>NC_140943.1:35400670-36000670 GCF_014529385.1 Adiantum capillus-veneris | reverse complement strand
TAGGTCTACGATTAGACTGCACCTTGGTGAGTCAGTGTACTTTTCAGTGTTAGAATCAGAGAGTGCTCATGCTTTATGGCGGAAATTATGCAACACTTACGAAAAGGATATGGCTAGCAATAAGGTTATCCTGATGCGAAAACTTTTCAACCTTCGTATAAAGGAGTCAGCTAGCTTTGCCAGCCATATCAATGATTTTGATTCTCTTTTTGTCTAGATTCATGCACAGTGCATGACCATTGATGATGAGATGAAAGCAATCTTTTTGCTTTGTTTGTTGCCACCCTCTTGGGATATCTTTTGCACAGTTGTTAGTAACTCTGCACCTAATGGTATGCTAAAATACGATGATGTTACTAGTGCACTTTTGTCTGAGGAGATGCGTCGAAATACCATGACTAGCTCGCATCATGGCAAAGCTCATTATGTGCAAAGGGATAATAAACAACGTAAGGGTTGTTCTTCACAACGTGAGTCCAAGAAAGAGAGCCATAGAGATGCATCAAAGGGTAGATCACAATCTCATGCTCGCCGCAATGTTCAATGCCATTATTGTGATACGTTTGGTCACAAAAGAAGGATTGTTATGCTTGGAAGCATGACAAAGAGAAGGGCAAAGGTAAGGCAAAGTTCATGATAATAAAGAGCAGAAACCAAAGAGTTCGGTTAAGATTGAAGAACTGAACATAGTTCAGGATGACAGTGATGCGCAAGACTTTAATATGTTGTCTGAAAATAATGATGTCTTTTATGATGCACAGGAAACTCTATCTTTGCAGAGTTCTATGCTAGGTAAACTCCTTGTTAGTGGTGAAGTATCCCATATATGGATTCTTGATTCGGGTGCTTCATTGCATGTCACACCTCATAGGCATTGGTTTACTACATATGAGGAAACCATTGGCTCTGTTACACTTGGTGACAGCTACTCTTGTGACATTGTTGGCGTAGGTGATATTGCCATGGTTATGGAAAATGGGGTGAAGTTTATCATCCATAATGTGCGTCATGTACCAGCCTTGACACACAATCTGATTTCAGCTGGACGTCTTGATGACTTGGGTTACAAAGTCACTTTTCATCAATAGTCTTGGTGTGTTACGATAGGTCATCTTATTATAGTCCATGGTTCTAAAGTTGGTTCACTTTATCCTCTTTATGTACCTGATAAAAACAATGTTCTTTCTATAACCGAGCTGCCAACCATTGCTTTGTGGCATAGCCGGTTAGGACATATGTCAAAGAAGGGAATGGAGAAACTCTCTCGTTTGGGCTACTTACCGTCTTTGTCATTTTCAGATTTTCCCTTTTGTGAGCACCATCAATATGGAAAGCAAACACGGACACATCGTACACATTATTTTGACAAAGAAAGAAAAGCCTTAGAGCTTGTGTACAGTGATTTATGTGGGCCTATGCCTTTTAAATCCCATGGTGGTGTGTCCTACCATGTTACATTCATTGACGATGCAACATGGCATGTTTGGGTCTACGCCATGAAATCTAAAGATGAGACCTTTTCTTGCTTCAAGAAGTTCTTATCTAGTGTTGAAACTCGGTCTGACCATAAGTTGAAAGCTTTGCGCTCAGATAATGGTGGAGAATATGTCTCCAAAGAGTTTATAGACTTCTGTGCAAGCAGGGGAATTAAGCGTGAGTTTATAGCTCCTTATACCCCGGCACAACATGGTGTTCCAAAACAAATGAATAGGACTATCCAAGAGCGGATTATGTCTATGCTATCACAGGCTAATTTACCGCAAGCGTTCTGGGCTGAAGCATTATACACAACTGTATACTTGATCAATAGATCACCTCATGCTTCATTACAGTTTTTCGTGTACCTTTGGAGTTATGGTCAGGACATAAATTGTCTTATGAAAAACTCTTCACATTTGGTTGTGAAGCGTATGCAGGTACCCAAGGAGTTGCGTGCTAAGCTAGATCCTAAGTCCAGGAAATGCATCTTCATTGACTATGGTGTAGATCGTCAATTTGGCTATCATTTATGGGATCCAGAAAGTTGATCAGTGGTCCGTAGCAGTGATGTCTTTAATGAGACTAAAATACATAGACAACCAGTGAAAGAGGTTGAATTTCAAAAAGTGACGTATTCCGATGTATCACCTCCTGTCCAGACAGCTCCTGAGCCAATTACTACACAGGCTAGTACAAGTTTTTATCAGTCGCACGGAGATCTCAAAGAGTCTCACATCCGCCATAACATTTTGTTCCAGGCGTGGATTTTGTTTTGCTGACAGATAGTGGTGAGCCTTCTTGTTACAAAGAGGCTATGCTAGCCAATGATAAGGTTTAGTGGGAACATGCTATGAAGAGGGCGATGTCCACCATTGCCAAGTACAAAACATGGGAACTTGTTCCATTGCCAAAAGGTAGGAAAGCATTGCCTTGTAAATGAATTTAAAAGAAGAAGATTGACAATTACAAAGATCGTTTAGTGGCCAAAGGTTTCAAGCAGGAATATGGTGTCGATTTCCATGAAATCCTTTCTCTAGTGGTCAAGATAACCACACTGAGAATGTTGCTTGCTTTGGTTGCCACTGAAGATATGGAGCTTGATCAAATATGTGTCATTACCGTTCTTACATGGTGATCTCAAGGAAGAGATTTATATGCAACAACATGAAGGTTTTGTGCTAAAGGGCAAGGAACATTTGGTTTGAAAGATTTTGAAAAGTCTCTATAGCTGCAATCATCCAGACAATGGTATCAAAAGTTCAATGCATTTATGCATTTCCTAAGTTATAAGTGCAGTAATGAGGATCCATGTCTTTACGTGAAAAGACAACCAAATGGACAGCTTATTATGCTTATCCTTTATGTAGATGACATGCTTATTGCTGGTCATTCCAAGAAGGACATTGCTGACTTGAAAACCAAGCTGAAAAGTCAATTTGACATGAAAGATTTGGGTGAATCCAATCACATTTTTGGTATGTGCATTACTCGTGACCGTAAGAAGAGGTTGTTGTGCCTTTCTCAAAAAGTGTATGTGCACAAGGTTCTTGATCGTTTCAACATGCAAAAGGGGAAGGCTTGAGTACTCCCTTGCCTACATATTTGAAACTTAGCAAGAAAGATTGTCCCAAATCTGTTGAGAAAAAATCTGTGATGGCTAAGTTTCCTTATGCTTCAGCTTGTGGTAGTCTCATCATTTATGCCGTGGTGGCTACAAGACCTCACATTGCACATGCAGTGGGAGTTGTCAGCTCTTGATGGGAGAATCTATAATACAAAAGCCTATTGGAGGGGGGACCGGCTCCACATAAATCCGGCCCTCAAATGTTGTCAAGTTCTCTAAACTCTCTCTTGCAAAAGTATTGTTAATGCCAAGTTAATCCAGTACTATGGTTATGTTGCTACCACTAATTAGGATCGCCCTCTATGTTCTCAAAGTAGTCTCACAAAAATGCTCACTCTAATTCTCTTAATTCCACTATTTTCAAAGTTCATAACCATTTCCATTACATTAGTGTCCCTAATCATAGATGAATATTCAAACATCTGAAAATGGAGCTTGAGCATGAGGCTAAGTTGATTGAAGAGGAAGAACACAGAAGCAGTGGTGATGGAAGACATGACAACAGAACTGAATGCGATAGTCGGACAAAAGTTGCAAAAGAGATCATGATGGAGATTGTGTTAGACATTATTGATACAATGATGGAGATCATGGTAGACAACATCATGGAAGCATTGGTGATGGTAGACATGATAGCCAAAGTGAACATGAGAATTGACATAATGGCAGAATTCGTGGAAGAGATGATGATGGAGATTGCATTAGAAGGGATCAACAACATGATAAAGATCGACGTGAGACAAGGTAGTGAAGGGGATCGGAGAGCACCACAGACGGAGAGTGAGAGAGAGAAGGAGACACACGACACACACATATGAGGTGGATTGGTTTTCTTTACTCAAAGAGTGAGCAGCCCCCTATACACTTATGCTATGTATAAGGTATACAAGTCAGTGGGCGCCCAGACTCTGGGCGGCCGGGCAAGGCACAGGCGCCTATACCCCAACAACCTCCCACTTAAAGGCGATTGTGCCTTTAAGCAAGAGAACCTAGTCTAAAGACTACAAAAGGTGAGAGAAAACCGCTCTGAAATCTTCAATCCTCCAGACGGAGAGTGAGAGAGAGGAGACACACGACACACAGATATGGGTGGGGAGACTCAAAGAGTGAGTAGCCCCCTATACACTTATGCTATGTATAAGGTATACAAGTCAGTGGGCGCCCAAGACCGGGCAAGCCACAGGCGCCTATATCCCAACAACCTCCCACTTAAAGGCGACTGTGCCTTTAAGCAAGAGAACCTAGTCTAAAGACTACAAAAGGCGAGAGAAAATCGCTCTCAACCGATACCCACTAGCTAGCTATGATCGTGTGCATCCGACTGTCCTGCTCCTGTGTAAGTCCATACACCACCAAACGTACCTCACACGTACTGCAAGTATGTATGCAATACCTGAATATCTCCCTCGTGCACTATGCCATCATCAGTCAACAAACGACTGACAACCCCAACTGCAAATGCTCCCACTGCAGCTGCGATATCCGGTCTCAAGATCAGCATCTCATACATGAGACCACCGAATGCCGATGCAATGCTAGCGGACCCTGCTAGCTCTACGGAGCATGCATCAACATATATATCCCTGGAAATAGGCATCTCTGACTGACAAGGCGTGTCAGTCACATGCATCTCCTGACTGTCCGCAAAAGACGCATCAACCTGTCGTGCAACCTCAGAGCAAACCAGCTGCTCTAGGTGTCTACTGGAATACATATCCTGCACAACTATATCCCCATGCTCACTGTCGAGCATAGAAAGGAATGACTGCATAATCGTTGACATCTCAGCCTCCTCTGCAATCATCCACTGCAAACATGACCACTCAATCTGTTGTGACTCACTAGAGCTCTCATGCTCTAACTCCTTATGCATAGACTCTTGCACAACGTCCTCCTGTCGTGACTCACTAGAGCAAGACTGCTCTATCTGTCTATCCTGCATAGGAGTATCTCGCACAACTGACTCTCTGCTTTGCTCAATCACTAGAAAAGCATGCATGTCTGACACCTCTCTGTGTGACTGCTCAAGTCGTGCCCCAACTGTGTGCACAACGAGCTCACTACTCTGCACTCCATGCAAAGCACCCTACAACCCATGAGCAAAAGAGACTGTCCGGGTCTCTCGCTCTCTGCATGGCTATAACAAGATTGAGACTCGACCATCTCGCACCAGTACTATCTGCAATGGGTACCATGTGCCAACTCTAGCACCTCTCGCAATCACTAGCGAACCCAAATGCAACGCAAAAGATCGCTCAAGCAGCGATACCCAACATCCACTATCCCATAACTGTCTGACTGAGATCAACTGACTGAGATCAAATCCCGTCCCAGATCTGGTACATAACGCACATGACGCAGGGTAAATCTCATACCAATGGGCAAGGACAAACATACGTCTGCTGCACCCTCAATGTCATACACAACACCATCAGCCATGTGCACACAACCAAGTCTCCCACTAGAAAACATGCTAAACCACTCACGATGCGACGTGACATGGAAAGTAGCATCTAAATCTAGTAACCAATGTGAAGACAATGTGCAATCCGATATGCAATCCGTAGACGTAAGATCGTCTGAAGACAAGCTAGATGTAAATGTAACATCGCCGTCACAAGCATACTTAGTAACCACCATACTGATCTCACTAGCATCTGTCATGCCCAAATCTGTATCACGCATCTGTCGTCTCCGTTGTCTCAAACGCCTGAAACATCGATGCCTAATGTGCCCTCTATGTCCACAATGCCAACATGTCAAGTCTCTATGCCGTCGAGACTTGCGTGTGGGACCAATCTCTCCCATGGACATAGAAGTGGGACTAGACTCCCCTGTAGACATGGATGTCGCGTACATAGCATGTAAACTCTGCCATAAAGCATGAGTTGTAGTCTCCCTCGAGACCTGCCACTAAACAGACTCAACCAGATGCAAACGAATCGTAGACATAGCTAACTCATCAAGATCCTGCCAATGATCATCATGCATAGACTTGGGCTTCGCTGATAAACCACGCAAGGGTTTATCATGCCCCAAATCCGCCAATGCAACAAGCATATGCTCCTTCCAAACAACAAAATTTGCACCATCAAACTGTGTCAGACCATAACGCTGGAAGTCAAATGAAAAATCAGCCATAATGCTCGCAAAAGAGCAACCAACAATAAGTAGCAAATGTCAACCAAATCAGCCCTAAACTGGCTCGAATCGCATCAACAAAAGTCTACAAATATGGCTCAAAACCTGATGCAAAATTGCACCAATAACCATGCAAAACCTTGCACAAAATCACAAGTCAATATGACTCGAATCCGTCAGCTACCTAGCTCGTAGCCACACAAGCATACATCACAATATTCACTCCTGTCAATGTTCCAAGATAACCGTACGCCTGTCAAACCGTGAGCTAATCACCAAGCGCACACTCTGCGGTATCGATGCATACACACGCACAAATCTCCCACCTGTAGAGAACACCGCACGCAAATGCTGAGTGCAACCTGCAATCTCTACCTAGATTGCATAAATGATGCGCATAAAACTCCTGGGAAAATTTCGTCAGATTTTTGACGCACAATGGCTATCAACACAAAATAACCATTGCCCTGCAAGCTCAATACAACAAGCAATCAATGCGCATCAAACTACACTCAACATACATGCATAAGCTCTGCAAACCTGTGTCCAACAAATGCTCACAAAGAATACCACAGGTGGCCATACATGTCATCCATAACCAACCTCTGCACTTGCTCACAAGATCTACTGCCCACCACATAAGCATACATAGAGCATTACCCGCTCAAAGACCATGTATACAAGCCACAACATTGCAAAAGAACCAGTCAACTGCAACTGGCAACACCTGTGGGAGTACTAGACTCAACCTGTACCTGGGAGTCAAACCTGATCTTGTAACACCTGCAAATGTGCGTGCTACCTACAGTGTGTACGGGTAAGCTGTCTGCAGCAAAGAAAACAACAGAGCCCAAAACTGTCCTGAAAAACAGTCTCTGTGTTTTTAATTTTAGACCCACCTGCACTCCGAATCAGAAAATAATTCCTTTGACAAAGTCATAGAGCTTGAAGCCAGCTCCGTTTTGAACCAAAAAGTTTTGGAATCGGAGCTTTGTAGCTCAAGTTATGAGCAAAACAGTAGTCTGTTGTCAAACTGTCAAAAACTAAATGACTTTCTTTTGTGCTTCTTTGAGCTCATAGAAAGGCTCAAACTCACTTCCCACCTCGATGTGTGAGCTGAATGCATCAATCTCACAATGCTTCCATGTCTATGGAAGCTCCAAGCTCCAATCTGTCACCGATGTAGCTGTTGCAAAGCTTGCCGAGAAGAGGGAAAATGTTGTACACAGTGGACTAATCTGTAGAGGAATTGTGGACTGATCTGTGAGCACTAGGAAGCTCCTGAGAGCTCTCCTACAAGCCTCTGTATGGCTGTCCACAAGCCTCCTCTATTTCTTTGCTCAAATCTGTGACCTCTCCGCCATGGCCGACGAGTTCATCGCGAAGCCGTGTATCTACGCTCTTACACCTGTCGCTCTGATACCAATTGAAGGGGATTGGAGAGCACCACAGACGGAGAGTGAGAGAGAGAAGGAGACACACGACACACAAATATGGGTGGGGAGACTCAAAGAGTGAGCAGCCCCCTATACACTTATGCTATGTCTAAGGTATACAAGTCAGTGGGTGCCTAGACTCTAAGCGGTCGGGCAAGGCACATGAGCCTATACCCCAACAGGTAGGAAAGACGAAGAGACCATGCCAGAGAAGACGAATATAGAAGGTATTGTAGCCATAGGGATAGTGATTGAAGGATTCACAAACAGCATGATAATTGCACACACACATACAAAGGATATGCTGGCAGTGATGATGCTGATAGATGCAGAGACCAGACTAGGAGGAATTGAGATGATAACTCTTCAGAAACCAATCACAAAAACTTGAGTAAGATTTATTGATGGTTTAATCGTAATAACAACCTTTGGTCCCACTCCTACCTATAACAGTCTCAACCGTGGGTGCATTGCAACCTTTATCCTAGTGTTTTCCTCCTCAAATATGTTTTGCACTAGGTTATGTGATCGGCAGCTAAGACTCCTTGCTCCCTTCGACTGTGACAACACATAACATCTCTCTCTCTCTCTCTCTCTCTCTCTCTCTCTCTCTCTCTCTCTCTTTCTCTCTCTCTCTGGATCTATGTATGTTCTATACAATGCCCACCAAGCAAGACTAGTTCCCACATTGTGGGAAGATTTGCTTCAACGTGACAAATAATGTTGTTCACATCAAGTAACTATATGTACATGGTATGCATAGCTTGTGGATAATTTCTGTAACGGAGTTGGACTAATAACATTGAAAATAGAAGAATTAGGATGATTGTGGTGATTATTTCTTTAAGAGAATTCATCATGAGCATAAGAAGAGTACTTGATTGGTGATAGCAAAATAACCATATTACCTAGTTAGCTTGGCATGAATAATACTTGTAAAAGAGAGAGAGAATTAGAGAAATCGACAACAGTTGAGAACCGGATTTACTTGGAGCCGGTCCCCCCTCCAAAAGGCTTTTGTATTATAGATTCTCCCATGAAGACAGACTTGGGACAATACATGCTTTGTGTTCCTTGAGACCTCATTGGTGCAATGAATATGGTAAGCTTCATGCACCAAGATTATGCCCGTAACTACCTTGCAAAAACATCAAGTTGTCTCTGGTCTCAATCCCAAGACCTCAAACACCTTCAAAGGTGGAGAGAGCTAGCAGGGAGTGAGGAAAGGGAAGAGGAAGAAGAAGTGGCATACGAGAAAGAAAAAGTCTTCTCAATTATCATTACTCTTAGAGCATAGCATAGCATAGTAATGGAGATGAAGAAGATGGCAAGCATTGCTTTGAAGCATAGCTCTTGGTTGGATTTGCATTCCATAGCCAAGAGGTGTTGGTGTAGGCTCTCAACTTCTCAAGCTTGAAGAAGCAGATGAAGCTCTTGCTCAACACAATGGGAGATTGTGTGTGGAAGAGAAAGAACAAAAGAGAGCCTCTCTCCTCCTCTTGGTCGACCCCTCTCACTCTCTACTCATGCTTGCACCTCATTGGCTCCTGTGAATAAGCTTAGCCAATCAAGTGCCTTGGTCGTAACTAGTAATAGAGGTACCATTTGGACCAGTGTGCCCCTTTCCCCTTTGAGAGAGAGGACTTGAATAATGCTTGGATAATTAGTTAATTAAACTAAATTCTCATTAGATCTCCTTAAAGACCAACAAATAGACTTTAGGCACACTATGAGTGCAACCTTTCTAGGGTCTTGACATGTGTTCTATATGCCTCTTGTGGAAGGGGTGTGATCCCACAGAGGGTGCATGTGTGTTCTCTCTTCTCCTCTACTTCTTGGGATCGTCCCCTCCTTTGTAGGCACCCTTTTGACTTCAAGTACCTCAAGCTCCTTAGTCATCAAGCATGACAAGCACCTCAAGCACCTTATCCATCAAGCACGACGCACCTCAAGCACATGCCCAGCTTACCCTAAAGTCTAAGGACTTTTAACTCTAACCTTCGGAGGTCTTTAATGAAGCTAACCCTAAGTTCTTTTAAGCTCCATCGTTTGCACATTTTTCTTCAGTAGAACATCTCCTTTTTGAGCCCTTGTCGAGACGTAATTTTTTGGCGAGCATTTTCCGCCTGAGTGCTTTTTGAAATCGGGCGAGAAGATTCCAAAAAGATTCTCTCCATTCTCAACTTTGTTCTCTCTCGCTACCACCCAAGCTTCTTCTTCTCCATCATCATCTCTCTCTCTCTCTCTCTCTCTCTCTCTCTCTCTCTCTCTCTCTCTCTCTCTCTCTCTCTCTCTCTCTCTCTCTCTGTGTGTGTGTGTGTGTGTGTGTGTGTGTCTCTGATATGTGTGTGCTTTGATGATGGTTGTATGTGTGTTTAAAAAAATAAAATGGTAAATGGTTCTATCACTATACCACCCAAAATTCTTCTTCTCCATCATCATCTCTCTCTCTCTCTCACACACACACACACACACAGAGTTATGTGTGTGCTTTGACGATGGTTGTATGTGTGTTTAAAAAAAAGGGAGTAGATCGTTCTATCACTATACCACACAAGCTTCTTCTTCTCCATCATCATCTCTCTCTCTCTCTCTCTCTCTCTCTCTCTCTCTCTCTCTCTCTCTCTCTCTCTCTCTCTCTCTCAGTTATGTGTGTGTTTTGATGATGGTTGTATGTGTGTTAAAAAAAAAAAAGGGGAGTAGATCGTTCTATCACTACACCACACAAGCTTCTTCTTCTCCATCGTCTCTCTCTCTCTCTCTCTCTCTCTCTCTCTCTCTCTCTCTCTCTCAGATATGTGTGTGCTTTGACGATGGTTGTATGTGTGTTTTTAAAAAAAATGGTAAATGGTTCTATCACTATATCACCCAAGCTTCTTCTTCTCCATCGTCATCTTCCTCTCTCTCTCTCTCTCTCTCTCTCTCTCTCTCTCTCTCTCTCTCTCTCATTCGATCAAACATTCGTAATTTATAATTCCCTCTCTATCAGTATCCTCTCACTCAAACATGCAACTTGTCTTCTCAAATGTTGTGACATATGTTGGGCAATAAGATAAACCACCAACATGAAAAGCATCCTTCTATCTTTTCACGCTTGTGATCACTTGTACACATGCAACAAATTAATTTCAATGGTCTACATAATAATGGAAATCGATTTTGAACAACATTTAAAGATTTCAATAGAAACATTACAGGCTGTTATTTAAAGGGTTTACAGTACACAACTTAAAACAACAGCTATAATCAGATAGATATGGAGAAAAAAACAGTACAATATGCTAATATGGTGTCAAGGCCTTATTTCTCAAATTTAGCGAGGAAAGGTGAGATCTAGTTGTTTTTGTTGTTGTTGTTGTTGTTGTTGTTGGTTCCATTGGCTATTCCATGCCCGACAATGTATGACATCCACACTTCTACCCAAGCCTCCATGTGTCGTTCAAAGGATGCACACTCCTATGGGGTGCGAAAACCATGTTACCCCCAAACCATACTTGCATTGTTGGCTAGTGCCGCAACTTGATCGATATCAAATCAAGGTTTTGCATGACATTGAATAAAGAGCTTGTGGCCACATCGACTGCACGGAGGAAGTAGCATAATACATTCATAGCATATACACTATTGAGAATATAAGTGGCGTGCACATTGTTGATGGGGTCAACACGGGGAGGGGGACTGACCACACTGATCTCTTTCTCCTCGATTTCCCCTTGGCATGGTAAATATGTGAGTGAGAGAAAACTCAAGGTATAACTTTAGAAGATAGATAGATTGAGAGAGTGCTTACCTCAAAGTGGAAGCCAAAGTGTAATAAACTCACTCAGAAAATCATTGGATCCATGATAGCCTTACGTAGATGGCATACATCTGTGAAGGGGAGGAACCGGGAGCACAGCGAAAGTGAAAGACGCATGCACACAAACACACACACACACACACACACACACACACACACACACACACACACACACACACCATAGCCACACACTTAGGTTGGAGGGGGAGAGCCAATGTACTGTGTGCCCCCTCTCTTTCTTCTCTATCATATGCACTAAGGCACAATACACATTGTACTTAGTGTTAGTGGCTCACACAAGTGTATAGCTGTACACTTAGGGTTAGTAGCAGTTAGTGATGGGCGGTCAACCACATGGCCATTGAACCTAACATTCTCCCACTTGATGGTCAATGTGGGAGACCATAAGAATGGAAGAGAACCACTCTTCACCCAATGCCCATCCAACTCATGACAGTGCTGAAACTAATGACTGGAGAGACTTTTAGTGAGTGCATCCATTGTGTTCTCTGACATAGGAATCTTCACTAAATCAAGGCTCTTGTTTGCCAGGCATTCAGGATTGAAGTGATAGCGCACATCAATGTGTTTCGTTTTAGAATGAAACACTGGATTGTGAGCCAAGGCAATAGCACTCTGACTGTCACAATGAAGAACTGGTGTACATTGCTCCAATCCAAGATCTTTCACTCGGCGATCAAGCCAAATAGCTTCTTTGCATGCCTCACTCAATGCAACATACTCTGCCCTCTATGATAGAAATGGATGTACAATCTTAAAGAACGGATCTCCAAGAAATAGCAGAACCAGCAAATGTGTAAATCCAACCTGTTGTTGATTTACAATTGTCAACACAGCTTGCATAATCACTGTCTACAAATCCCTAAATGGATGACATAGCATAACTGTCTATCTATAGTAGTGCCACTCAAGTATCTGAGAATCGACTTGACGCGGATAATTTTTGAACTTAATAAGATACTGTCAGATAATCTTACCATCTCGTAGTACCTTGTCTTCATGTCGAAGGATAGCTTCAGGTTGTAGCACACCTCTTCTTGGCCCTCAATTTTTGGAGGGTCTTCAATAATTGGTTCACTTTGGGGATCTCCTTTTTAGGGCTTAAGTAGGCTCACATGAAAAGTATTGTGTATGAGTCAATGGTTGGGCAGCTTGTGTTGATAAGCCATCTCATTGATTGGCTTCAAGATTTGAAAAGGACCATAATATCTTTTTGCTAGTTTGGCATAATACTTTTGATGGCCCGTAGGATTTTTGCCCATCGTTACCTCAATCGAGCTTTGGGAAACTTAAGTAAGACCCAATCATTTTGTTTGAATGTTAAGGCCCTTCTATGCTTGTCAGCAGCAGCTTTTTGCCTTTGTTGAGAAATGGATATAGCCTCATTAATCTTTTGGAAATATTCTTGTAGGTCACGGCTATACTCATCGGCACTGAAGGTCTTCCCATGTACTTTAAGTAGCAAGGGACTTTTAGGTATTCCCTCAACGATTTCAAAAGGTGTTTTTCCCGAAAAGTATGGACAATATTATTGTATGCATACTCTACAAGGGGTAGATACTTCTCCCATTGTGAGCGTTTGATCTACTTCTGTAACATAAGTCTTTAGTAGATTGAGAATCATAAGATTGGCTATCTCACTTTGGCCATCCGTTTGTGGGTGATAGACCGAAGAGAAATTCAATCTTGTACCTAGATTTTTGAAGAGATCTTTCCAAAAATTACTGGTCATTCTAGGATTTCTATCTGACACGATGGATGTTGTCAATCCATGATATTTAAAAGTCTAAGATATGAAGAGCGTTGCCACTTGGTGTGCCTTAATAGTATTTTTGACATGAATCAAGTGTGCTTCCTTGCTAAACCTGTCGACTATTATTCATATTCCCATGGATAGACTTGGGTAATCCAAGATAAAATCCATGGATTTACTTTCCCATGGTGAATTAGGAATTGGCAATGGCTGGAGTAATCTAGGTTTGTTCCCTCTATCATACTTAGTCTTTTAGCATACCACACATTTTGAAACATACTCTTGTATGTCCACTTTCATGGTAGGCCAATAGAAGTACGTCTCTACTCCTCGAAGAGTAGGTTGTATGCCTCTATGCCCTACATAAGGAGGAGCATGGAATTCACGCATGACTTTCTTGTGAAGGGAGTGGGTAACACATAGCCTATTTCCATGGAGACGATAACCGTCTTGCAAGGTGAATGGTTCTTCTTTCTTCCCCAATGCAAGGGCTCACATTATGTCTTTAAATTCAAGGTCAGTGGCATACTCATCTATCATAGAAGATAGATCATTGTGAGTTGCTATAGACACCGGATTAACTTTTGATCATCGTGAAAGTGCATCGGCCACTTGATTGTGCTTACCAACAATGTGAGCAATATGAAAATAAAATTGCAAAAGAAAATTTGTCCACCTCATTGTTTGTTGGAAAGCTTGGTTTGCGTAATGAAGTACTTGAGACTTTGGTGGTCTATTCGCAAAATAAATGGAGTCCCCAATAGATAGTGCTTCCATGTGTCTAGGGCATGTAGAACAGCTAAACACTCTTTTTCATATAAGCCCAAGACTCGTTCTCATCAGTATTGAGCCTTCGGCTCTCATATGCTATGGCATGCCCTTCTTGAAGCAAGACTACTCCAAGGCAATCAACACAAGCATCACATTGGGTCTCAAATGGCAATTTAGAAGCATAAGGACTGGTAGGGAGGCAAGCTTCTCTTTGAGCTTGTCAAAAGCATTTTGCCTCCTAGCAGTCCATGAGTAATTAACGTTCTTCTTTGTTAAGTCATGTAATGGTCCCACTATATTTGAGAGAATTTGGCTATGAAGCGTCTATAGTATGCACACATACCATTAAAGCTTCTTATTTCATGTAGATTCCTTAGATTAGGTTATGCTTTTATCACCTCCAACTTTGATGGATCCATACGGATACCATCTTGAGAGATAATATGACCTAAGTATTGAATCTCTTGAAGGAAAAATTCGCTCTTCTTTTGATTGATAAAAAGCTTATTCTCCCTCAAAGCTTGAAAATTTACTAGAGATGTTGCTTGTGTTTTTCCAAGGACTTGGAATAGATGATGATACCATCAAAGAGCACTCCATTGAATTTTTTGTAGGCTCTAAAGATTTTCTCCATTAAACGATTGAACATGGTTGGTGCAATAGTCAAGCCAAAAGCCGTGACAAAATATTCATAAAGACCAAACGTTGTGCGAAACACGATCTTTAGGATATCTTCATTCACTATCCTTATTTGATGATAGCCACTTTTAAGGTCAACCCTACTGAAGTAGGTAGAGTCTTGTAGGTTTAGTGCTCGATAGTCCACACACATGCGGTATGTACCATCTTTCTTTTGCACTGAAAGGACTGGAGAACAAAAGGGAGAGGAGCTAGGCCTCACCATCCCTTTGTCTACTAGTTCTTGTACTTGCCTCATGACTCCTCTTGTTAACCTTGGGAAACTCGATAAGGAGGCTTGTTAGGCAATGAGCTTCCTGGTAGGAGCTCAATTCAATGGTCATCATCCCCTTGTTTTGAAGGTAAGTCCTAAGGGATATCATCGATGAAAACATCTTGGAATCCTTTTAGAAAATTAGACAAGTATAACTCTTCTTGATTCCTACCATTTATATTTGATGAAACACTAGGACCTTTTAAGGACTCTTTGGCAAAAATATGTACGCAAAAACTGAGCTTTTCATTGATTTGTCAAAAGTTGGAGAATTTACAAGTGATATAGGTCACCAAACTCACTAGCATCTATATACATGCTCTTTTCCCTGTAGGTGAAGTAGATTCTCCTTTCAAGGAACTTCATGTTGGCAGCCATACGGTTGAACCATGGTGCCCCTGGGATAGCATCTTCATGTTGGAGAGGAGAGATGAAAAAATATTCTTTGTCAACGTAGCTTTGGACATGAAGCCTCAACTTCCCAATCAAGGGAGTAATGGAGGCTTGTTGTCCCTTGAAAGCTGCATCAATAGTTACAGTATCTCCCATCTCGAAAGCTTGAATGCCCAACTTGGTGGCCAGCTCCATTGATATGAAGTTGTGAGTAGAGACAGGGTCAAATAAGATGAAGGCATCATGCTCCTTTACATTTCCCCAAGCATAGGAGAGAGGTGATCCTTTACAATGAGCATCCTCTTTTGGAGCTTCAATTGTGGAAGCTCTAGGAGTCTCATTGCGGGCATTTCTCTTGGGGCAAGAATCGTAGGCAAAACAACTCTAACAGTAGCAATCCTTGCAGCAAGACCTGCAACATCCTCAACATCACCTACATCCTCAGAACCAGGACATACATCAATGCCCTACACAATATTCCAGACGGCCTTTGACACAAGAACATGTTGCATCATGTAAGCCCACATAGGATAATTATCCCCATCCAATTTGTCCTCAGCAGCAAACATCTTGAACACATCTGTGTTGTTGTCAGCCATGGTAAAGGTTGCACCTGATGTGAAAACTACCCAAAAAGAGGAGAAATCGGGAACAACACGTGCTATATAGTACAAACCGTTGAAGACTATAAGGTACCTGTTATGCAAAAAATGGCAATGACAGTAATTTTGCACAAAATGACAAAATAGCCTATGGTGGAAACGGAGGCCGAAATGAGCCCGAATCAGAAATCTTTGACCTCTCCCAAAAATTTTGTTGACCTGCGAACGCTCACCAAAGTTCATTGAATTCGGAGAAAGTGAGCAGACGTGTGTTTGAGTTGTTGGCGACTAAGCCCAGGAGGACGCAACCTGCTCTAATACCGATTGTTGAAAATAGTGTTGCAAAAAAACACACACAACTTGGAGAAGACGAAGGAAGCTCAAGGCACACAATAGAGAGTGTATTACTTAGTGTGCAATGGAAAGAGAGATAGCCCTAGAGTGATGGATGTATATATAATGCACGGGGGAAAAAACCTCCTAAAGAGGAAAAAAATGCATCAGCGGTCCTAGTGTGTTCACACACATCACTACCACATGTATATGGTAACAATGGGGAATTAAATGCAAATAATGGACCTTGTAGTGTTGTCAAATTAGAGTCGTGGTTGTGCAGTAGAATCCACTGTTGTGAGTATATGTCCTTTCTATGACACCCAAAACAAGAGATAGATTAAACTTAAAGAGAAGCAGAGATAACTTTATGTTGTACGTTTTAGACGATGTAGGATTTATAGTAGTGATGAGTTGTCAGCTCATAAGTTCCTACACAATCATTACAGTAGAATGGCTCAATCAGTAGGTTGCGAATACTGAGCTTGGGGGCGTCTTGCAACAAAGCCGCCTCGGAGCCGGTCATTGTTCTATTTGCTTATTTGCTTTTCTGGTCCGAGCATGCTCCATCATCCCCTATAACTGTTGTTGACTACTCATGATACATGCACAATTTGACAATGCCATCATGCTACAAACACGTATAAAGGTAGTTGATGGCAGTTGGCGGACCTATGAAGAAAAGCAAACATCTCCAATATAGGCTCAACTAAATTGACATTAAGGCACAAGTGGGACCATTTGTTACGGTTGCTTGCAATATGGTGATGAAGAAGGATGTGAAGTTGTGACCTCATATGATTAGATTTGACCCCAAACTCGTTGTGCTTTGAATAGACTAGTGGTCGAGCTCCTAGATATTATCATGTCCATGGTTTGTAGAGGAACCTGCAGTGCCAATCGTGGGACCCCTCAAGCAACAGAAGAGATCGGCAAGACAATATGGGGTGTGGACTCTGAGCAAAAACGGAGAGTCTTAACGGATCATCTCACAATAGTCTTATAGCAGCTGATGTGCGATTGTGAAAGGTGCTGTGGTCGATTGCCTGCCGATTGTCCGAAGGTGGACTTTGTCGACCTAGTTACCATCCATACTAATGCTTTTGAGCGGGTTGCTTTTTTAACTTCTACATCCTCGGTCTAGGGACCTTTCTCTTGTAATAAAAGCTTGTTCTTTAATTGAGAATACCACTTTGATCAGGCATGACTGGTTTTCAAAGCCATGGAGGTCGAGGGGGTAGGCACATGCAACAGTTGCCGCGAGGGTAGGAGCCATCACACACGAAACGATGCTGCATGCAAGCTAACGAGGAGCGAGACACCTTGCAAAGGGATTGTTGCAAAGGAGGCACTCCTCCTGCTCGCCATTGCCATCATTGACCTCCTTGTACTCTCTATAGGGCAGTACATCTCTCTCTCTCTCTCTCTCTCTCTCCACCGACTCCATGGCTGTTGTGCAGCCCACCCCAACACTATCGCTACCATCAGTGACGTTATAACCGACATTGCCCCTCTCTCTTGCTTGCTTTCTGTGTCCGCGACTCTATCTTTAAAAGCGTCGACGTACTTAAAAACGCTTTCCACCAGCTTTTTACTTCTCAATAACTTATGCACTATACATATCATAACTCGATAACTTATGCACTATACATATCATAACTCATCCAAGCACTCAAGCACTCTCCAACTTTATGCCTTCTCCTCCAAAGTTTGGCAACCAAGGCATACTAGTTTAGAACACGACGCTATCAAATTTAAGCATGATAAGAATGTAGGGTTGTTTCCTCCCATCGCGCTTGCACCTTGGTGGCATCAGGTGCTATTAATAGTCAACGCAAGTGATGGGTAAAAAAGCCCCGAGCGTGCAACATCTAGAGCATGAGACGGTGATTTTTATTAGCTTTTAATTAGCGATGCGATTCAAGTTGAGGGCAATGGCCTGGATTGTGCCATGCAAGCGGCCACCTCGAGGCTCAAGAAAAGGAAAAACATTACCAAAGTAAAAAACTAGTCTTGCTCGGTGGGCCTTGCTATATAAGATCTATAGAATATAAAAGGATATATGCAAATTGACTTTTAGCAGTTAGCGCTGAAGGGAACAAGAGCAAAACTAATTTGGGAAGGGCGGCATTGCATGGAAGGGATATACAGTTAAAAAATGCTATAATGTTTATGGGATATATGGGTGGTTACAATTATGGTTACACTACTATGTCTATAGATGAATGTTGTTTTCTAGAATACATGCTACATGTAAAGTCTTGCAAACGGAAAGTATTTCAAAAAGAAAATTTTCATTGAATGGTTGGTAGCGCAACACGTCGGCTCGCATTTTTGAAGGTGGATTTCGAGTGTGTTTTGCCTTTCTTCTTCTATAGTTGTCTGTGTTTTGCCTTTCTTCTTTTATAGTTGTCTACGTTTTGCCTTTCTTCTTTTGTAGTTATCCCCAATACAATGAATGAGGAAAATGATACATGTAACTTTACCTTCTGTGTCCTGTGTTATCGCATCAACAATGCATGTTGCACCGTTTGCCACACCGATTGTCAAGTCGATATTTTTTCAGTGATCATGCAATTCATGCAAATTGCGATCGAATCCAGCTCATTGAACTTAGGGTCTAGGAGCCACTACTGTGAAGGACATTTATGTTACCCGCGTTCGTCTTCATTTCAAGTTTTGTGATGTTAGTTTGATTGTACAATTTATTCAAGGCAAGGTTTTCATAGTGTTGGACGTCCGACATGTGAGTACATATTATCGTAGCAGAGTTGTTGATGTAGTCATGCACATGCGTTTCATCTATAATACATGCACCCAAGGTACAATTAATCTTATTGATGACTGGTTTTCTTTCACGAAAAATGGTGAAGAACTGAAGCAATTCAGGGTCCGTTGCATGTCTTATAGAGCATGACATCTTGTACAAAGTTGCATGTAGCCAATGGACCGAGCTTGTGATATGGCATGTGTTACAAAGCTCCCGTGTGTGACTACAAACTGGGGGTAGTTGGGCAAGATCACCAAGCAAGAGAACACATTTGTTGTTAAAGGGCTCTGCCAATTTACTGCTTGTTAGATTGACATTTTGTCTTACGATAAAGTCAAAAGTCATTTGGGTTAACATGTATAGATCGTCTATAATTATAATATCTGCCTCCTTTACGTCCAAATATCACTCATCGGCCTCATCAATAGAGAGAGGATACCGATTCATGGTTGGTATCTTGGACTGGCAATAGATTGTAGATATAATGCTGCTAAGCCTTGTTGTTGCCGCTCCGATGATAAAGTGCCCAACACTAATACAGAAGTGAGGGCAACAAGAGTGTTTATTTCATTATCTGTCGACCTCGTTTATCGCTATATACGTGAGGTATGTCGTCGCGCAACATAGACATATTTCTAGATTGTGAGCAAAGATGTCACATCGCATGCTCCAATCTTTATACAATGCAGTGATTTCAAAGCATGACCTAGCATATGGACGGTAAGCTAGTTTCAAGCTGGTTGCAGTTTTCTCTTTAGCTTATTGACGCGTAGACTGTGATCTTCTACGTCTTGAGAACTTCATACTGACACCTAGTACGAGAGAAACGAGGACATATATGTATGGCATCAATTATTTAGACACCTAGTATGGTATAAATTATTTAGAGCTGTGATACACCACATGCATTCACTACTTGTGTATTCACTACTGTAATACATCACATACATTTGGCAAGCAACCGTATGCAAAAAGTTGTGTGTGTAACTTATGTGCAGATGTTGATCAACATTGAGTGTATACCGAGATCCAAATAAACCAAAGCAAAGGAAGTAATACAAAAAACTCTAAAACAAGCAAATAGATAAAGCATCAATGAATTGCAACAATAAATGAGGTGCTTTACTGACCTGCAATCTTGTACTCCTGCTTTCTGATTGTCCAATCTACAGGCCAATATGTGAGTCAAGCTACAAAAAAGAAATGTGAATAGTTAAACATATTGTCTTGCAATGAAACGTTACACTGAAAGGGCAAAGTATATAGTGCACGTCATACAAAGGTGCCATACAAAAGTATGGTGGAGAGATGGCACTGTGCTCTCTCCAAAAAATTATAAGAAATGGAATCCGTGTCCTGTCCCCTAGCATTTATGTGTTGCGCCAAGCAAACGCATGCGCATGGAAAATTGGATGCAGATAACGGACCTTGCAATGTTGTCGAGCTGAAGTCGCACTTGTGCAATTGGAAGGTGCAGTATTGTGAATATATGTCCTCCCTGCCATACACAAAACATGCAGAGGTAACTTTATGCTCTATGTCCTATGATCAATATTACCTTCTCTCTCTCTCTCTCTCTCTCTCTCTCTCTCTCTCTCTCTCTCTCTCTCTCTCTCTCTCTCTCTCTCTCTCTCTCTCTCTCTCTCTCTCTCGCTCTCTCTCTCTAAGTTGTAAGCTGCTTCGCTAACTAACCTGCATTATGTATCGATCCCAAATTAACTTTTTCATTTGCAACCATATGAACTTTACTCAATCAAAATTTTAAGGCTTTGTGAGCCGATCCGATAGCTGCTGCGTACATGGACTTTTGCTCATAGGATCCGCCACCGAATCATGGTTATTGGCAAGAAGGGAGCTCCGAAGCACTAACTGCTATGCGTTCAAATCCACACCACCAGCATTCCCTACTTCGTATGCATCTGCTGAAGAGCAATGCTGCAGTATATTGTTGTTTTTATTCTCAAATGTGGCCGCATTGGTTGTTGCCTGCATGTTGTTTAGAAAGAGAATCTCTTTACAAGCAGCAATATTGGCCATATTGTCTATAAAATTTCTGATATCCCATCCAGATGTTGAATGGCCCAACAGTGAATTACTACTGGAGGCTAATAGGTGTTGACATATTGGTATGCATGTCTCCAGAATTGCTATTACTCTGCCGTTCTTGTTCTTCGACTTTCCAGCATCAAAGCTCTTTGAGTGGAAAAAAGAATTAGCTTCTGCTTCTGCTCTTTGACTATTCTTTTGATCCTGGTCGGCAACGTAGGCATGATTGACTACTTGACTTCCGTTGCAATGTTGTTGCATCTCTTTAGAGCTACACATTAACCAACTCCCACGGACACCATATTCTGCGTTGAATTGGTCATGAGAGATGTTTTTGTTTCTCTGCAAATCATTTTGAAATGCTTGCCTCATCAAATTTTCAGATAGGCTATCAACAGAGTTGGAGAGGAGTGCGACTGAAGTCAACAGCTCATCAGACCATGAATTGCACTAGTGGCAATATTCCTCGATGCCTTTCCCTCGACATTGAGTTGTTTGCCACAAAACCTCTCACACTCTCTGCTAAAAGCGCAAGCAGCTAGCATTGAAGCCACTAGCTTAATTACTTGAGGATAACGATCATAAGCTTCAGTGTGATCGATCCTGCTAAGCTTTTCTGCTCTCATGTCCACTTCGATGTTTATTCTTTCCATTTCTACGACCTCTGCATTGCCAACACCCTGATAGCATCAACAGAAAAATGTGTTGAACAGGCCTGCAAAGGCAATGAGTTTTGGTGGTTCGACTCCAAATTAGGCCCACTGATCATCGATTGAAATCTGATATCTTCTATTTCAGTAGCACTAGAACAAACCTCTCCCATTGATTGATCGCACGAAATATCTGATCTTTGAGAATGCTCATCATGTCGGCAAGCATCCGAAGTACCCTCCAGCTTGATGATCTACGAAATATAACCAGGGTTTGAAAGGTCTCTGGTACTCCTCGTTACAGTTTCTTGTATTGTCCTCTGAGTTAGTCTCACGAGCATCTTGTGTACACAATAGGCTTGTATGGAGCCAGTACCGCTGTCTGCGACAATTTTAAAGGCCCACCTCGACATCATAGGAGAGAGAGACAGAGAGACAGAGAGACATGTGCGCAAAGAGAGCCCTACTATCTGGTTGTAGACAGAGCGCTGCCACGGAGTTATGGGATCATATCGCGCTGGTGCTTTTCAAGGTTGGAACGCGTAGGCTTGCATTGCTGAGCTACAACAAATCGTAAGCAAAGAAGATATATAATTCACTCAAACTTATGTCCAAAGCTTTTGAGTAAAAGAAGAAAAGAAGCGCAATCTAAATCGTATATTTATTTCTTAATGGAGGATGGGGATTGAGCCAAGTGGCTCAACCCCTTGGCCTCGTTCAAGAAAAGCTCCTTAGGCTCACCAAGTAAATAAAATAAAATAAAATCATATAATTATTACTTGGTGAGACTAAGATGCTTTTGCGGATTCTTGAGCCAAGAAGAGGCTGCTTGGCATGATCTAAGCCATTGGCTTTGACCCAAATCTTGCGGCAACCAACTAACAACTCCTTGTCCTGCTTTTTTTCGGGCAATGGTTAACTTTCGGGGTGCTTGCCCACGTGTAGGTGGAGGTGACCGGCTGTGGGAGGTGACCGGCACAGCCGGTCACGCAGTTTTTTTGGGGGATACCACTCTCTCTGAACACTTAACGTGGTAGTCGCCTTCTATAAGCACATGCGTGCACGTAGTGCAGTGGTATAGATGAATAATCTGAGGGTGCATGTGGCGAGTTCAACTCCGTATATGCAGAGCGTTGACTACTTTTTTGGTCAATCGGCTGTGGCCCACCCGATGTGACAAGGAACCGGGAAGGAGCGGCTTGCCACGAAGGCAAGCACTCCGATATCTAACTAAAACCACTCTTATCGACATGGGTGTAGTAGACTTTATCTGCCCTGGACCCAGGTCCCTCTACTAGTATTAGAGGATGCAGCCACCAATTCTGTGGGAGCCGTAGAGCATTTAACCGTTATCGACGTGGGTGTAGCGAGCGCTACCAAGGAATTCTGGGTTCGGGACCCAGGTCCCTCTACTATCAGTAGAGGATGCAACCACCAATTCTGTGGGAGCCGTAGAGCATGCAACCATTATTGACGTGGGTGTAGTAGACTTTATCTGCCCCACCGTGCTGGCGTGGAATAACTCCTTGCATGTCCGATGATGGCCTACGGCTGTGGACGACGATGTTAAACTTGGTACTTCGACAATGATGAGTGCTTTTTGATGCTGGTTGTGGCTTGTCTGACGGCCTGGACTAGCACGTGTGCGGGTTGAGGGAGGATGCTGGCCTAAGAGAGCTTCCCCCTGCAACTGCAACTGTGCACACGATCCGCCTTGTTAGTGAAGAGTCTGCCTCGTTGAGTGCAACGTTCTAAACTCCTAAGAGAACCGAAGCTTCTTGCGGGTACATTTAACTCCACCAGGTGATTTCCTTCTCTTCCTGCGCCACGAGCTTCCTCATCACCATAGCTATGGAGCATGGAACCTGCAGTGTGGACGAATGTCCATTAAGGCATGGTCACCATCTTGCAGAGTTCAGGAGAGGCGGAGGGGCGCTGTTGTGCATGCCATGAGTCGAAAAATAAAGCAATTCTGAGATGTTGTTGTGCGCGATACAAAAAAAGCCAAACCGATAACAGTTGCATGCTCTACGGCTCCCACAGAATTGGTGGCTGCATCCTCTACTGGTAGTAGAGGGCTCTGGGTTCAGGACCCAGAACTCCTTGGTAGCGCTCGCTATGCAATCAAAGAGAAAGGCTCTGCCTCTAGTACTACGCACATCTCTCTCTCTCTCTCTCTCTCTCTCTCTCTCTCTCTCTCTGCTTTCGCTACATATCAGCTAGCTTGCGCTCGTGGCAAAGTAGCCTGAGCCGGTTGCCTTGATTGACAATCAGCTGGAAATAGTTGACTAAAAAGTCAGCATGTATCACGCTCACGCGCTTCGAAGTTCCAACCTCAACGTTCATAGTGCTCTCATCTAACCACCACGCTACGTGCTTGTGTTTGAGGAGACCCCGGAGCCATGTGCTTATTGTGCTATATTACCTGTTACGCCCTCAAAAAGTGCAGTGACCTGTTGCGTCGATCGCGTCCGCGTACACGTCGGCAACCAAGCCGATATTTAACCACATCCCCTCTCATATTCCTGTTGTATCGAAGGTGCCTGCACAACCTTCGACCTGCCCATCGACCTTATCGATTCCCGCTTCAATGACCTGTCCGTAGTCTATGGCACCAGTAGCTTCTATTTTACCAATGGCTACACTACCATTCATTCGCCAGTACTCCGTCACCCTTTGTTCATACTTAAAAGCATTCATGATTTTTTTCTTGCATTCAGGTTATGCCAATAAGATCAAAGGTCAACCTTTGGCATCTTATTATTTAGTGAGCCCTCAATCCACATTGCACGGCCAACAGCCTCATGTGAGTGCCGCTAAATTTATCATGCAGCCTAATAGAGAAAGCAACGGCATAAACATTGGTTCTATAAGCCAAAGCATGCTTTTGGAGGATAGCAACTCACAAAACCGAAGCAAACTCTCACTCTCTAAGCTTGCAAACCTCACACAGGCTTTAGCAAAGAGAAAGTGGAGGAGCGGGACTCACCTTGTTTGAGGAGCTGTCGAAATGGGCCTGAAAAGCTGACATTAAGGACGTGGCTCTGCAGGCGAATGACGATGAGCAAAAGGTCATGAAGAGAGCCCAAGCAATAACTCTCACGAGAACACCATTACAAATACCACATTGCCTTATAATTCATCTTTTGGTACAGATTTCAACGATGTCGTTGCACGAGCTGTGGCTACCCCTTAAGACAATTTTACAAGTACGATAGTGAGGAGTCACAACTTCATCACTTGCGTGTGTGTCTTTATCACTTGCATACAACAACACATCAAAGTTTGAGGACTTCATCTCCTGCATCTGTGAAACTTGGGAATCTTCATCACATACATAATTATTGCAACACTTGAAAACCGGAAGAATATTTTACCGTTTAATCCTTTTGCTAGAGCGCAGCCTTGGTGCATCATGCCTATGGTGGGAACTTCAGAAAATTAAGGCAGCCAAGAATAAAAGTTCAAATTGGTGCCTTCGAGCAAATCGACATCAAGCACTATAGATGGAGCCAGAAAGTAGTCCGAACTGCAATTCAATAACCTCTACATAAAAATACAGGAGAAGCAAGAGTGCAAAAAAGAAGAAACACAAATGCAAGCATTCAGATTCAGGCTTTTTTGGGCAATGTGTCCCCGATGACAAAGAAATGAACTGCAAAGGGAGCTTTAGTTGATTCTTTTACCATATACATGTGGTAGTGATGTGTGTGAACACACTAGGACCGCTGGGGCATTTTTTCCCTCTTTAGGAGGTTTTTTCCCCCAAGCATTGTATATACGCCCATCACTCTAGGGCTATCTATCCTTCCATTGCACACTAACTAACACACTCTCTATTGTGTTCCTTGAGCTTCCTTCTCCTTCTCCTGCAAGCTGTGTGCGTTTCTCTGCAACCCTAATTCCAACGATTGGTATCAGAGCAGGTTACCTCCTCCCGGGCTTAGTCGCTAGTTGTTCCAACACACGCCTGCTCCCCTTCTCCGATTACAGTGAGGTTTGGCGAGCGTTCGCAGGTTGACAAATATTTCGGGATTGCTCGTAGAGCTCGGTCTGCTCAGATTTTTTATTTGGGCTCATTTCGGCCTCCGTTTCCACTACAGGCAGGTCTGCACAGGCAATTTCATCATTTTGTGTGTCGTTTTCTACATAACATGTGCCTTACAGTCTTCTACGGTTCGTGCTACATAGCACGTGTTGTTCCCGCTCCATTTCTCCTATTTTCGGGTAGTTTTCACATCAGGTACAACATTTACCATGGCTGACAACAACAACACAGATGTGTTCAAGATGTTTGCTGCCGAGGATAGGTTGGATGGGGACAATTACCTTATGTCGGCTTATATGAACATCGGCTACATCCTTAGAACCAGGATGTTGCAGGTCTTGCTGCAAGGATTGTTGTTGTTAGAGTTGTTTTGCCTACGACAGAACAAGCTCGTTGGGATGTTAAGGATGCGCAGGCTCATGCATTGATTGCGTTGTCTGTGATCAAGCGCACCATTGTTCCTCACATTCGTTCAGCAAAATCTGCAAAATGGACTTGGGATATTTTGGCTGGTCTTTATGCAAGTCGCAATGAGGCTAAAATTGCTTTGTTGCGTAAAGAACTGGAGTCAAAGATTATGCATGAGGAAGATGATATGGACACTTTCCTTGCTAGTGTCAAGGATATCAATGAGCAACTTATTTCTGCAGGTGAAGTCATTTCAGATAGTTCCCTTGTGCAGATTGTTCTCGATGCCTTACCAGATTCCTACCAGACTTTTGCTAGTACTTGGAGACTGATGACCCAAGGAAATCCAGAAGTTGTCAAGTTTGATGCATTATGCACATTACTGTTGTTGCAAGAGTCACTTTCCAGAAAAAACAGGACTAGGCAGCGTGCAGTTGAACAGGCTTTTATTGCTTCTCAAAGAAAGGGTGGTAATAGCAATGCAGCCACTTCTTATGGTTATGCTGCGAGTGGCAAAACTTCTGTTCCTAATGCTTCTGCTGGCAGTAATTCGTCTGGAAATTCTGGTGATAAGGGCAAAAAGAAGATGCGTTGTCAATATTGTAAAGCTAATGATCACTTGATCAAGTCGTGTCCTAAGTTGAAGACCAAAGAGGCTAAGAAGAAAGAGGGTGGTTCCACTGCAAATGCTAGTTCCACTACAAATGCAGCCATTGTTGAGTCTTCTGTGAAAGGAGATTGTGATGCTGATGTTGATGCAGAATGGGCTTTTAGCGCAGAGTGCACTTACAATCCTGCTGTCTATGATGCATGCTTGTCAGTTGCTGCAGATTCACATGTGTGGTATTTTGACAGTGGTGCTACAAAGCACATTACCACACATCGTGAATTTTTTACCTCTCTCGAGTCTGTCCCTTATGGGAATTTTGTCACTTGTGCCAAAAATGCCTTCTATCCAGTTCAGAGAGTTGGAAAGATTGTGCTCACTGCAGTTCCTTCACACTTGTTGATGCACTTTATGTACCTGGGATTAAGAAGAATCTCTTGTCTGTATCCACACTTGCTAGACTTGGACTTGTAGTCAAATTTGTGGATGAGAGATGTACAGTTCATGATCTCAATTTTGGTGACGAAATTGTTGCATCTGGTCTTTTGTGTCGTGGGCTGTATAAGCTCACTTTTATGACAAGTGTGGACAAAATTTTGCAAATGCTGTTGCAAATTCAAGGGCTATTTCAGATGCAAAACTTTGGCATGCACGTTTTGGTCATCGGAATTTTGCCAATTTGCTGCCTTTGCAAAAATTTGATATGGTTGCTTCTTTGCCGCCTCTTGAAGCACCTGCCAAACATGTTTGTGAAGGCTGTATTTTGGGTAAGATGCAGCGTTCTAAGTTTCCAAAGGATGGTTCAGTTCGGGCCACATGTAGGTTGCAGCTTGTGCATAGTGATGTTTGTGGGCCCATGCAAACTCCGTCCTTGGGCAATTACCTTTACTTCGTGACTTTCATTGATGATTACTCCGGGCATGCATGGGTATTTCCGCTTAAAGCGAAGTCCGAAGTTTTTATGTGCTTCAAACAATATCTGGCTTTGGCTGAAAATGTCTCGAAATGCACTATGGGCACCCTCCCTTCCGATCGAGGGGGGGAGTATATGTCTCATGAATTCAATGCATTTCTCGCTAGTCGTGGGATAAAACACCAATGTACATTGCCTTATACACCTCAAAAAAATGGTGTTGCTGAGAGGAAAAACAGGTCACTGACGGAAATGGCACGATGTATGGTCAAAAGTCAAGCTTTGCTGCATTCTTTTTGGCTTGAGGCCATCATGTGTGCCACTTATGTACTTAACAGGTGTCCTACGAAAGCTTTGCAGTCTATTACTCCATATGAAGCATGGCATGATAGAAAGCCTTCTATTGAGCACATGCGTGTTTTTGGCTGTTTGGCATATGCTTTGGTGCCACAAACACAGCGCAAAAAATTGGATGATAAGGCTGTCAAATGTATTTTTGTTGATTATAGTGTTGAAAGCAAAGGTTACAGGTTATATCATCCACAAACAGAGCGTATTCTGGTTTCACGGGATGTAGTGTTTGTGGAAGATTCTGTTCAGCGCTTGCTAACATGTACTAGAGACAGTAATGTAAGCTCACAGAACATTTATGACACTTTATTGCCTCTTTTTAGTGGTGGAAATACGAATGTAAGTTCCAATGAGGCAAATGTATAGCCTATGGGGGTTTCTGAAAATGTTACAGATCAGCCTATTACTGATGCAGATGTACTTGATGAGGAAAGGGCTGAAAATGAGCAGGCTAGAGGTATGCCAAAATGGCTGGTGCACACTTTGCGTGACAGTAAATTGGATGCACCTTTGTCTAGTCGTACTCGTTCAGGCTCTCGCCATGCATCTTATGCATCAAATTATTATGCTTTGGCTGTGTCCAGCTTACATGATGTTGATGAGCCTGTGTCTTTTGATGAAGCACAGAATTCAGAAAATTGGATGGCTGCCATGCAATCAGAATATGACGCACTTATAGAAAATGACACATGGACTTTATGTGATTTGCCTCCTGGCAAAAAGGCCATTGGTACAAAGTGGGTTTACAAGTTGAAACGCAAGCCACATGGTGAGATCGATCGCCATAAGGCTCGACTTGTTGCAAAGGGTTATGCACAGCAAAAAGGCATTGATTATGAAGAGACTTTTGCTCCCACTCGTTGTATGACTACTGTGCGTTTTCTATGTGCATTGGCAGCTCATTTTGGTTGGGATGTACATCAATCAAAAATTGTTACTGCTTTCTTGAATGGTGACATATTTGAGGAAGTTTATGTAATGCAGCCTCGCGGTTTTGTCATAAAAGGACAAGAGGACAAAGTGTGCAGATGTAAGAAGGCTTTGTATGGGTTGAAGCAATCTCCTCGTGCTTGGTATGAGAAAGCTGACACTCATTTGGTTAAACAAGGCTTTCGTAACATTCCAACAGAAAGCACATTGTATGTAAAGCGTAAGGGTGATGTACTTCTCGTTGTGGTTCTTTATGTCGATGATTTGCTATCATTGGACCAAATGAGAGACATATTGCTGAATTTAAGGCTGATTTGAATGCTACCTTCAAGATGAAAGATTTGGGGTTGTTGCATCATTACTTGCGTATACAGTTTAAGCAGTGTGATGGTGATATTGCCTTGTGTCAGAAAAGTTACATAGAGACATTGCTATGTAAGTTTGGACTTGAGGATTGCAAACCTATTGACACTTCCATGGAAACAGGTTTGAAGTTGAGTCTACATGATGCTGGCGATCCTACTGATGTCACTCTTTACCAAACTGCTGTTGGTTGCCTCATTTATGTATGCAACACGAGGCCGGATATTCAGTTTGCAATCTCACAGGTCAACAGATTTACGCATAGCCCAGGGTCTAAGCATTGGTAGGCTGTCAAGAGGATTTTCCGCTTGTTTTATCCCAAGGGGGGATCATTGCCGCCAGACTTACATGCTTTTTTGGACTCAGATTAGGCTGGTTGTTTTGACACGCGAGTGTCCACAAGTGGTTTTTGTTTCATGCTTGGCAGTTAATGTATATTATAGTTGAGCAAGAAGCAACCTACTGTGGCCACTTCGAGTTGTGAGGCTGAGTACAGGGCAGTCTTCACAGCTACGGTTGAGTGTGTATGGCTCAGACGTCTTATGGCTGATTTGGGTGTTGGACAGGACACTGCCAACACTATCTACAATGACAGTCAGAGCGCATTGGCAGTTGTGAGGAACCCAGTTTTTCATGCTCGCACAAAGCACATTGAGGTGCATTACCACTATGTCAGTAAGAGGCTCTCAGCAGGAGAGATCAGCTTGGCTTATGCGCCAACACAAGACAACCTTGCAGATCTTTTCACAAGGCATTGTCTCGTGAGAAGCTTGAAGCTTTCCGCAAAGCTTTGGGCTTACTCCCCTTTGTGGACTAATCATGTCCTTAGGGCATGGCACTTCCCTTTACTCATGTGCCAGCTCTCATTCACCGCATCACTCCAGGGGGGATTTGTTACCATATACATGTGGTAGTGATGTGTGTGAACACACTAGGACCGCCGAGGGATTTTTTCCCTCTTTAAGATGTTTTTTCCCCCGAGCATTGTATATATGCCCATCACTCTAGGGTTATCTATCCTTCCATTGCACACTAAGTAACACACTCTCTATTGTGTGCCTTGAGCTTCCTTCATCTTCTCCAAGCTATGCGCGTTTCTTTGCAGCCCTAATTCCAACAAATTCTTCCCCGCAATCTATGACAAAGAGATAGTGGGAGTGGAAGACAACAACGAGTATTGCAAGTTTGACAGGCAGATTCTGACCACTTTCACGTTGTCGCTATATGTGGCCAGCCTGCTATCCCCTAGAACTAGAGACTTTCTCTTGAATTGGCCACCGTTCCCACAACCATCATGATGCTCTTGTCGGTGCTTCTATGGAACATGCCCAACAACATGATCGAGCAAAGGGACCACAAGAAAGGGCGCACCATGTTGTAGAAGGTAGGAGGGGTGGATAATGTGGATGCAGAGTATGACGACATTGTGTAGGCCAATAAGGTGACAGGGCAGGTGGAGCATCCATGGTGCAATATTCTGCAAAGAAGGTATCGATGGCATCTGGTGATGGCCATCATGATTTCATTCTTCCAACAGGTGACACGGACTATTTCCGTCATGTTCTACGCACCGATTCAAGAGGCTCATGGCAAAGCAACACGCTTCACTAGATTCCAGTGGGGCTTTTGAAGTGAGGACTCATCACTACAATAAACCCTACAGTGTCTATGACGTACAATATAAAGTTACCTCTGCTTCTCTTTAAGCTTAATCAATATCCTGTATCTTTTGTATTTGTCTTGACTCCTGTATTTTGTCTGGCAAAGAGGATATATATTTACAACAGGGGACGTTTTGACTGAACAAGCACGACTCCAGCTCAACAACATTGCACGGTCCATTATATGTATCCAATTCACTATGTCTATATGTTTGCTGTGTGCAACACATAAATGCTACGGGGCAGGGCACGACTTTCGTTTCTTGGAGAGACCACAATGCCAACTCTCCAACATACTTTTGTATGGCACTTATGCATGACGTGCACTATATATTTAGCATTTTTGCTTTGTGCCTAACTACAAAACAAAATGTTTAACTAGTCACATTGCTTTTATGTAGCTTGATTCAAACATTTTCCTCTAGCTTGCACAATTGAACGACACTCGTATATGATTACGAGGTCCATACTGCATTTCAACTTTTAGTTTGTTGATGCTTTTTGTATTTTTTGGATTGTCAATGCCTCCTTAAGTTTAGCTCTCGGTAGTACATGCTCAATCTCGATCATTGAATCTATATAAAAAAGACACGCACTTCTTTTCTCACACTTTGGCAATTCAAGTTATATATTACATTACTCAATGCACTCTGCACATGTTTACATTATTCCTAGGTGATTGATGTGAATCTACTTATGTCCTTGTTTGACAATACAGGTTATATATTGCAGCCCAACGTTCTCCTTTCATAAGCATTTCATACCACAAGGACATTTTCCTCCTCAAAGGAGTTTTGCACTAGTTGTGTGATCGACAACCAAGACTCCTTGCTCCCTTCGGCTGCGACAATAGGTATCTCTCTCTCTCTCTCTCTCTCTCTCTCTCTCTCTCTCTCTCTCTCTCTCTCTCTCTCCTCTCTCTCTCTCTCTCTCTCTCTCTCTCTCTCTCTCTCCCCCCCCCCCCCCCCCTTTGGCTCTATGAGAAATAAAAGAAAAATGACTAGCTTGATTTGGAGAATAAATACACATGCATTTCATTTTAAAAAGTTCGTCAATGCCGTGATATTGAACCATTTTACAGACAACTATAGAGGTAATTGGTCATCATATACGCAATTATGTTTAAAAAAATTTGACAATGCACTTTGTAATTCGTTTAATTCAGTGCTACATGCTTGATGTCAATTTGCATATGTTCTATTAGGTTCTATAGAAAACGTCCACCAAGCAAGACTAGTTCTATTAATCTACTAATATATTATGGCGGAAGGGTTCCTATGCCAGGTGTCGACTTCTGCGACTTGAAGGCGTAGGACAAAAAAAACCAGCGATGCTAACGGCTCTACTAGCGTTCAAAAAAAAATTACTGCCTACGAATTAACTAGCGCTGGTGCCAGCTCTGCACGTGTTCAAGTACATTGAAGCACATACTACAACGAGACGGCTGGCCTAATATTCTATGCTCTCGGTGAAATACATACTACAACCTCAGTCGTTCCCTGCTCTCTGTGAAGTACAACAGAGAGAGAGAGAGATCCCGTTGAGTGCGATCCGCACCATTGCCTCCATTCGTCTTAGCTCCCATTCTCTACGCTGCGAGACAGGACGTTGGGGCACTGGTGAGGAGTGTCATCGACTTTGCACCTTATGCCCTCGTCAAGTGCGAGAGAGTGAGTACCACACACTACTTGAGTGCTCAGCTTTTGACCACATTAGGTCCTCTTTTCCCCATATATTCAGCCATGAGCTCTCCCTACATACCTTCCTCTCCCAACCACGATGTGGACTCTCTATTGCGACGCTCATTTCAGCCATTTTTGAGCATCGACGGTCACTTATGAACTCCACTCACACCACGTGACATGTTCATTTGGTCCCATAGGTCATATTTGACCTCCCAGGACGATAATAGAACTATCTATCTATCTATCTATCTATCTCTCTCTCTCTCTCTCTCTCTCTCTCTCTCTCTCTCTCTCTCTCTCTCTCTCTCTCTCTCTCTCTCTCTCTCTCTCTCTCTCTCTCTCTCTCTCTCTCTCTCTCTCTCTCTCTCTCTCTCTCTCTCTCGCCCGCCCCCCGCCTTGCTTGCATGGATGTGGTTTACTTGCGCCCCGCTGCAAGCAAGTGGCCACAACGTCAGTCGTCCCGTTGCAAACAAGTGGCCATACAACGGTGTTGCTCCCGCTCCTGCTCTCGCCAGGCACACTGCAGTCTCTCACGGCGTTGTTGCCCGCTCCTGCTCCCGCCAGGCGCACTGCAGTCTCTCACGGCGTTGTTGCCCGCTCCTGCTCCCGCAAGTCACACTGCAGTCTGAGTATGGGAGTGCACAAGATGGGAGTATGTCTGAGTATGGGCCACGTTTCTTTGTCTACTACCCTTAAATTTCTTAGCTGTAAAGCTGATGAAGTGTGTGTCTCAGCAGTTGATGATGAAGGCGGGGGGAGTGGCGGACATGATGAGGCCTTTGCCTCGCAGTTTTCCACCGGGCCCAACGCACGACATTGCTCTAGAAATGGCACACGATCCCTTGCTCTGCTTTCAAAGCCTCAAGAACACCTATGGCTCCATTGTTGGCTTCAAGCTTGCTACACGCCAGGCAGGGAAGCGCCATGAAGGCTCAACGATGCCCATAACGAGCTCCGCCTTCTCTGCAGCACTGCCCTTCTTCTTCTTCTTATCTCTCTCTCTCTCTCTCTCTCTCTCTCTCTCTCTCTCTCTCTCTCTCTCTCTCTCTCTCTCTCTCCGTAGCATGCAGAGCTTCAAAAGTGAAATGCAAATGAAAATTGAATTAACAAAATATTCTTATTCTTATTGCATATTCTTATTTTGTGTTCCATATTCTTATTGCAGACAGCAAGTGTGCAAGCCAGGCGGGTGGAGTGGAGGTGTGTTTGCAGCAACTCAACCATTTAGGTCAACTAGGTACCTTTTTACTTCATTTAATTACTTGATTTGTTTATTTACACAAGGGGGGAGAGAGAGAGAGAGAGAAATGACATTACAATGATATGAAATGTGAAATATGAGAGAGAGAGAGAGAGAGAGAGAGAGAGAGAGAGAGAAATGAAATAAAATGAAATGTTATATTAACGTCTTCAAAAGGCCAAAGTGACCTATGAGACGAGAGAGAGAGAGAGAGAGAGAGAGAGAGAGAGAGAGAGAGAGAGAGAGAGAGAGAGAGAGAGATGAAAGTCAATTGAAATAGTGAAATTGTTTATGAGACCAAAAGATTGTGTCATGTAATGTTCACACACACATGGGTCCACAGAGAGAGAGAGAGAGAGAGAGAGAGAGAGAGAGAGAGAGAGAGAGAGAGAGAGAGAGAGAGAGAGAGAGAGAGAGAGAGAGAGAGAGAGACGAAGAAGAAGAAGAGTTTTAACATCGTAGGAAACTATCTAAAGATCTAGCACACACAGTCACCCACACACACCAGAGAAGAAGAGAGTTTTAACGATGTAGGAAACTATCCCAAGATATCTTAAAGATCTAGCAGCAGAGAGTTTTAATGTCGTAGGACACAAAATAGTCCATAAGGCTTGACACACATAGAAATAAAACATGCACGCACACACAAAGACACATAGAAAGACAGAGAGATGAAAATGAACTCAATTGTAGGGTACTTACACACATACACGTACACATACTACACACACACAAACAAAGAGAGAGAGAGAGAGAGAGAAATGACGACGGGTTGAACTCGAGAGGGTTATACCATTTTACTCTTTTCATTAGCACGCACAAACACTTGAGAAGAAGAGAGTTTTAACGTCATAGGAAACTATCCCAACATACCTTAAAGATTTAACTGACGAGGAGTTGAACTCAAGACCTGTTATTCAAGAGGGGAATGGAATAACCAAACTACAACACTTGGGAGAGAGAAAGGTTATACCATTTTTCTCTTTTTATTAGGGGACACTCACCCACACACACACACACGCACCTGAGAAGAAGAGAGTTTTAACGATGTAGGAAACTATCCCAAGAGACCCTAAAGATCTAGCAGACGAGGACTTGAACCCAAAACATGTTATTCTAGAGAGTTTTAACGATGTAGGAAACTATTCCAAGATATCTTAAAGATCTAGCAACAGAGAGTTTTAATGTCGTAGGACACAAAATTGTCCATAAGGCTTGACACACATAGAAATAAAACATGCACGCACACACAAAGACACATAGAAAGACAGAGAGATGAAAATGAACTCAATTGTAGGGTACTTACCTACATACACGTACACATACTATACACACACAAACAAAAAGAGAGAGAGAGAGAGAGAGAGAGAGATGACGATGGGTTGAACTCGAGAGGGTTATACCATTTTACTCTTTTCATTAGCGCGCACAAACACTTGAGAAGAAGAGAGTTTTAACGTCATAGGAAACTATCCCAACATACCTTAAAGATTTAGCCGACGAGGAGTTGAACTCAAGACCTGTTATTCAAGAGGGGAATGGAATAACCAAACTACAACACTTGGGAGAAAGAAAGGTTATACCATTTTTCTCTTTTTATTAGGGGACACACACTCACCCACACACACACACACACACCCGAGAAGAAGAGAGTTTTAACGATGTAGGAAACTATCCCAAGAGACCCTAAAGATCTAGCAGACGAGGACTTGAACCCAAGACATGTTATTCTAGAGGGAAATGGCATAACCAATCTACCACACTTGGGAGTCCACAAAGGTTATAACTATGTATGGCCACCGAGAAAAAAACCTATAAAGGTTATACATATTTTGTCTTTTCATTAGCGCACACACACACACACACGCCCGAGAAGTAGAGAGTTTTAACGTTGTAGGACACAAAATTGTCCATAAGGCTTCACACACATAGAAATAAAACACACACATGCACAAAGACACATAGAGAGACGGAGAGATGAAAATGAAATGAGATGTTATATTAACATCTTCAAAAGGCCAAAATCAACTATGAGTCCAAACTGTTACAAAACTATGAATCTGATACCATGTCTGGGCTACTGCTACTACTAGAATCCATCCTCATTTGCACTCTAGATATCGAGAGAGAATGGCTGAAATCCTCTGTTGTACTCTCTGCTATATAGCCCCATAGCTACATAGCCGTCTGGATCTCCATAGCTCCTGTGCTTGACCGAGAGAGAAATAAAATGAAATGAAATGGTATGTTAATGTCTTCAAAAGGCCAAAATGACCTATGAGACCAGAGGGTTACAATGTGTTGAATCTGATACAAAGTCAGAGTACCAAAATGAAAGTCCATACCCCCATCGACACGCCGCTAGAGACCCCTGCCGGGACACCCAGGTTCACGCGTCACCGGCCAGAGGGCTTGCCTTACTCCGTCGACTTCAGCGGCGGCATCATCATGGATGATGACGGCAAGAAGGTGATCTCGCGCATGCGTGGTCTTTGCTCTCAGCTGTTTAGACACTACATTCTAAACAAATGGAGTGAAGTACCAAGTGATTTAAAAAACAGAGTCATCAGCATACTTCATGATGAGTTTCCCGTTCCAACACGGGATCAGCGCTTCAATGAAGACCTGATGAAGATTCGAATGCGCGAATACTGCAAACACAAGCGTTCCGAAGTGAAAAAAGCAATCAAGCATGGGTGGAACAGGCCAGATTGGCTGGCCAAAGAAGATTGGAAGAATGCGAAGAAAGCAGCGCGCGAGAATCCCGACAAGTGGAAGCAACAAAAGGATGCAGCCAGAGCGCGAGTAGAGGCAGGGAGCTCGCACCAACTTGGGGAGCGGTGGATGGGCATCATTTGAGGCCGATTTTGTAAGTGTTTTCGCATTGCTCTTTACGTTCGATAGTTTAGGGTTTATGAGTTTTTTAATTCTAACATAATGAATTCTTTGTATGTTTTGACAGTGGTCGATGACAGGACGTGATCCCACACCGTACGAGCGCGAGTACGCAGGCAGGAAGGGCTTAAACGCCCTGATGGACATTCTCAGTTCTCGCGGCGGCATGGTTAGTATTAGGGTTTACTCTTTTCTATCTTTTGTATTGTTTTATAAATGTCGTTATATGTTTATACTTACTGAAAGCTGTCTTATTGTCTTTTTTTGCAGAATCCGACAGATACGCCGCTTGCACGCGATGAGACGTCTGACTAGACGACGTCAGTTTAGCCGTAGCTAGATAGCATTAGTTTAGGGTTTCTCATAGCTTATGTATCATGAGACGGATTTTATACGTCTTTTTGAACCATGTATATTATTACATTTGTCACCGCAGTTCATTTTGCCAGTCAATTCTTTATGCCTATGATGTTGTACAATTGTCATTATTACATTTGCCAATCAATTCATTTTGCCTATGATGTGTACAATTGTCAATTTTACGCTTGTCAATTTTGCAAACAATGCGTCTTGTGGGTGACTATTTTGGGTCTATTATCTACCCTTGCACTTTTTTTAAAAAGTGAATCAAGTACAACATGGTTGATGGGTGGCAGGGCATTCAATGCCCTGTCACCAAAAAAAAATTCTCTCGGACGTCGCCATAACCGTCGCTATTTATGGCTCTGTAGCGTCGCTATAGACTTATGTGTAAACGTCGCTATAACCGTCGCTATGAGCGTCTCTATATAGCGACGCTCTCATAGCGACGGTTTTAGCGACGGCGGGGGTTATAAAAACCCAGTGTATTTTCGTCACTAACAGCGTCACAAGAGCACACAACCTCTTGTAGTGAACCTACGACCGCACTTCCATGACTCGAGATGGGACACCCTTTCACCAGGTGATTGTTAGAATCCAGAATGATCCCAACCAATGGTTTCGCAACCTACGCCTTTTGCAAATTTGAGTAAAGATGGGATACTCAGATGCCCTCTACCTTGATTCTGCATTGGGTTGTTGTTCTATATCCGAAGTTTATAGCAAAATTAATGTGCTAAAGAGCATTGTAGGACTGATAAGATAGAGAATCATAAGGAGCCTATTTTCAAGCGTCCCAGTGCTAAACTCTCTTTTCCCATTTTCAAATGTAGATGGGGTTGATCATGTATTGAGCAAAACTTTTATCTACTGAACAAAAGTGATTCATGAGCATTTTGGTTTGTTTTCCACTTCTCATGCAATCCTTTGTTGTTTTTCACTTCTAGATAGAGATGATGTAATTTTTGATTCTAAAATAGAATATTCTACGAGGGTTATTTTTTAATTTACAAGCATTCAGACCTTCTCTTTGGTTGTCACATTTCTCTTTGGAACCACTGTAGTTTTTTGTGTACAGGGAGATTAGTTGTGCCATTCCATTGGCTATTGCAACCAACGGCTGATATCTTCTAGGATAGTTGGAAGTGCATCAACGGGTGAAGAGGAGATATTGTCATCTCTTCCTACTATTCGCAATGTGTGTGCAACAAAGAGAGCAGCTCAAAATGTCAGGAGGAATAGTGCATCTGCTAATGAGCGGGGGATACTTTCATCTCTTCGTATTCGGAATGTCCGTGCGGCAAAGAGAGCAGCTCAAAATGTCAAGTGGAATTCTAAGAAGCAAATTATTGAAACCTTGCTAGAGATCAAAGCCTCCTGCAGTAGGATGGAGACAATGCAAACCAATGTCTCGGATGTGGTTGAAACTTTACGCTCTGCATTGGAGATTGAAAGTGGGATACTATGGAAATTGCAAGAAGAGACAAAAGCATCAAACTTGCAGAGACTAGACAGTGAGGCATACATGAGAGAGAAACTTTCCAAAGTTGAGGATTCTCAAAAGATGATATTGGCATCTATTGAGAATCTTCGAAAAGAGGCTTCACGGAGTCAACGTGAATCAAAAGGACGAATGCAAGACAATAATCTACGACAAATCGTGCCAGGGCTGAGAAGTGTCATCAACAAGCTTGGTGTTTTGCCAAAGGGTCAAGGTTCAAGACTTTCAGATATCCGAGCTACCTCAAATAAATTGAGTGCTTTGGCCAGATTAGCTCGACCAAAGCAGCGTCAAGCTTCTCAACGACCTAATCCTACTAATTCTACTAATGGTAGAAATATGTAATGTTATGTTGTATCTTCATCAAATTGTACTTTTTAATTGAGTCACTATCAACAATGTCAAATGTATTTAGTCCTACTAATGGTAGAAATATGTAATGTTATGTTGTATCTTCATCAAATTGTACTTTTTAATTGAGTCGCTATCAACAATGTCAAATGTATTTAGTCCTACTAATGGTAGAAATATGTAATGTTATGTTGTATCTTCATCAAACTGTACTTTTTAATTGAGTCACTATCAATGTGTCAAATGTATTTATTTTAGAGGATATAATTAGATGTTCTTTTTTCTATTGATTTTCTATAATGCATAAGAATGTCCTTTTAGTGATTGATCAAAATTATAGCAAGTATATTATATTTATAATATGAGATCTATTTGCACTTGATTACATAGATGGTATCTGGACCGCGTATCTTATCGCCTGATCATGCACAACGTAGTCGAGTGTGTGATGATTCCCGAAAGGCGAGGTGGCAAATAGCACGAGAGAGAACAAGACATTCACTACAAAGTACTATTGGAACTTTATTGGAGTGCAATGAAAGGCAGAGCATGCATGATGTACATGAAGGAAACTCTAAAGCCATGAATGTTGGGACAACAATGAACATAGTAGAGGGAAACTATTCTAAAGTAGAAAAGCATTGTTTGTCCATCCGCTTTGAATATTCAACGTCTCTCCTTTTACATCACAAGTCTATGGCACCAATTCTATCCAAAAAGTGTGTGTTGCACAACTTAAGAAGCTTAGATTTTGTTTGCTCCAAATGTGGAGCAAAGGCATGGAAGGATGAAGGAAAGACTATCCAAACATTTGTGGGTAAATACTGCTGCTTCGATGGAAGAGTTCAATTACTTCCTTTGAATGAGCCACCAAATGAATTGAAAGATTTGATAAGCTCAACCACAACAAGAAGTAGACAGTTCTTACAAAACATTGGGGGATATAATAATGCATTGGCATTTGTGTCTCTTGGTGTCCATATCGATGAGACTATTAATTATGGTGGGAGAGGTGTACACACTTTTAAGGTTCATGGCTCTGTCTATCATAGCATTGGTTCTTTAGCGCCTGCTACTACTGAAGGACAAAATGAAGTTCCACGCTTTGCACAATTATATATTTTTGATACCGAACATGAGTTGAGCAACAGATTGCATCATGTTTCAAATTTAGATTGTAGTATTCTAGAGTGTTTACAATTGATGATGCACATAGTAAATCCCTATGCAAATGCTCTACGATCTGTTGCTTCTTTGTATGGAGATGCTATTGCACCCAATATGAGGAGGTTGCTGCAATTATGCCATGACAAGGGGATGATAGAAATATTGGCTATCGCGACATTGTACTGAATTTTCGACACGGGGGCTTGAAAAGAATCTCCAACATGCATCGAGCTTATATGTCCTTATTGTAAGTTTTATTATTTCCAAGTGGAGAGGATGGATGGCATCTTTATTTACAGACTACCGATGGAAAAAAAATGAGTCAAAGCAATATTATGTCTTTCGCTTACAAGTAAGAGATGATACTGTGGAGTGTTTTCTTCAAGGGGGTAGGCTATTACAACAGTATGTCGTGGATGCTTATAGTACTCTAGAGGAGTCACGGCTTTTGTGGATGCGAAATAACCAAAAAACATTTCGTGGTGACGTGTATCAAGGATTGGTTGACATGGTTGAGGCTAGAGATGGCTTAGAGAGGGCTGAAGGTCAAAATGTTGGCCATAGAATTGTTCTGCCTTCATCTTTTGTTGGAGGTCCAAGATATATGTGCCAACTATTTCAAGATGCAATGGCAATTGTTCGTAGTAGGGGTAAACCGGATCTCTTCATCACATTCACATGTAATCCACGATGGAAGGAAATAGATAATGCATTACTACCTGGACAAAGTGCTGTTGATCGTCCTGATCTGACTACACGAGTATTTTATCAGAAATTCCAAGATATGATGCATTTACTTATCAAGCAAGCCGTATTTGGGAGGTGATTGGACATGTTTCAGTGATTGAGTTTCAGAAGAGAGGTCTTCCTCATGCTCATATATTGTTTATACTTGCATCCGAATATAAACCCATAGATACATTACACTATGACAAGTTGGTTTGTGCAAAGCTCCCTGACAAGAATGTGTTTCCAGAATTATTTGATGTAGTGATTCGTTGTTATGTTCATGGGCCATGTGGTCCTTTGAACCAAGTTCTCCATGTATGGTTGATGGAAAGTGTAGATTCAAGTTTCCACGAACATTTTCTACGTCTACAAATGTAAACGAAAGTGGATATCCTGTGTATACGAGACGAGATGATGGAAGGTTTGTTCCGTCTAAAAATCACAATTTAAATCATCGTTGGGTTGTACCTTATAGCCCTCTCTTATCACTAAGATACCAAGCCCATATTAATGTGGAGATCTGCTCAACTATCACTGCCGTGAAATATCTTTATAAGTATGTCTACAAGGGACATGATCGAGCCACTATTGTTCTTCAAGATTGTGAAGGAGCTACTGATGAGATCAAGAGTTATCTCAATGCACGTTATGTTTCTACATCTGAGGCTATGTGGAGAATATTTGGCTTCGACATGCATAGTGAAAGGCCAGCTATTCAACGATTGCAAGTACACCTTCCATTGCAGAATATGGTTACATTTCAAGATGGTGATTATGTATCACATTTGCTGGATAATAAGAAAAATAAAAAAACTACCTTGACAGAATGGTTTGTTGCAAATCAAAACTATCCAGAAGCAAATAGCTTCACATATACTGACTCTCCAAATGGTTGGGTATGGAATAAAAGTCGAAAGGCATGGTCTCCACGACAACAGGGTGTTTCTATTGGAAGAATGTATAATATTGTCCCTACTGATGGTAAGGTTTATTATCTACGAATGCTTCTCAATATTTGCAAGGGATGTAAGTCTTTTGAAAACTTGCGGATGTATGATGGTCACATTTATGATACATACAAGGAGGCATGTATAGCTAGAGGATTATTGCAAGATGATGAAGAATGGTCACTTTGCCTCCAAGAGGCATCTTTTTTTCAAAATGGAATGCAGTTGAGACAATTGTTTGCAATCATATTAGTCTTTTGTGAGCCATTTTATCCGGCTGCTCTTTGGGACAGGTTTTGTACCAAATTTTGTGAGGACTATGTTTATGCCCTAAGGATGCGTATTTCAGATGCAAGCGTGCGATTTGATGTGGCAAAAAATTAAGCTTTGCTTCATATAGAATGCTTTTTGCAACAACATGGCAAGAGGCTTTGCGATTATATGTTGCCTGCAATAGACTCAACAATGGTATCCTTAAGTGAAAATGGTGTTATGGCTGAAGAAACAATGTTCAACGTTGATGAACGGTGTAGTATAGTAGATTGTATGGAGACTTCCTTAAATGAGGATCGGTGAGATGCTTGCCACCAAGTGCTACAAGCTGTTGACACACATTCAGGGAAGGTATTTTTCCTATATGGTACTGGTGGCTCAGGAAAAACTTACTTATATAATGCACTTCTTTCACGAGTGCGAGGAAGTTGTAGAGTTGCTCTTTCATGTGCATCCTCGGTTATTGCAGCTTTGCTTTTAAGTAATGGAAGAACTGCTCATTCTAGGTTTAAGATACCTTTGGAGCTTCACTCTGAAGCAACTTGCAATATAAAGGTAAATAGTCAACTTGCAGAACTTCTAAGGAATGTAGCTTTACTTATATGGGATAAAGCTCCCATGACACATCGCTATGCATTTGAAGCAGTGGACACAACTTTAAGAGATATTATGCAGCGAGATACTTTGTTTGGTGGAAAAGTCATTTTTCTTGGAGGTGACTTTCGACAAATACTACCTGTTGTACCAAAAGGTAGTCGTACAGACATTGTAAATGCTTCTTTGTGTCATTCTCACATATGGAAATATAAGAAGATACTGAGGCTTACCAGAAATATGTGTATACTTGATTGCGGTTCAAATTCACTTCAACAAAGTTTCTCCCGTCGGGTGCTTGATATTGGCAATGGGGTTATGGATGATGGAGGAGAATTAGATAGAGTCAAAATACCTTCACAAATGATGCTTCCAGGAAATAGTTTGGCAGATCTTCTAAGCTTTATATATGGAGATTTGTGTCATGTGCGAGATCATGCAACTTTTTTCAGAGATCGAGCAATACTTGGTCCGTGGAATAAAGAGGTGGATTTAATTAATGACTATGCATTGCAAAGAATGCATGGAGATTGCAAAGAGTATCTGAGTGCAGATTCAATTTGTATGTCAGAGGAAAACACACATTTGTTCACAATTGAATATCTAAATAGCCTTACTCGTGGTGGTGGTTTTCCACCTCATGCTTTAGTATCGAAATAAAATGCTCCTATCATGTTGCTGCGAAATTTGGATCCAAGACGTGGATTATGCAACAGAACCAAATTGATATGCAAGCAATTTCATCATAAGGTAATTTAGGCAGAGATAGTTACGGGATCAAATATTGGAGAGAGAGTTTTTCTTCCAAGGATTGACTTTATTATTGGAAACCATCAGGGGCTTCCATTTCAAATGAAGTGTCGTCAAATTCCAATCAGGCTTGCTTTTGGGATGACTATCACAAGGGCAAACGCTTGGAATTCTTGGTCTATATCTTGCATCATCGATCTTCTCTCATGGACAGTTGTATGTTGCAATGTCACGTGTACGAAGTGCAGCTTCTATGAGGATTGTTGTCAATACTGAAAACACTCAAGCGGAGTGTTACTACACTCCAAACATTGTATTCAAGGAAGTATTACAACTAGCGAGCTCATAACAATAAGTTCAAATTCACATTGTGGCTCTCACTTAAAGTCAGACACACTTGATGTTAAATTTTATTCATATCTCTTAGATCAAAGTATTGCCCGCAGATGGATCCTCGATGCAGTCCCTCCTATGTAGTCGGTCACATCACAGAATTCATTCGAGGTATTTATCTTCGTTATTGAATTAGTTTATTAACTTGACCTATTATTTTGATTGGCTTATACATTGACTTACTCTATTGAAGATCCACCGCAATGGAGGGAAGAGTTCCTGCTATGTTTTTGGTGATTTTATTTGATACAACTCATATTATATTGTAAGAGTTTTTATTTATTTTTATATGGTATATTGGTAGTTTTAAGCTTTTATTGCTCTATATAATTCATGGATGCCTTTGCAGAGATCACTCCCATCAAGGTTTTATCATCCTAGGTGTTTATGAAATTCTATACTTAGGTAGAGATATGTCTATGGAAGTTCTTGGATACTACCATGTTGCCTTTTCTTCGGACCACGAGCATCATCAAATTCAAGTTAATATCTGGTTTGTGAGTGACGAGAGGCCAGTCAATACACGACAGGTGGGGGTTGCTGGAGACTGCACTACACCATATCGATTGAGGATATTTACTCAAGTTGAAACACCACCCCGTATCTTGCAAAATGTATATAACATAGGTCCTTGGACTTATAGAATCCCTAATGTGGTCTCTCGAAGGCTACACTTTGAATAATTGTTTTGTATTGTCTCTTTGTGAAGTTGTGAAATTTCAAAGTCTTTTGAATTGCTTTCATTCCTCTCTCTCTCTCTCTCTCTCTCTCTCTCTCTTAAATCCTTCACTAAAACAAAAAAGAAGAAGGACATGGTTCTCTACGGCATGATCGTCAAAGTCTTCTTTATTCTATTTCATTTTTGCTCCTCTTAAACTTCCAAGTGTGTGCTGTTAGAGTAGATAAAGAATGGCACGATACATTATGGTTTCGTACACCCTCAATGATATACCTACTTATATTAGAGGTATGTAATTGTAAAATCTTATCTTTGTTACTTACTTTTACCATGAATGAGAACTTTGTGGCCTTTATTTTGTATGTTTACACGTATTACATTTTTTTTAGATCCTCCATTGTGGAGGAGTCCTACACATGCTGAGGATATTGTTCGTATTATCGAGGATTTTGAGATCCTTCGGTGCGTATAGCTTGAAATTGAATCCATATGATGTTAAATGTGTTGTTACTTTTTGTGTCTGAATGGTTGGTTGTTATTTTCATTGCAGGCTTCAATATTATTGTAGACATTCTGTTTTGGCATTATATGAAGCACGATATTTTAGAAGTGTTGTAGATTATTATCACATAGAGTTTGATATAGATGATATGCGAATCACTATACGCGAGTTAGATATGAACGGCCTCTCAATTGCAACTTTTCATACGGTCCCTATGGAGTGAATGAATGGATGTTTAGAATCTATTATTTGGGTGAATCACCTCGACGCCTCGGTCGCAATGTTCGACGTGTCGGACCTTGGATCTTGAGAATTCCAAGTAGTGTGTGTCGTAGGCTCAACTTCTCTAGATGATCGAACACTTTGATCCATTGTCTATGCATACTAAGTAGCATATTTTTTTAGTTATTGCACAGAATTCATTCGAGGTATGTATCTTCATTTTTGAATTAGTTTATTAACTTGACCTATTATTTTCTTGAGAAGATTGTCTTATACATTGAATTACTCTGTTGAAGATCCACCGCAATGGAGGGGAAGAGTTCCTGCTATGTTTTTGGTGATTTTATTTGATACAACTCATATTATATTGTAAGAGTTTTTATTTTTTATATGGTATATTGGTAGTTTTAAGCTTTTATTGCTCTATATAATTCATGGATGCCTTTGCGGAGATCATTCCCATCGAAGTTTTATCATCGTAGGTGTTTATGAAATGCTATACTTAGGTAGAGATATGTCTATGGAAGTTCTTGGATACTACCATGTTGCCTTTTCTTCGGACCACAAGCATCGTCAAATTCAAGTTAATATCTGGTTTGTGAGTGACGAGAGGCTAGTCAATGCATTACAGGTGGGGGTTGCTGGAGACCGCACTACACCATATCGATTGAGGATATTTACTCAAGTTGAAACACCACCTCGTATCTTGCAAAATGTATATAACACAGGTCCTTGGACTTATAGAATCCCTAATGTGGTCTCTCAAAGGCTACACTTTGAATAACTGTTTTGTATTGTCTCTTTGTGAAGTTGTGAAATTTCAAAGTCTTTTGAATTGCTTTCATTCCTCTCTCTCTCTCTCTCTCTCTCTCTCTCTCTTAAATCCTTCACTAAAACAAAAAAAGAAGGACATGGTTCTCTACGGCATGATCGTCAAAGTCTTCTTTATTCTATTTCATTTTTGTTCCTCTTAAACTTCCAAGTGTGTGCTGTTAGAGAAGATAAAGAATGGCACGATACATTATGGTTTCGTACACCCTCAATGATATACCTACTTATATTAGAGGTATGTAATTGTAAAATTTTATCTTTGTTACTTACTTTTACCATGAATGAGAACTTTGTGGCCTTTATTTTGTATGTTTACACGTATTACATTTTTTTTAGATCCTCCATTGTGGAGGAGTCCTACACATGCTGAGGATATTGTTCATATTATCGAGGATTTTGAGATCCTTCGGTGCGTATAGCTTGAAATTGAATCCATATGATGTTAAATGTGTTGTTACTTTTTGTGTCTGAATGGTTGGTTGTTATTTTCATTGCAGGCTTCAATATTATTGTAGACATTCTGTTTTGGCATTATATGAAGCACGATATTTTAGAAGTGTTGTAGATTATTATCACATAGAGTTTGATATAGATGATATGCGAATCACTATACGCGAGTTAGATATGCAACGGCCTCTCAATTGCAACTTTTCATACGGTCCCTATGGAGTGAATGAATGGATGTTTAGAATCTATTATTTGGGTGAATCACCTCGACGCCTCGGTCGCAATGTTCGACGTGTCGGACCTTGGATCTTGAGAGTTCCAAGTAGAGTGTGTCGTAGGCTCAACTTCTCTAGATGATCGAACACTTTGATCCATTGTCTATGCATACTAAGTAGCATATTTTTTTAGTTATTGTTGGCTTATTGAAGTGGGTTTTTATCTACTAGATAGGTTAGAGAGAGAGAGAGAGAGAGAGAGAGAGAGAGAGAGATAGAGAGAGATTTGCGAATTGCTAATGTAGGTTAACATGGGTCATGATGTATTGGCTATTCTCCCAATACATATAAGGATGATTATATATTTGAAAGTTAAGGAGAGTACATTTGTCAAAGATATGGTACATGGTGTTGGTGGCAGCATTGGGTGTATTCATATGCTGATGGGTGGTATGGAAATTGTGGACGGTTAAGCATTTCACTATGCAAAGTGTCACAAATATTGAGCAAAATAAAATTGATGAGAGTGCTACAAGAACTACATATGGTTGATATTTATTATGTTAATGTATTGGAGCGATCCTCAACCGTCCAATTATAGAGTAGCATATGAGTCGTTGTAAACAAAAAAGTTGGAATGTTGTAAAGATTTTGACCTAATGAACCTCTTGACACTTTTTGGCATGACAATTACTAATTGAAGTGTTCGTATTGCGCTTATACTTTTTTAAAGTGTTTAAGTGGCCATGTTGATCATCTCTCTCTGTGTCTCTCATTTTAAGCTTTGAGTACTAATGTTGTCTTCTTTTCTTTCAACCAATTAAATGGCCCACGAAATTGTGAAAGTTTTTAAAAAATTATTGTTGATGCCTTTGAAGAAAATTTGTTACCTACTGAACGGGGATGGCAATGGGCATGGGAAGTGATTGAGAAAAACTACATTGTTTGGGGGTCATATTTAGATGAAGAGTTGGACACGATTTACATCAAGTTGCTTGATCCCTATTTCTTTCCCAACATTAGGCTCATGCTCTTAAAGCAAGAGCTTGGGTTGATTCTTCATTACAAGATTTACTTGAGTTAGGTTCAAAAAATAAATTTAAGAGAAGTTTGTAGAGCTCTAGCTCAATATCTTGATCCTGTTGAAATAGCACGACTAAAAGTGCTATGCAGATATGTTCCTGAACCTTTTTGGCAACAATGTAAACTATTTTTTTATGTAATGTGCTTTAGTCATGTGCTTTTATGTAATCTCTCTCATGTGCTTTTATGTAATGTCTCTCTCTCTCTCTCTCTCTCTCTCTGCGCAAAAGGGGTTAAATGTACCAAGAGTAGTCTAAAGGGACCAAAGATACAAAGTGTTGATCGTGTGTGTGTCATGGAGAGATGTATAAAAATGCACACACACACAAATACATACAAAGTGAGGTGATAAGAGCAAGCGAAGTCCGCCAATAGACGGGGCGCGCGAACTAGTCACATTTAAGGCCGGGTCAAATAACTTAGCAAAAACCCCCTTCAAGTGTAAAGAGTTTGCAAGTTCTACCTAAACCCCTTTACAGACAGATTTATTAATGGCAGGAGCAAGGCAGCTTCTGCGCGAACTTCTGAGGGAGCGTAGAGCTTCCTTTTCCACCTCGTCGCATCTATCTCGCCCTCTTGCAGACTCTTCCCGTGGTACATATCAGCACGAGCCTGTCCAGCCTAACCCACGAGCTTTCTACCTCCATAGCTTGACAGATGACGAAGAACATTTTTCTTTGTCTTTGAGAGACGTAAATAGCTTCATTTTACAATCAGAAACTTTTGCTTGCGGTGCAGGCACTTCAGAAGCCGCATTTTTCAGCAAAGTTTTGCCAGGGACCTTTTCAAGGGATTCATGTCGCTCGTTTACCAATTCGCCTGTGGGATCATCAGCATTGGGTACACTTTCCCAGATCAGAGCAGTTGGGATCCCCAGACATATTTGTGGCAATGGCCATGGTCCTGCTCTGGTTGGCAGATATTCTAGCACTGTCTCTGGCAGCCAACTTGAAGATGAGCTAGGAAGGCTCGGGGAAAATGCACAGGGTTTGGATGTTGCAACTGCAGATGTGGCAGAAAAGTTGGCTTCGCCAGAGGCGCAAGCAATTAGTGAGGTTAGCGCTATTATAGGAGATTGCTCATATCCAACAGCTTTTGTGCAGATTCTTATGGAGAGTGTGCATATACATCTTGGGCTTCCATGGTATATAACACTCAGATAGAATCTAGTTGTTGTGAAGATGGAATGCTTGGTAAGGTCGGTGACTCTGCCTTTTAACTTATTTACCTTAACTTTACAAGGTGGGGTGCAATCGCTTTTACAACCATTGCTATCAGGCTTTTATGCCTCCCTATCGTGGCGTACCAGCTTAAAGCAACTGCAAAGCTTACGGTATGTGCCCTGGCCTTAGCAGTAGACATCAGATCTTGTTGATACTATGAGTTATACAGCTCATGAAACCCATTCCTTTAAAGCTAGAAATTCATTTCCAGCTATGTGTTTGGATTTAATGCAGCTTATGAGACCAAAGCTCGAGAAGATTAATGAAAGAATTAAGGCCAGTGTATGTGTTCTTTTCCCCTCTTTCTTGTGTGTCATTGGATATCATTACCTTTTGCTCATGTCTAAGGTGGCTATCGTGTTTGTAAATGAGCAGAATTATGACCCGGCGGTTTCTGTAGAGGGTCGCCAAGAAATAATGGCACTTTTCAAAGAGTCAGTACATCACCTCCAAAATTTATTTGCGATATTTATGTCCTCAATGATTGATTTTTGATTGATTTCTGTATATCATTTGATGCCCAGGCTTCTTGTTTTGAAAGAATGCTAGCCATGGTTTTACTTGAAGCATCAAACCCCATTCATTGTAGAACTCAGTTGTGACAATTATGAATGATCATGAAAAGTTTATTCTTATTCGTAGTGATCATGGTTTGGTGTTGCATGCAACCTCTATGATATCTTAGTAGTGGACGATATGTACTTGGTATTTTCAAGCTTCAACTTTCTTTTTCTCCCTTAAGGTTGGTATTGAACGGGATGCAATCGGTGATGGCAACTCTGTGTGAATGTGGATGACTACCTGAACTAGAACAACTGCATGTCGATACACCTGATCAGCCCAAACAAACAGATACATGCATCTGATCAAGGTCTCCATTTAGGGATGTCTTGGGCAACTCATACAGAATTTTATCACGTGGGGTATGTGCCATGGATGATTTGCACCTCGTCTTCGCTTAGAACAAAAGGCAAGGGGAAGAGAGGGCGGAGTGGAGAAGAGAGACCACAAGTGCTAGAAGAGACCACAAACAGAAATGGAGATTCATCGTTGGTTGACACATGGATTTACATATTGTCACTTGAAATGTCAATGGCTTGCATCACACTAGCATCAATGATCCTATACAGAATTTGCTTTGAAGTTTGTAGAGATTTGCGCTCTCATGTAGATCAAGATGTGGATATCCTTCTTGTGCACAAGTTATGTATGGATAGTTATCGAAGATGTGGCAAGGTGCTGCCTGGGGATTGTGATACATTTTGGGAAATTGCGATCGGACAGACATACTCTAGCAGTGGGGTATGCATTTTTGTGGAACCCTGTTGGCGCCATTGTGTTCGTGACCATGGTACTTAAGTACATGGTAGAGTGACGTGGGTTACTCTAGAGATTGATGATATCTTGGTTGGTGTGATGTACATCTAGTCCCCATTTTAGCCCAAGTGAGAGCTGAGTTATGGCAACAAATTGTACATGCATTACCTCCTTCGGATTTGTGGGTTGTCGATGGCGATTTCAACAATGTAGAGACCACTGAGGATTGGCGCGCCATTCAGCCCCCATCCTTACCATATGTAGCATCGTGAGAGAGATGCTTGGGACATATTCCTTTTTGCAGTTTTTAGCATAAATGCTTGGCATAATTCATCTGTGGTTTGCACTCCATAGTCATTGCAATTTTTTGTCGGGTTTTAGACGGCAATTAGGTTGTCTGCTAGAGAGACTAGACAAATTTTATGTGGGTGAATGGGCAACATCCCATGGTGGTACAATTACGATTTGGCTTGGCACAGTGCTTGCCCCAATTTCTTTGCACGTGAGTTTTGAAATTTCCTCTATGCCTAGACGTGGATCGCGCATACCTGACTTGGTGTTAGAGGATGTTTCATTTTCTCAGTTGATTCAGGATGTCAGGACACGCACTGCTTCTTCAGATCTTGCGTCCCATCTGCTGACATGTATTACTGCGTCCTCTGAGGCTTGCAGACAGACCATTGCAGAGCGGGGATGACGCCTGTTTTGTAGGGAGCGTGACCTGCAGGACCGCCTGAGCTGAATTCGCCAACATCTTGAGGATTTTCCAGGAGATGAGTTCTTGGGTGAGCGTGAGGTTGACACCAGAGAGACATTGAGTCGCATTTTGACTGACAAATCTGAATTCGCCTATCATGCTTTGGTCTCGACATAGATATCCAAAGTGGATAGGATGAATAAGGATTTCTTTACCCACTTTCGAGAGCGTCCCAAAAGGACTTCTATTAGAGCCTTACGTGATTCTGTAGACAGATGTTTCATTTTCTCAGTTGATTCAGGATGTCAGGACACGCACTGCTTCTTCAGATCTTGCGTCCCATCTGCTGACATGTATTACTGCGTCCTCTGAGGCTTGCAGACAGACCATTGCAGAGCGGGGATGACGCCTGTTTTGTAGGGAGCGTGACCTGCAGGACCGCCTGAGCTGAATTCGCCAACATCTTGAGGATTTTCCAGGAGATGAGTTCTTGGGTGAGCGTGAGGTTGACACCAGAGAGACATTGAGTCGCATTTTGACTGACAAATCTGAATTCGCCTATCATGCTTTGGTCTCGACATAGATATCCAAAGTGGATAGGATGAATAAGGATTTCTTTACCCACTTTCGAGAGCGTCCCAAAAGGACTTCTATTAGAGCCTTACGTGATTCTGTAGACAGATTACATACGGATCCTGACGAGGTCCTTGACATAGCTTCATATTATTTTGAGCATTTGTTTAATGCTGATCAACTTACAGATGATATTCTACGTGCTTGAAAAGAGGTTTAGTCTCATGTACAACGCGTGATTACAGGGGCTATGTGCCATATGTTAATAGCCCCTTCCTCTATGCAAGAGAGACGCAGTGGTTGGCGTGGATAGTGCCTTCTGTCTCGGAGAGGATGGGTTGACTAGACAGTTCTTTTTGAGGTTCTCGGATGCTCTTAGCCTCGTTATGCTTTCAAGGTTTGCAACACATATTTGACACAGGAGAGACACCTGCCTCTATGTGTTTAGGACTTATTTCTCTTATACCAAAAGGCGGAGATGGATCGTCCCTCTAACAGTGGGGACTGATCACCCTCCCTCATGTCTTGTGTGTATAAGATCTTCGTTTGTATGATCAATATGCGCTTGAAACCTTTAATGTCCGATCTCATTCATGCTTCGAAGTTCACAGACAGTTTTTGTGTAGGATCGTTGTATCTTAGATAACATCTTCACTCTCGATAAAGCAATCGAGTGGGCTCGTCAGACACTTCAGCCTATAGCTTTCATGCTTCTTGATTTTGAGAAGGCTTATGATAGAGTCGATTGGGGTTTCTTGGAGGCACTATTGAGAGGATGGGTTTTCCTTTGCAGTGGATCAGAGGTGCATCGGCATTAGACCGTATTGCTCTCATCGCTGTCACAATCAGGGGCCACATTGGACGTCGATTTCCTATGTCTTGTTCAATTTGCCAAGATAAAAGCAAGAAAGTCCAAGAGTTTAAGGAAGATGGGCAGTCAATTAAATTTGACACTTTTTCTGGTCATAAAGATGCTTCGAAGGCTGTGTCTTTCATATAGCAATTTGACATAGCATTCTCTGGAGGGCGTTACTCAGAGCACTCCAACATTCGGCGGGCTGCCTCGTACTTCAAGGGAAATGCTTGAACTTGGTGGTCCACGCTTCTATTAAACAAGATAGCGCCAGTTAAATGGCTGAAATTTAAAAGGCTTTTTATTTCTTCTTGGCTGACTCGAGAGAATGAACGCGACATACAAGCTGCTAAGAACCATCTTCGGATGACCAAGAAGGATACATTGGAAGCATATTGCGAGAGATTCTGGAGCTCTTTTCTCCCAGCCTCTTCATTTAAGAAGATCTCATTCAAAGAACAGATTGAGCGGTTTACCTTGGGTCTTCCTATAGAGATCCGAAATCACTGCTTAGAACAAAAGTCAGATTCCATTCAGGAACTGATGAGTCATGCGAAACAGGGTTTTGCCATTCACTCAGGCAGTTTGACATACCCACAGATGAAATCATGACACAAAGGACCGAACAGACTTCAAACAATGAAAGTGGAAAGAGGAAGAGCAACCCAAAAAAGAAAGAAAAGGATGCACGATCCAAACTCACTCCTCGAGAGAGAGCTCTCTGCATCAATGAAAGTGGAAAGAGGAAGAGCAACCCAGAAAAGAAAGAAAAGGATGCACGATCCAAGCTCACTCCTCGAGAGAGAGTTCTCTGCATCAAGGAGGGGAAGTGCTTTGGATTCGGGGAAACTAGGCACATCTCTGCGAAGTGCCCTAAAAAGGCACCGAAAGAACAGAGCGACAAGGATGAAGACAGGCCAGAGGTTCGAGAGAAGCTGAGGAACATGGACGAAAAGGCAAGATGAAAACAGGACTGGTTCCAGATTGCGTTGGTAGTGACCCCAGCACGATGGACGAGAGTACAGAACTTTGCCGAGCTTAGGGCAAAGTGAAAGACCAAGAAGCCTTGATCTTCATTGATGGAGGAGCCAAGGCCAACTTCATTTCACCTGAAGTGGCGGGGTGGCTCGAGATCACACCCGATCGGATGGGACCACTAACGGAGGCAGTTCTAGCGGCACTCGGCAGGGACGTAGGCATTACACCTGTCATTGGCAAACTTCGGTTGCATTGTCAGGGGTATTTGGGGCATGAGGACTTCTACATAATTCCTTTGGAAGGTTGTGATGTCCTCTTGGGAATTCCTTGGTACCACAATAACAACGCCGTGATTGACTATCGGGCGAAAAGCTACTTTGACCACAGAGAAGGGTAGAACCATTGTACTTGATGTAAAACTTAAGGGCAAGTCTGTCCCTTTTGTATCGGCTTCGGCCATTTCAAAATTAATAAAATCCACTGTTTGTTTACTCGATCTTTTTGAGAGAGATGAATGATGAGAATAGGACAAATATGTTTGAACTTGATAAGAACGCCAAGATTTTCTCCACACTCATGCCGATTGCTTCTCAGAGGGCTTGCCAGGCGAGTTACCACCCGCTCGTCCTGAGGATCATACCATTGATCTGATACCTGGAAGCACACCACCGAACCGGCCACCTTACCATGTGAGACGAGCCCAGAACGAAGAAATTATGAAGCAAGTGAAATACCTCTTGGAAAAGGGTCTTGTCCAGCCTAGTACTTCACCGTACTGCTCTCCAGTGTTGTTGGTTTTGAAGAAAGACGGATCTTGGAGAATGTGCATCGATTATAGAGCTCTCAACAAAATCACTATCAAGAACAAATTTCCGATTCCTAGAATCGATGATATACTTGACCGACTACAAGGATCCTCGTGCTTTAGCATGATCTGTTAGTCGTCAGAGTTTGAACTATCCGAAGACGAGTCCTTAGTAGAACTGTCAACAACTGGGCGAGATTTAGGCTTCTTTGCCTTTTTCTTGCCCTTTCCGAAGCTTTTTTGACTGTCCATCTTCCTTAAACTCTTGGACTTTCTTGCTTTATCTTCCAGAAAGTCATACTAGTTGGCTTTATAAAAATTATTCTTCTTTGCATAAAAGCTGTTGTCAGAGTTTGAACTATGCGAAGACGAGTCCTCAGTAGAACTTTCAACAATTGGGCGAGATTTAGGCTTCTTTGCCTTTTTCTTGCCCTTTCCGAAGTTTTGCTTTTTGCTTTGCTTTTTGCCTTTTCTGTCTTCTTCGCTCGAGTCAGAGGAGCTAGAAGAACTCAGAAGAAGAAGAAGAGAAAGAAGAGCTGGGTACTCCTTCAAATTGAACACGCTTCTTCTGCTTTCTTGCCGATGCAAATGTAGACTGACGACCCAAACAACCCGGGAAGTCAGTTCCTTTCTTTTGCTTTTTGTCGTACTTTTCTGCTTTGTTTTGTGCGTCAAAAAGCTGAGCAATCCGTGCATCAACCACCTCTTCTAATTCTTGCTCTGTATACATCCTTGGAGTAGGAGGTTTCTTCAGTGCCGGTTTGAGGGGTGGTTGTGTGGTCTGCTGCCACTGTGTGAGTGCACCTCGTCGAAGGAGGTCTGGGTCATAAATTTTGCAAATTTCGGGTCCTTCGCAAAATTTAGCATCATCTATGTTGCATCGTCGATTAATCGTCGACGCTCCATCTCTTCGAGCTCCGCCTGAGTAGGCCGAAGCCGGCTGTACTCCTCGCGTGAATCTTCGTCGCGATCTCTTCCCGCATTTTCGGATGCAGTGGAAGTGGACTGATCTTTGTCTGAAGCCATAAGTGCCGCGTAAAAAGGATCAGATTTCTCTTAGAAGAGAAATCGGCCGCGCTATGATACCACTGTAACAGACTTGGACACTCCAAGTCGAGATTCTATCGCGACACCACAAGAATTCACTTCAAACCAGTTCACAGTTCACAATTGATTCAACACTCGCCCGCCGGCGGAGTTTCGTGCTTAGAGATATTGGCCCCAAAGACTGGCGCCCCTTTCGGTATTTCTTTTTGTATTAATTTGTTGCAAAAGTACAAGTGAGTGGGAGGCTCTCACTCTCAGACTCTGCGTCCAGATGCTCTGAGAAGTGGAAAGCCTGATGCCAAAAGCAGAGCCCAAAAGCTTCAAAATCAAAAGCTCTCCCAAAATAAAGCACTTTCAATTTTTCCTCTCACAAGCCCTCATTAGGGAATTAAAGCAATGCCCAAAAGCTTCTAAAGCTTTGCGTAGGATTTCTCCTTACTAGACAAAAGCAGCCAGAAAAGCAAAACTGTCGTACACTGCTGCCACGTCATCAGGCCTGTTCCATGCCAAGAGGGTGTGTGTGTGTGTGTACTGTGCAACCACGTCACCAGTTTGTGACAGAGAAACTTCACAATTAAACCTATGACTGGAACACAGCCTGGAAGCTAGAGCGCTTCAAGCAGAGGCAGACAACCTGTTAGCCCCAAAGACTGGCGCCCCTTTTGGTATTTCTTTATTCTTATAAAAAAGGGAATAAAACCTGCGATTTCCGACGAGGAGTTGTCACAAACTGCTAACGTGTCAAAGCCCTGAAAAAGGGAGCCAACTTGCAGATGCCGGCCGAGGGGCCTAAACCCTAAGAAGAACAAGTAGCAAAAGAAGAAGAAGTCCTACCAACTTATGGGGACGCCGTCCGATGGGGCCCCAGTGACAAAGGGATTAAAATAAAGCAGGTCTCACACACACACTCACACAAAGCTGATGACGTGGCAGCTGTACGGCAGATTTCCGAAAATTGCGCTAGTATGATGACGTGGCAGGTTGTACGGATTTCCGCGTTTTGCGTTGGTTGATGACGTGGCAGGCTGTATGGATTTTCATAAATTATGCTGGCAGCTTTTGGCTTTGCTTTTTGGACCAGAAGCTTTTGAGTTTGAAGGTTTTTCATGTAAACTGCTTTTTAGGCCTAGGGCCTTTAAAATATGAGGTTAGGGCTCATTCTCTGGCATGCTTCCTGGAGAAGGTGCAGAGTATGGAGTACCGGCTTGTACTATGTTGATGCAATATAAAGAAATATTGAACGGGGCACCAAGGTTTGGGGCCAATACTTTGGGGTGGAATTCCACCACTCCGTGTCGTGTGTCGTCTCTCTCTCTCTCTCTCTCTCAGTTCTGTTTTTTTTGAAGTGCTAAAAGTTTGTTCAGTCTGTTCTTTTCTATTGGCATGTGGTGCCCGTCTTGTGACAACTGTCCTGCAAAATCCGGGCTGAAAAAGACCCATTCTTGCCCGATTTCTGCAGCATAACCATATTAGGAGACTTCACAGACAAAATCCCCACTCATTGGATGACTTTCCCGGCGCATACAAGCACTTTCCCAAACCTGGCGAGAATCTGCAGCACGCTGAATTCTCTGTTTTTTGCCCCGAAAATGCACCAAATCGCATGTACAGCGATCCCCTCGCTTCCCTGGACCTCCTGGGGGTATTAGGGATCGATCAGGGCCAAAACCCTAAACCTGCAAAAATACACAGCAGGCTGTAATTTACAGTTTCGGGCTCCATTTTGTGTGCTGGTCGCATCTATATCAAGCCCTTGAGCTCCCGCACCTGTAAGGCTACTTGCCCTTTGAATCGGACGAGATTTCTCATGTGAAATCTCTCCGAATTCACCTGTCCTGCGTGGGATTAGCAACTAGCTAATCCAGTACCTGCGCTAGAGGCTCTTGCCTCGGCAATCGTGCATGGACCCACACAATTGTACATACAAATGACAAGCCCTCGAGCGGGGCATCACGTTTCTGTATTCAAAGGGGGAGAGAGATGCACGAGAGCGGAATCATCGCACTACATGAGACAAGGGAGAAGGCAAGCTTTCCATTAAAGCTGTGAAACGTGCATCCACTACTCACCCACACTCTGTAGTCACTTATGGGAAAAAATCAGGCCCCTCTCATTTTGGGCGCCCCCTCTTCATGCAGACTTGAGACTATGGCAGAAGCGTATCCACATGGCGCAAGTGAAGTGTGCACGTGACATCCCCCCTTGTTAAAAGCGAGGCACATCTGCCAAACTTCTTTCTGTGCTTTTGGTGCTGATTAATGAATGCTTCTGATGCTGTGGATGCATCATCGATGAAAATTCCTTCAAAACCAGGGACTGATGGTACTGCGGGTGTTGTGGGTACTGTTGGCAATGCAAACACTGTGTAAGGGGCACTGTCCAACCTTACTACGATTGCCGAATATCAGCCTGGGCTCTATACCAGATAGTGCTGACTCTGCCTACAGTAGCAAGAGTTGTTCCCGAACACTGACTGTAGTGAAAACATTACCGGTAATGATGGATTGAGGTTTGGTTCCGGAGTCCTTTCCAAAGGTTCAATGACGAGGGAAATGGATACACGGTACATGTGAATGCGAATGCGAATGCAAAAGAGGTTAGGGATCCTGTCTCCAACTCCTTCCATATCCGCATACAAGGCTAGGAGATCTTGGTATTCAAGATCTGGGTTCTCGTGTATCCGATGTCGATCTTCCTTCAAAGACATGGCAATGAAGATGGGATCTGGTAAGTCCATGGTCGGGACTCAAAGATTCTTCAGGAAAAAAAACTGAGAGAGGTTCCTTGGGTTCTTTGGTTCAACTTGGGTTCTTGAGGTTCTTGATTTTTTTGGGGTTCTTGAGTTCTTGAGGTTCTTCTTTAGGTTCTTGATGGTTCTTCCCTTGAGTTGCGAAGTCGAAGCACGCACAGAGCTCTGATACCAATGTCAGGTGCAGCGGAAGAGAATAAGGATTTGCTCTGATCTAGTACTCCGCACACATACTCAAGGGACACTTTACTTCACTTGAAAGAACTGAACTGAACTGAAAGAAAGAGAGAAACGAGAGAGAGAAAAGAGACGACACAGTGATGTCGGGTCCCAACCCTCAAGGGCCCCCTTGCTCTGTTGCCAGAGCAAGTACTTTCTTTATTCTTGCACAATGCTGCTACAATGACTAAATGCTGAGATGCTGGTGCTAATGGGTACTGATGCTATTGATGTTGGGTACTGAGGTACTGAAGGGGACTATGTTAAAGACGATGATGGATGACGAGTACTGCGGGTTCTATGTCGAAGACGGGGAGGTCGACGACGAGGTCTATCTCGAAGACGATGAAGTCGACGACGAGGTACTGAGGGTCTTTATCGACGACGGTACTGTGTCGAAGACGGGGGTCTATGTCGAAGACGTTGATGTCGACGACGGGTACTGTTGGTCTATGTCGAGGACGACGACGACGACGATGATTGTGACGATGACGACGATGGTGTCGTCATCAAGTCCGGGACTGCGATGACGACGACGAAGGTGTCGTCGTCAAGATAGGGATCTGCAATGACGATGGCGATGGTGTAGTCGTCAAGATAGGGACTTTGACGACGATGACGATGGTGTCGACGACGACGACGTCAAGGCTGAAAATTGAAAACGCTGGGCTGTCTGCTGAAATCTGAAAACGCCAGGCTGATCTGGGTCTTCTTCTTCTTGAGAAAACGCTAGGGCTCCTGCTGAGGTGCTGCATGCCTGCTGGGTGCCTGCCTCCTTGTGTCCCTGCTTCTTATGCTTCTACTGAGTGCCCGATGGGTTTCTTTTATAGATCTTTAGCAATTTGCCCTACCTACTTTTCCAACAAACTTACAAAAGAATTCAAAAAGTCACTTTTAAATAAATGACTTATAAGAGGTGGTTCACGCGGTAAAATGCCTGCATGATGAAATGATTGTTCTTGTTCAAGAGAGGGTATGCAAGTGTGTTGGTTTGGACATGCATGTCTTGCTAGAGGCTCACAAAGGTACCAGGCTCAGTCCTAAGCTAAGACTCATGCTAGACTATGGCAGAAGAGTGTCCACATGGCGCAAGTGAAGTGCTCACGTGACATGCAACTTGTCCCTCAACTTTTCTTTCTCTATGTGCCAAAATTCGCTCAGGTACAAGATCTCATCAAGTTCATCGACTTCTGGCTGATCCTCCTGTGGCATATCTTCTGACACATCACCCACAAAGGGTCTTAGAAGACTCACGTAAAATGCATTTTGAATCTTCCAAGTGTCAGGCAGTTTCAGCCTATAAGCAACATCATTGATCTTATCAAGCACTTGAAAAGGCCCATAGTAACGCATGCTGAGCTTTGAAAACAACCTTTCCTTGCCCTTCATCTTCTTTAACCTTGCCTTTTCAAACCGTAAAAGTACCCAATCACCAGGTGAAAACAGTAATTCACGATGGTGACGATCAACAACCCTTTTCTGCTTTGCGTGAGTCTTCTTCGAGGCAAGCTTAATCTTCTTATACATTTCATCCATGTTCTCAACATATTGATCTGCCTCAAAGATCTTGTCCTTTGTATGCAAAATGGGAGGAACCTTTTTGCCACCTTCAACAATCTCAAAAGGTGCCTAGCCTGTGGACGAATGCACCGTATTGTTGTACGCATACTCCAGCATAGGCAAAACTGTTCCCACTTGCCCTTATTATCTAACACATAACACTTCAACAGATCCAAGACAATAGAATTAGCCTCTTCTAATTGTCCATTAGTTTGTGGATGAAATGAGGATGAAAACTTGAGCGTGGTGCCCATGTTTTGACTCCTCTTCATTCTTCAAATAGAGTATCATGTCATCAAAGAATGTGCCAACAAACTTTTGATGCGAGCGGAAAATCCGGTCCATCATTCTACTGAAAGTAGCAGGAGCATTTGTAAGACCAAATGGCATCACTAGGAACTCATAGAGACAAAATGTCGTCCTAAACGTAGTCTTGTGCACATCCTATGTCCTTACACGAATCTGATGGTACCCACTCTTGAGGTCTATCTTGCTGAAAATTGTAGCACCCTCTAAACGGTCAAGAATATTATCATTCCTTGGAATAGGAAACCTGTTCTTGATGGTATTCTTATTCAACGCATGGTAGTCAATACACATGCGCCAAGAGCCATCCTTCTTCTGCACCAGGAGCACTGGGGAGCAAAAAGGTGAAGAACTAGGCTGAATCAGCCCCTTCTCTATGACCCATAATCTCTTTCTGTTGAGCCGCACTAACCTTGTAGGGGTGTTTGTTTGGTGGGCTACACCCTGGCACCAAATCTATCGCATGGTCCTCAGGCCTCTCCGGCGGCAATTGTGACGGTAATGAGTCAAAAAAACAATCATTAAACTCTCGCAAAAGTGCTGACCTCTCTTTATCTCACACAGATAAATTTGACTGACAACTATTTGAAACATCACCTGCAAAAATCAAGTATGCAGAAAGATGATTCTTAATTACAAAATTGATAGCCGAAGCAGATACAATAGGATTAGACTCCCCTTTGAGCTTTACATCCAAAACATGAGTTTTGCCCCTATGTTGAAGGGTGATCTTTTTGTCAAAGGCATCCAGCATAGCATGTGTTCGGAACATCCACGAAATTCCCAACAACGCATTGCACCCTTCCAATGGCATGATATGGAACTCTTTTGTGTCCACATACGATTGAATATGCATTTGCAGCTTTTCAATAATGGGAGTAACTGAAACAAACTTGCACACCCCAAGTCAAGATTCTACCGAGACACACAGAGATTTACTTCAAAACACTTCATTAATTAAAAAAAAGTCGACACGGCCAGGCGTAGTTCCGTGCCAAGAGGTATTGGCCCCAAAGACTGGCGTCCCTTTCGTTATTTCTTTTATATTAACCTTTGAGCAAAGTACAACCGACCCGCTGGTGCTCGCTCTCAGACTCTGTGTCCAGATGCTCTGCAAAGTAACCCCTTGGGTCACTTATAAAGATTTACAAGGGTTGCTAAAAAGCAGAGCCCCAAAAGCATTAAACTTAAAAGCAATGGCTCCAAAAGCCTTATTGGCTAAAATCTGCCAACAAAAAGCAATTAACGTAAATTGCGAAAAATCCGTATAGCCAGCCAGCGTAAAAAGCGAAAATCCATATGCACTACCACGTCAGCAGCCAATCACCGCTTTTTTCGGCGGTCCATATTGTCAGTGCGAATTACGGGATTCCATATAGCTGCCAAGTTAGCGTGTGTGTGTGTCCGAGCACTATCACGTCATCAATTTGTGACATGCCACCCTCTTGAAAGAATTCTAATCGCCCTCGATTACGCCTGCAAAACAGACAGAGGTGATAAACTGTCTTAGTAGACACTGACTGTTTGTACCGACGCACTAGACACGACACATCTAACACTTGTACAAAACGATAGTCACATCATAGGACATCACTGACATCACATGACAAATCGCAGAAAAATTCATTCCAAATCTCAGATTATGACTGCCATCAACATATTTAGTAATCGCATCTTGATCCATTCCGGACCTCCTTGATCCGCGATTAACTAATCCTTATTGCAATCATGTCTAAATGTTGTAGTCATTTTGTCTTTTAGTTCTTGCACTCAAACAAATCAAATGAGAGTACAAATCAATTATATTCATTTTCGGGAATTCCGTGTCATAAAGTCATACAGTAGAATACTGGTCAGCCCATTAGTATCCCTGAAACCCAAAGGGGACATGAGTGACCTTTATTCAAAAATCGGGGTAATTTGTTGACACAGGAGCAGATAACTCCCCTCTTGTGCAAACCCGTTGTGTGAGGATTTTGGTGCTAATCTTATAATTAAGACGTAAAACTTCATACTTAAGATTAAACTGTGACTCAAGAGACTGAATGTGTGATTGATTGATTGAGTGAATGCTTGAAAACTGAGTACAATAGGCTCCTTATATAGGAGACGAAGAGACACAAATGAAAAGACATGTCTCATGGTGAATAGAAGCGACTTTAGACGTAAAGACATCATTTCGGCGAAGAGCTGCAACCATTAGACAAATAGTCGCAACCGTAGAGCGAAGGGTGGTGACCAATCGTTGAAGGAGTGAGGCTTTTGGTGAAGAGGCATGTCTCTTGAGTTAAGGGTCGTGACTATCCTGAAGGAACCGCTGGCAGTAGGAGCTGTTCTTGCAAGTTACGAAGGAGAGAGAGAGAGAAGAGAAAATCGTACGTTGGTGTAGGGCGTGTGCTTCAAACGGCACTTTTCAATGTATATTTTATTATTATGAGGGTACACACTATAAGGGTCACATAAGTGACCCTAGGGGTGGTTCACACCCAAAGAATAAAATAATGTACAAGGGTGGCCAGAAGGCCTTTGCCTTTAGACCCAACAAATTACAACCTCCCACTTCAGGGCCCGATGTGGTACCTTTAAGTAACTCCCAGTAAGTGTAAGCAATGCTGATGTTGTGTCTTAGTAAGACACTTAGCGAGAACATTTGCAGGATTATCCTGTGTTTTGACCTTTGTTAGTGTGACAAGGCCATCTTCCAGCACCTAGCGTATAAAATGGTACCGCACATCAATGTGTTTGGTACGAGCATGGAACATGGCATTTTTAGCCAGGCATACATCACACTGATTATCACAACCAAGCATTGGAGCATGAGCTGGAAGACCAAAAGTCCTCACAAGACGGCCAAGCCAAATGGCTTCTTTTGAAGCCTCTGTGACTGAAATATATTCAGCCTCTGTAGTGCTCAATGCAACAATCTTTTGCAATCTTGAACACCAAGAATTAGCTCCACCAGCCAATGTAAAGACATAACCACTGGTAGATTTCCGAGTGTCAAGATCACTTGCCATGTTCAAATCACAGAATCCCCACATAGACAATGTACCCTTTCCATAACATATCCATGTGTCCTGTGTACCTTTCAAGTACCTGAAAATGCTTTTCACTGCCTCCCAATCTGGTTTGCCAGGGTTAGACATAAACCTGCTAACAACTCCCACTACATAAGCAATATCCGATCGTGTAGCAACCATGGCATACATCAAAGACCCACAAGCTAATTGAAACTGGCCCGTGGCTCTGTAGGCTATGGCTTTCACCCAAACTCTTTACTTTACTTTAGACTTTCACACACAAAGAGAACTTTGCAAAGGTAACCTGCGACGGGAATTAACACTTAAAGCACACACGGCTCGGAAGCTAGAATGCTCTGAGTAGACACCGGCAACCTGTTGGCCCCAAAAATTGGCGTCCCTTTCGGTATTTCTTTATTCTTTAAGAGGGTAAATCACAAAGAAGAGTCCTCGGACTTCTTTACCTCTATCCAGCTAGATACCACCTGTTCTGGCAAAATTTCAGTAGCATATCACCCCAAACTGGCCCGAAACCAATTTCCCTGCTGGAACTCACTGTTTTCTGCCCAAAAACAGTGAATTCAACACGCTGTATTTACTGGTTTTTGCCCTGTTTTCAGCCCTAAACAGTCCCTGAACTGTCCTCTAAGAGTGGGACATTGTTCCCCATGGTTCTGGCATCTGTATGGCTGAAAAACAGTTCAAATTCAGTGCATAACCAACGTTCAAAACGCACCTGTACGGTGAGGTTATCACCCTCACCGGTGCCTGCTTTTGGAGCAGCAGTTAGCTACTCCTGTTCCTACTCACATAGGCTCTTGCCTCAGCAAAAACTTAAATACCCCTGACAATGCAAACGAAGTTTGCCAATGACAGGCGTAATGGCTATATCCCGTCCGGATGTTGCTAGAACTGCCTCTGCTGGTGGTCCCATCCTGTCGGGCGTAATGTCAAGCCGCGCCGCCAATTCAGGGGAAATGAAGTTGGCCTTGGCTTCTCCATCGAAAAAGATAAGGGCTTCTTGATCTTGCTTTTTCTGCCACGTTCCTCGGTTGCTCTAGAACTCTCTGGCCTATCTTCAGTATGTCCTTGCTGTGCCTTTTTGGGACACTTTGCAGAGATGTGCCCTTGTTCCCCGCAACGAAAACACTTTCCCTCTTTGAGATAGTTAGCCCTTTCTCGAAGAGTCAGTCGGGGTCGTGTATCCTTCTTTTCCTGGGAACTCTTTTTCTTTTTACTTTTATTGTTGGAGGTTTGTCTGGTCCTTTGGGTCAAAATTTCATCAGTGGGGTAAGTCAAATTCCCCGAATGTATCGAGAAACCCTGTTTCGCATGACCCATTAATCCTTGAATAGAATCCAACTTTTCTTCAAGGCAGTAATCTCCAATCTTTGTAGGGATTCCGTAGCAAAAACGCTCAATCTGTTCCTTAAAGGTGACCTTCTTAAATGAAGAGGTTGGTAGAAAAGTGTCCCAAAACCTCTCGCAATAAGCATCAAAGAGTATCCCTTGGTCATCCGAAGATGGTTCCAAGCGGTTCGTACATCCCGTTCGTACTCCCGAGTTAGCCAAAAAGAATTAAAGAGCCGATTGAATTTCAACCACTTGATTGGAGCTTCTTTCTTCAAAAGAAGAGTTGACCACCATGTTCAAGCATTTCCTTTTAGAAGAGACGCGGCCCTCCTGATCTTGGAGTGCTCTGAGTAATGCCCTCCAGAGAAGGCTACGTCAAACTGCTGGATGAAGGCCAAAGCCCTCGAAGCATCTCGGAATCCAGAAAAGGATTCAAATTTAATCGATTGTCCACGTTCTTTAAATTCCTTTGTCTTCTTTTTTTTTTTCCGAGAAAAAGATCCTTCTATTAGTTAATGAAACTGCCCATAGAGCTACAACCTCCTCTTCAAGAGAGGGCTACAACAACCATGACGGGGAGGCTCTCCAATGAAAAAACAGCATATGTACAATGAGGCTAAATCAAGAAATGGGAGGAGGGAAGAGCCACATAGGTGGACAATAGTGCCATCTGAGTACACCCTTGACCATGGTGAAAAAAGGCCTAGGACACCAGAGTCGAAGGAATGCCTCTCTGCGCTCCCGCATGCGGTCGGAGCTGCCTTGGAGTCTCTCGACCTGTCCTCTGAGTGTGTGGATCAGCTCTAGCCAAAGTTCGCGAACAGTCCCTGCTGGTGGTACAGGGCGAGCCTCAAAGATGCGGAAGCAGCGGGTCCGCTAGATGAACCAGAGTGTCAGGCCACTGATGAGCTCCCAACACTCCTCTCTCTCTGCACCACTCCTGTGGAGTAAGCTCTGTGTGGCAGGCTGGAGTGTAGGTCGCCCTCCCTGCATCATTATCATCCTGCTGGTGGAAGATAGCTCAAACTGAAGTGCCGGGCCCGTGAGAGTGGACCAAGCAGTTGCCCCCCAAGTGTACTGCCGAGCCGTGGAAAGAGCAGGCATAAGCCGAAGAACACGAAGCCACACTTGCTGTGCCAAAGGACAGTCCCAAAGACAGTGACGTTGACTCTCCACAAGATGGTACAAGCTGCACATGCGGCCGAAAGACCACTATGTACAAGCCAGCTCCCAACTGCTGTAGCTCTGTGTGTGACCAGCCACTGAAACAAAGTGACTCGCCTTGGCTGTCTGGAGTCCCACAACCTCTCCCAAAAAGCTGCCAAGAACTCAACTATGAGACCCTCCTCCTGCCAATGAGGTGCTGCAGCAGTGCGAGCCTCTCTGTGTGTTGCCAGTATGTGACGTTCCAATCGAACAGTGTACTGAAAGAAAGGGACACCTGGGTGGTCTGCAGAAGAGAAAGGGTTCCTCCAAAGCCACTCTCCAGGATCCCACTATACTCGTGCCAATGGACAGCTCTCCCAAGCCCACAGTCTCCAGTGTCCAGTCTCAAGAGCTGCTGGGTCAGGATCGATGACACAAGTCCTCCCACAGATGCCCACCACCCGGATCCTCTGAAAACAGCATTCTGCCACCTGCGGGGCCTCTACTGCAACTCGTTGTAAGCGTCGCTCACTCTGTAACTCGAAAAACAGGGAGGGTACAGTCTCTGAACAAGCCCGAACTGAGATGAGAACCTCCAGTCGCGTGAAGGCTCCCATCCATCTGGGCGTTGCTGGCTCGAGAGGTGTGAGCCACTCCGCTGGTACTGCCTCTGAGAGTCCTTGCACATGCTCTGCACCCCTCTCATGCCCTGTAGTTGAAACCCCTCTAGCTCCTTTGACAAGCCTGAAAACTGTAACCAGTCACCTAAAGAGCGTGCTGGACCCGTTGCCTTGGGACCCCAGGAAACATGAGGCCAACTACCAACCAAGTGGATTCTTTGAGTGCTAACCATGGGGTTCCAAACAAGGGGCTGTCTCAGGCGCTTCTCCATGCAAGTAGGCTGACGTTGCTCCAGGCCTCGCTGCAGGTGCTCCCAAGATCGAAGCAAACTTACAGTGAAGCGGTCCTCTAGTCTCCTGCTCAAGCCAACTTTGCGCATCTCTGTGAAGATCCATTTGGTCGAAGGTCGCCAGGGCCTCCAGCCTAAGGCACCCTAGCACGAAGCCGCTGTAGCAAGAACTCCTTCCAGGGCTCCTCATCTGGAAGAAGTCCTCTGACGATGAACTTCCCAAGAAGGGCTCTACTCTGCTGTGCTGTGTCTATGATCCCAAGCCCTCCCTGAGAACAAGGAAGAGTGATGACCTGCCAAGCTGCTTTGGCTCGGGCTATCTAAGTGTCACGCCCTGACCAAAGGAAGTTCTTGATCAGCCTCATTCCTTTGTCTTCTTGCTCTTGTCTTCGAGGAAGTCGTATTGGTTGGCTCCGGAGAAGTACTTCTTCTTCGCATAAAACATGTGGTCGTCGGAGTCTGAACTTTCAGGAGTTGACTCCTCCGTAGAGCTATCAGAAATTGGTCGGAATCTGAGTTCTTTGTCTTTTTCTTGCTCTTTTTGAAGCTTTGCTTGCTGCTTCACTTTTTGCCCTTTCTGTCCTCCTCGCTCAAGTCGGAGCCAACCAATACGACTTGTCACAAGGCAAGCACGTGGAAGGCGGGCACCACGTGCCAATAGAAAAGAACAAGCTGAACAACTTTAAGCACTTCAAATAACATTTGAACTGAAATAGAGAGAGACGACACGCGACACAGAGTGGCGGAATTCCACCCCAAAGAGTATTGGCCCCAAACCTTGGCGCCCCTTTCGGTATTTCTTTAAATTACTGCTGATTCTCAAAGTACAATAGCCGGGGAGCACCTCCTGTGCAATCTGCGCGTTGAAGAGTGCCAGAGAGGGCCCCCAAGGCTCATATTTAAAGGCCCAAAGCTTAAAAGCATTAAATATGAAAAGCTGACACCGAAAAATCACTTTCCTAAAATTTCGGGATTTCCCTAAAAATCCGCCGCGAATTCCGGAACGTTCGTACAAGCGCCACATCATCATATTTTGATGTGCAAAGTCTTTTGAGTGTGTTTTGCTTTATTTTTTAAGCCTTTATGTCACTTGGGGCCCATCGGACGGGGTCCCGTAAGTTGGTGGGAACTCTTCTTTAAAAATAGGCCACTCGTTAAGACTTTGGAAGTCTGTAAAACTTCTTCTTCTTCTTCTGCTGCTTCTTCGTAGGGTTTTGGCTTCTCGGCCGGAATCTGCAGGTTGGCTCCGTTCTTCAGTGGCTTTGACACATCAACAATTTGTTACACGACTTCCTTTTGAAGTTCTTGTTCTGTAAACATCCTTCGAGAAGGAGGTTTCTTGATTGTCGGTTTAATTGGTGGTTCGATGGCTTTCTGCCACTGAGTATGCACTCGAGCCATGGATTGCTGAGACAAAAATTTTGCGAATTGGGGATCTTTAGCAAACTAAAGCATCTGTTTTGTGCACTCGTCAACCTGTTGTCGACGTTCCATCTCCAAAAGTTCATACTGTATATGCCGAGGTGGCCCGTACTTATCTTCTGTTAAGTTGTTTAAATCTTTTGCGTTGTCTCCTCCCGCCTATGCGGTTGTAGAAGAAGTTGGATGCTTCTTTTCGGAATCCATAAGTGTCGCAAGAAAAGGGATCAAATTTCCCGGTAGAAGAGGAATCGGTCGTGCTTTGATACCACTGTAACAAACTTGGACACCCCAAGTCAAGATTCTACCGCGACACAACAGAGAATCACTTCAAAATACTTCACAAATCAAAAGAGAGTCGACACGACCTAGCGTAGTTCCGTGCCGAGAGGTATTGTGTCACAAATTGGTGACGTGGCTGCCCAGTGTACAACACACTACCCCTAGGCATGGACAATCCCCGCGGGAAAAAGACCTTCTGCAAAATGATGACGTGGCAGGCCTGTCGAGAAAATACGACGGAATTTGCGGAATGCTGACGTGGCAGCAGCTGTACGGAAATGCCCCATTTATGACAGATTTTGGGTGCTTTTGGGGCTACACAATTCTGGCTTTATTCTATGCAAGCAGTTGAGAGAGAGAGAGAGAAAGCAAGTTGCTTTATTTTTCCACTAAGCCTATGAGACGGAAAATTAAAGTTGCTTTATTTTGAAAGCTTTTAAACTTGGAAGCTTTTGGGGCTTTTGATTTTTCAGCTTTTGGGCTCTGCTTTTGGCATGATGCATCCCTTGTACTCTTTAAATATGTGGGTAGGCCTCTCACAACTCAGAGCATCTGGACGCAGAGTCTGAGTGTGACCACCTGCCCGCACTCTTGTACTTTACAAAAGGAAATACCGAAAGGGGTGCCAATCTTTGGGGCCAATATCTCTAGGCACGGAACTCCGCCTGGCAAGCATCGAATCAATTGTGAACTGTGAACTGTTTTGAAGTATTTGTTTGTGCCGTCGCGGTAGATTCTTGACTTGGAGTGTCCAAGTCTGTTTCTGTGGTATCAGAGCACAGCCAATTTCTCTTCTACGGGAAATCTGATCCCAATTTTTTTTCCGCGGCACCTATGGCTTTAGGCAAAGATCAATCTAGATTATGTGTCCGTGGACAAGCTACAGCATGATCAAGTTTCAATCAGTCCAATCAGTTTAGATTAGAAGTGATCTGGCACTTTTGTGAGTCTATTCGTAGACTGTGCATGCCTAGACACTTAGTGTAGAGGCATATCCTCTGGTTTCACACAACATGATCTTAAGCATTCCCATCAGAATCCATCAGAATTAGTCAGGGGAATTTTCCAGTGATTTTAGCCTATTTTCCCTATTTTTGACATTTTTCACTTATTATTTTTAAGTGACTTTTGTTGGAAAGTAGGTAGGGCAATTTTGCTAAGTTTGTATATAAGCAAACTAGAGCTAGCACTATTTGGCAGAAGAGGCAACATGAGCCAAGCTCAGCATGCAACTTCTCAGCAAGACCAAGCCTTGGTGGTTTCCCTCCAAGCAGCAGATTCCCCAATCCTAGCATTTCTTCATCAGCGTTGCCTTGCGTTTTTGCACCAGCACACCATTGCCAGCAAGCCCCAGTGCCTAGCGTTTTGCATCAGCACCCTCGCCAGCAAAGCCCAGACCCTAGCGTTTTGACAAGACATCAGCCAGCGTTTTTGGAAATGCTAAAACCCTAGCGTTTTTGGATTTCCCCAGCGTTTGCAGACTCCAGCCTTTACAGCCTTCAGCCCGGCAATTTTCAGCATTAGAGACCTGCAAGATCAGCCCTAAAGAGTAGCAGATTCAGCCCGGCAAGAACCTCAGTTTTCAGCCCTTAAGAATCCTTGTTTTCAGCCCTAAACCTGCAGAATTTCAGTGACAAAGACCCACAAAAACAGCCCCAAAAATCAACGTTTTTGGACCCGCAGCAGATTTCAGCCCATAGCGTTTTTGGACAGCAGATAAAAGATTGCAGATTTCAGCCCTTAGGTCGACTTCGTCATCACCGTCGTCATCGTCGACATAGCCTAGACTTGCATCAGTCTCATGCATACCGTTTGTACCAGATTGTGCAATCATAAGTAGACCACTCTTGCCAACGAGAGTGGGGCCTTCGGAGGAGGGTTTTACGTCTCTGGTGTCGTATCTCTCTTCTCTCTCTATCTCTCAGTCTCATACACTTCCATTCACAGTGTCCATTCACTTTGTTTGTGTCCATTGCACTCTCTCACTAAAGGAACGGAAGGCTCTCCCTTCCGTAAGTAAAAGAAACCTTGAGCCATAGTCACAAGGGACGCATTCCGTGACGGGGAAAGGGGGACGGGGCTCAAATGGATTCAGGAAAAGGAGACTCTCTCAGTCTCTTCTTCTCCAAAGCATGACACACAAGATTTACATGATGATAAGAGCATGATGATTCGAATGATAATGGTGAGCATGATGTTTTGGATGATTCTGAGAAGCATGATGATTTTGAATGACAAGCATGATGATTTGGATGACAAAGACAAGCACGATGATTTGAATGATATTGCTAAGCATGATGATTTGGATGCCAATGACAAGCATGAGGATTTGCATGATCAAGATGGGATTTCTCACAAGCATGATGTGTTCGTGGATGCTTTTTCTAGAGAAGCTAACCTCGTTGTAGATTCGATCAATTGCGAAGAACTGATCTTGGCTTTCGAGTCGAGGTCCAAAGAACCCCCACAGGATGACTCGATCATTCAGGAAGAACCGATCTTGGCTCTCGAGCCTAGGTCCAAAGAACCCTCACAGGAAGTATTATGGGTTCGCATGATTGATATGCACGCATTGTTCGAGTGTTTCATTCGTGATCGTTTCCTGTATTTTAGTCAACGTCTTTATGTGATCCCTTTTATTAGGCATGACATATTGTATGTTGAGCACGTTTCACTCATGAATGAGCACGAATGTATGCGGATTGTTCATGAAAAGCTGAAAAGTATGTATGTAAGAAAGTCACATTCCATGTCTCTTCCTTGGCATGACACATTTGTAGAAAGAGCACATGACAGTATGAGCACCAAGCATGGGCGTTTCCGTTGTGAATTGCCACAGTTGATTGCTTTAGATCATAAGAGAAAGATTCGATCTCATTTTTTGCGTATGTGTGGTGAACGGTTTGGCACTCCGTCTCTTTGTTCATCTACATTGCATGCACAGTCTTTGAGGAAGACGAGATTTTTTCCAGTCACTTTACATGGAATAGGTATGTTCATGGTTTTGTGTTGGAAATGGTTTCAGGAATTTTCAGCCGTTGAGATTCTTGAAGAAGAAAGAAGCATGACTCTCGACGAAGTTGAAGCATTGAAGGAGCCACGGGAGATTTTGTGTCGCTTTCGGCGCGGCCCAAAGAAGAAGACTTTGCAGACCTTTATGAAGTTCAAGTACCGTACGACCCACACATCAGAGTGGGCCGGCGAATAGTCCCTTCCAGGATTCCAAATGCTATTGGCGATCTCCCTCGACGCCATACAGCTCACTACCAGTACCTCACTTTGAAAAGGAGGGGATGTCACGTGACACATCCAACCCTATGTGTTCGTGGACAAGCTACAGCATGATCAGGGTTCAGTCAGTCCACTCAGTCTAGATTAGAAGTGATCTGACACTTTTGTGAGTCTATTCGTAGACCATGCATGCCTAGACACTTAGTGTGGATGCATGTCCTCTGGTTGCACAGAGCATATGATCATAAGCATTCACATCAGAATCCATCAGAATCAGTCAAGGGAATTTTCCAGTGATTTTAGCCTTTTTTCCCTATTTTTGATATTTTTCACTTATTATTTTTAAGTGACTTTTGTTGGAAAGTAGGTAGGGCAATTTTGCTAAGTTTGTATATAAGCAAACTAGAGCTAGCACTATTTGGCAGAAGAGGCAACAGGAGCCAAGCTCAACAGACAACTTTTCAGCAAGACAAAGCCTTGGTGGTTTCCCTCCAAGTAGCAAATTCTCCCATCCTAGTGTTTCTTCATCAGCATTGCCTGGCATTTTTGCACCAGCACACCATCGCCAGCAAAGCCCAAACCCTAGCATTTTAACAAGACATCAGCTAGCGTTTTTGGAAATGCTAAAACCCTAGCGTTTTTGGATTTCCCCTGCGTTTGTTGACTCCAGCCTTTACAGCCTTCAACCCGGCGATTTTCAGCATTAGAAGACCTGCAAGATCAGCCCTAAAGAGTAGCAGATTCAGCCCGGTATGAATCCTTGTTTTCAGCCCTAAACCTACAGAATTTCAGCGACAAAGACCCACAGAAACAGCCCCAAAAATCAATGTTTTTGGACCCGCAACAGATTTCAGCCCATAGCGTTTTTGGACAGCAGATAAAAGATTGCAGATTTCAGCCCTTAGATTGACTTTGTCATCACCGTCGTCATCGTCGACATAGCCTAGACTTGCATCAATCTCATGCATACCATTTGTACCAGATTGTGCAATCATAAGTAGACCACTCCGCAGCACCTATGGCTTTAGGCAAAGATCAATCTAGATTATGTGTCCGTGGACAAGCTACAACATGATCAAGTTTCAATCAGTCCAATCAGTTTAGATTAGAAGTGATCTGGCACTTTTGTGAGTCTATTCGTAGACTGTGCATGCCTAGACACTTAGTGTAGAGGCATATCTTCTGGTTTCACACAACATGATCTTAAGCATTCCCATCAGAATCCATCAGAATCAGTCAGGGGAATTTTCCAGTGATTTTAGCCTATTTTTCCTATTTTTGACATTTTTCACTTATTATTTTTAAGTGACTTTTGTTGGAAAGTAGGTAGGGCAATTTTGCTAAGTTTGTATATAAGCAAACTAGAGCTAGCACTATTTGGCAGAAGAGGCAACATGAGCCAAGCTCAGCAGGCAACTTCTCAGCAAGACCAAGCCTTGGTGGTTTCCCTCCAAGCAGCAGATTCCCCAATCCTAGCATTTCTTCATCAGCGTTGCCTTGCGTTTTTGCACCAGCACACCATTGCCAGCAAGCCCCAGTGCCTAGCGTTTTGCATCAGCACCCTCGCCAGCAAAGCCCAGACCCTAGCGTTTTGACAAGACATCAGCCAGCGTTTTTGGAAATGCTAAAACCCTAGCGTTTTTGGATTTCCCCAGCGTTTGCAGACTCCAGCCTTTACAGCCTTCAGCCCGGCAATTTTCAGCATTAGAGACCTGCAAGATCAGCCCTAAAGAGTAGCAGATTCAGCCCGGCAAGAACCTCAGTTTTCAGCCCTTAAGAATCCTTGTTTTCAGCCCTAAACCTGCAGAATTTCAGTGACAAAGACCCACAAAAACAGCCCCAAAAATCAACGTTTTTGGACCCGCAGCAGATTTCAGCCCATAGCGTTTTTGGACAGCAGATAAAAGATTGCAGATTTCAGCCCTTAGGTCGACTTCGTCATCACCGTCGTCATCGTCGACATAGCCTAGACTTGCATCAGTCTCATGCATACCGTTTGTACCAGATTGTGCAATCATAAGTAGACCACTCTCGCCGACGAGAGTGGGGCCTTCGGAGGAGGGTTTTACGTCTCTGGTGTCGTATCTCTCTTCTCTCTCTATCTCTCAGTCTCATACACTTCCATTCACAGTGTCCATTCACTTTGTTTGTGTCCATTGCACTCTCTCACTAAAGGAACGGAAGGCTCTCCCTTCCGTAAGTAAAAGGAACCTTGAGCACAGTTCGTAGCACTCATCTTGAGCAAAGCGCAAACATTCATTCCGCTGCACCTAACATTATGAAATGGAATTCCGGAATATGAAACTGATTTGTTCTTGACTTGTTTTTAATTGCAGGAACTCATAGACGAAAAGATTGCAGCATTTTAGTCTAAATGATCTCAAATAGATAGGGGTTAGTCAATCAAGCATCAATGATGTCCTGAGTGGATCTAGATGCGCTTGCTAGCGATAAATTATGGTCTAAGATCCGAATGAATGTTGAATGTGATTTGTCATGTGATGTCCTGTGATGTCGTGTGATGTGACTGTCGATTGATACACGTGCTAGATGTGTGTTCCTAGTGCGTCGGTACTAACAGTCAGTGTCTGCTAAGGTAGTTTATGGCTTCTGTTTGTTTTGCAGGCGTAATCGAGGGCGATTACAATGCTTTCAAGAGGGGGGTATGTCACAAACTGGTGACGTGGCTGCCCAGTGTACACACACACTACCCCTAGGCATGGACAATCCCCGCGGGAAAAAGACCTTCTGTAGAATGATGATGTGGCAGGCCTGTCCGGAAAATACGGCGGATTTTGTGGAATGCTGAGGTGGTAGCAGCTGTACAGAAATGCTCCATTTACGGCAGATTCTGGCTGCTTTTGGGGCTACGCAATTCTGGCTTTATTCTACGCAAGTAGTTGAGAGAGAGAGAGAGAGAGAGAGAGAGAGAGAGAGAGAGAGAGAGAGAGAGAGAGAGAGAGAGAGCAAGTTGCTTTATTTTCCACTAAGCCTATGAGAGGGAAAATTAAAGTTGCTTTATTTTGAAAGCTTTTAAACTTAGAAACTTTTGGGGCTTTTGATTTTTCAGCTTTTGGGCTCTGCTTTTGGCATCCCTTGTACTCTTTAAATATGTGGGTAGGCCTCTCACAACTCAGAGCATCTGGACGCAGAGTCTAAGTGTGAGCGCTTGCCCACACTCTTGTACTTTGAACTCAGATTAATACAAAAAGAAATACCGAAAGGGGCTCTAGTCTTTGGGGCCAATATCTCTAGGCACGGAACTCCGCCGGGCCAGTGTCGAATCAATTGTGAACTGTAAATTGTTTTGAAGTATTTATTTGTGCTGTCGCGGTAGATTCTTGACTTGGAGTGTCCAAGTCTGTTACATAATGGCCCCAAAGACTGATGCCCCTTTCGATATTTCTTTTATATTAATCTTTGAGCAAAGTACGACTGACCCCCGGGTCCTCGCTCTCAGACTATGCATCTAGATGCTCTGCGGAGTGACCCCCTTGGGTCACTTATAAAGATTTACAAGGGTTGCTAAAAAGCAGAGCTTCAAAAGCATTAAACTTAAAAGCAATGGCTCCATGTAAGGTGCAACGGAAGTGAATGTTGAACTTTGCTCAAGATGAGTGCTCCGAAACGTGCTCAAGGGTTCCTTTTACTTACGGAAGGGAGAGCCTTCCGTTCCTTTAGTGAGAGAGTGCAAATGATCACAAACAAAGTGAATGACATTGTGAATGAAGGTGTTGAGAGAGAGAGAGAGAGAGAGAGAGAGAGAGAGAGAAGAATACGACACCAGACGGTTCTCAAACCCTCCAAGGGCCCCCTCTATGGCGAGAGATGTCTATGCTATTGATTGCACAAATTTGGTACAATGGTCTAGATGCAATGGACTTGCCGACGATGTCGACGACAATGATGACGACGACGAGACGGGCTGAAATCTGAAAATGCTAGGGACTGAAATCTGCAAATCTGTTAATTGTTGAATTCTGATACTGTGTCGGCAGCGAGGACGGCGATGGTGACGACGCGACGACGATGCGCTGAAAATGCAGATGCTGAAATTTGCGGTCAACGGGCTGAAACTGAAAACGTTGGTTGATCTAACGGTACGGTGAGGATTTGCTGTGGGTTAGGTGAGATCTGCCAGGTTTGGGGCTGATCTTGTGGAGTCTAAGCGCTGAAAACTAAAAACGCTACTGCTAGGGGCTGATCTGTCACCGGGAATCTGCAAAACGCTAGGCCTAATTTGGGATGTGCAAAACGCCAGGGCTGTTTTGGTATTGCTGATGAAAAATGCAGAGGGTCTGTTGGCTGAAAACGCTAGGGTATTCTGCCGTTCTTGCTAAGAAGGTGCACTGCAAGTTGTAGGAACTTCTGCTGTCTCTTCTGTCAGAAAGTGCTAGCGCTAGGTTTCTATATATACCAGCTTAGCAAAGTTGCCCTACCCAGTTTCCCAACAAAGTCACTTATTAATAATAAGTGAAAAATGGATAGAATAGGGAAAATGGGTTCTGTGCCCTGTAAAATGCTCATGATGGGTATTGACTGTCATGCTGATAATCATGCTGTGTGCAACAAGAGGATATACAACTACTCGAAGTGCCTGGACATGCAAGGCCTGCGTGCACAGGCTCACAAAGGTGTAAGAACACTTCCTAAGCTGACTTGAACCTTGGACTTGAAGTAGCTTGTTCACATGCATATAGGGTTAGATGTGCACATGGCATCCCCTCCTTTTTAAAGTGAGGTACTGGTACTGAGCTGCATGGCTTCCTTGTAGTCTGCCAATAACTTTGGGTAATCTTTGAAAAACTCTTCATCGACCCACATTGCCTCGTGGGTTCCTCGATCCTTGAACTTCAAAAAGTATTGTCTGTTTGACCATTTGGCGAGAGTGTTCATCTCGATTTTTTGGTTACATGGCATGCCTGAGTTGATAGTCTCGGATTGAGTTCCTCGATTCACAAGTTTGTTTTGGAGGGCATCTGGGAGAACATTGGCACACGGTTATAGTTCTCATCTTGATTCCACCCACAGACGGCCGAACAATCTGAAATAACCAATTCAGTGGTTTTTGAATTTATTGAAGTTTTATATTTTGGATCAGCAGACTCTAAGGGAAAAGTACTTGCTCTTGGTAGAATTTGCCTACAACAACACGGTTCATTCTTCCATATAGAAGGCACCATTGGAAGTAATCGAAGGTGCTAAAAAGGTTCCTTCTTTTCTAGGCACCAAAAACAAGATTTTTGAAGCGGATCAATACACGAGGGATTTGGACATTGCTTTTCCCAAGGTTCGCAAGGCTCTAGAGAAGTCTCAAGCATAGCATAAGAAGGCAGCAGATAAGCATAGATCCGACTTGCAGTTGAAGCAAAATGATTGGGTGCTCTTACGCTTTGAGAAGGCACGACAAAGGAAACGAAAGGGAAAGGAGCGGTTTTTTCCAAAGCTCAGCATGAGGTGTTATGAAACCGGCCCGTAGGGCGGTAGGCGTTGGCTTTCACCCGAAATTCTTTACTTTAGACACACACACAGAGCACTTTGCAAAGAGAACCTGCGACGGGAATTAACACTTGAATACACACACGGCTCGGAGCTAGAATGCCCCGAGCAGACACCGACAACCCGTAGGCCCCAAAATTGGCGCCCCTTTCGGTATTTCTTTATTCTTGAGGAGGGTAAATTACAAGGTAAGGTCGTGGGAATCCTTCACGTGTATCCACCTAGATACCATTTGCTTTGGCCAAATTTCGGCAGCATAACAGCCCCAAAACTTGCGCAAAACCAATTCCCCTGCTAGAACATACTTGCACTGGCGTATACCCTCTGATTCCTGTCCAAAAACAGTAAATTCAGCACGCTGTATTTACTGGTTTTTGCCCTGTTTTCAGCCCCAAACAATCCCCTAACTGTCCTCTGTCAGTGGAGCACGATTCCCAATGGTCTTGGCGTCCGTATGGCTGAAAAACAGTGAAATTACAGCGCATACACAGCGCTGATTTTGCACCTGTACGGTGAGGTTAGCGTCAGTTGACTTCGCGGCAGAGTTATAAAATGTTCCCCTAGTCATACCGGAGGTAATGACGCGAACACATTCTACGGCCCAAAATAGCAGCTCCCTAAATTTTAGGAGATGCTTCCGTTGGGCTCCCACTGGTCTTCTGACCATCTATCCTCATTGGGACCGCATCCAAAAGTGCAATGTGGCCCAACTGTCGGATACTTTTTGTTGGTAGTCCCACCTTGACTTTACGCCTTAATTGAGTTCACTTCCTAGTATCCACCAACTTGCTAAGTGCGACGGGGGGACCTATATGATCTTGCTCTGAGCCTAGACATCCTCTTACCATACGAATTCCAGTGCCGACCACTTCCCGTCTGCGGGTGAATCTACCGTTCACATTGGCCATACAATGTCCGACCGTTTGCTACTTCAAAAAGAGGGTCTCAAAACAAATAAAATAAACCCCATTGGAAAGAAACCAACAACCAAGGTTAGCAGTTGCCACATCTCTGTGACATGGTTAATAACTGCCACGTCCTCGTGACATGTTATGGCCCTTTCCAGATTCAAGAGAAGATAAATGATGTATCCCTCAGACTCAAGTTGCCAGACACTTGGAAGATTCACAATGCTTTTCATTTGAGTCTCTTGAAACCCTTTAAGGGTGAGGTGCTAGTTGACAGGGAGCCTGATGAGCAACCTGAAGTGGAAGAGAGCGAGGAGATATTCGTTCGAGAACATATATTGGCTCACAAAGAAAGGAAAGTGAAAGGTAAAGTGATATGGCGGTTCTTAGTGAAATTCAAGCACTATCCGGCATTCGATGCGAAGTGGATGGAGAGGAGGACCTAGCAGATACTCCTTAGATATTGGAGGTGCAGACAGGACTGCACAAGAGGGGACTGTTCCTTTGTCACAGGTTACCTAGATGGACTAAAGTCACTGATTTTTCTTTGGATTTCAAGGATACTGATGTGTTGACAATATTCTGTTGTATGACTTTATGAATAAAGAATTTGGAAATTGGAATTCCCAAAAATGACTGATTTATGTGTACTCTCTCATGTGACTTTGTGCAGGATTGAAAGACAAAATGATTGCAGCATTCTGGTCTTCAAATTCTATAGACATGATCACAATAAGAATTAGTTAATCCGACATTAGTGAGGTCCAATGTGGATATAGATGCGATTGCTAAATATGTTGCCAAGAATCACGATCTTGGATGTGGACGATTAGTGCAACTGCTAGATATGTGTCGTCTAGTGCGTCGTTACTTAGAGTTAGTGTCTATCGAAGTGGTTTATGGCTTATGTCTATTCTTTCAAGAGGGGGGTATGTCACAAAATGATGACGTGGCATGTCCACATGGACAACAAATCAGAGATGTTAAGTTGTTCCAACTTATGGGGTCTCGTCCGATGGGGCCTTGGGAACAAAAGGATTTAAAAAATAAAGCCCAGCGTGGGGGGTTGCTGACGTGGCAGGCTGAACGGACCCTCCGCATATTGCGTTGGCTTGCCGACGTGGCAGGCCGTACGGATTTACGCATTTTACGGCAACTCTACGGATTTCCGCGTTCAGTGCAAGCTGCCCTAGGTGCTAGTTTTTGGGGTCAAGCTGCTTTTGGACTCATAGCTTTTCATGTAACTGCTTTTGAGAGCCCTAAGGGCCTTTAGATTGAAACCCAGGGCCACTCTCTGGCTCAGTTTGGCTGACAAGCAGAGTAGAGCAGAGAGGACCCTCGGGCCTTGTAAGTTTGCTCAAGCATTAATGCAAAAATAAATACCGAAAGGGGCGCCAGTCTTTGGGGCCAATCTCTCTAGGAATGGAATGACGTCGGGCCATGTCGACTCAGTTGAATTGTGATTAAAGTTGTGAAGTGTTTTTAACTGATTCTCTCGTGTGTCGTATCAGATTCTCGACTTGGAGTGTCCACGTCTGTTACAACTTTAGTGTTCTTCTTCAAAGCTAGCTTGAGAGGTGAACGGATGGTGGTATGCCATCAAGAATGCATCTCCTCAAGTGGGTGCTTGATCAAAAGTTCGCGTATTGGGAATCCTTTGAGTATTGGAGCATCTATCAAGCACAAGCGTCAACGTGTTGTTGACGCTGCATCTCTGTTCTTTTGTATTCAAGAGGTCGAGACAAACTATACTCTTCTTCCGAATCTTTAGAGGATGGTTGGTGTACGTTTGAATTCCCCGTTGTTCTCTCCTGAACCTGAGTGATCGGGTGCTACAGTTTCCTCCTGGTGGGATTTGTGACTGAATCCATGTGCGCTACAAGTAAAGGGATTGGATCCCAAGAAGAATCGTATGAGCTCTGATACCACTGTAATGAACTTGGACACTCCAAGCCGAAGATCTAGTGCAACATATGCGAGAGAAACTGAAAGAACTTAACAAAACCGAGAGAGACGACACGGCACGACGAAGTTCTGCGCTTAGAGGTATTGGCCCCAAAGACTGGCGCCCCGTCTTGGTATTTCTTTATTACTATGCTTCAAAAGATACAATGTCCGAGGGTTCTCTTCTCTCCGTAGTGCTCCCAAGCTGATTTGTCGGAAAGGCCGTGGCAATCCTTATAAAAGAGCAGTACATGAAAAGCTTCAAATCTAAAAGCATCTTACCCCAAAAGCTAGCGCTTAGAGCTGCTAGTGCGTTTTACGGAAATCCATACAGCTGCCACGTTTTTGCGCAAGCTTTGAGTGTGTGTGTGTGTGTGTGTGTGGTTCTGCTTTATTTTATGTCTATTGTCCCTAGGCCTCGTCGGATAGGGTCCCATAAGTTGGTGGGAGCTGATCTTTAAAAATAGGCCACTCGGCAACCGTTGTATGTTTGGTAAAACTTCTTCTACCTCTTTCACTAGGGTTTTGACCCCTCACTGTCCGGAGTCCAGCCTTCAAGTAATGCCACATCATCTGTCACGTGACACATCCCAACCCTATGTGTCCGTGGACAAGCTACAGCATGACCAGGGTTCAGTTTAGTCAAGTCAGTCTAGATTAGAAGTGATTTGGTTTTTTTGTGAGTCTATTTGTAGACCGTGCATGCCCAGTCACTGAGTGTAGATGCATATCCTCCGGTTGCACACAGCATGATCATCAGTATTCCCTTCAGAATCCATCAGATTCAGTCAGGGGAATTTTCCAGTGCATTTAGCCTATTTTCCCTATTTTTGGTATTTTCACTTATTATTTTTAAGTGACTTTCCAACAAAAGTCGGTAGGGCAATTTTGCTAAGTTAATATATAAGCAAACCCAAGTTAGCACTAAATGGTAGAAGAGGCAGCAGAAGCTTCCCGGTCAACAGGCGTCTTCTCAGCAGAACCCATCAAGAACCATCATCTCCCTTGGCGTTTTTGGTTTTCCCATCCTTGCCTACACTCAGACCTCGCATTTTCTCATCGCCAGCAATCCCCCATTGGCCTAGCGTTTTGCTAGCGTTTCCAAGAGCAGATCAGCATATCCAATTTCAGCCCATCAGCGTTTTTGGATTCCATCAAGCCTAGCGTTTTTGGCTAAGGATACAAGGCAGCCCAGCGTTAGTAGTTTTCAGCCATTGCCGCATCAGAACAGCAGCGTTTTCAGCCCTATGGGACAGCAGCAGAATCAGCCCTAGTTGGTTGCAGAAGAACCTCATTTTCAGCCCATAAAAACGCAGCCAAAACAGTCATTTTCAGCCACCGAAACAGTCCCGAAATTCAGCAGATAGAAGACCACAGATTTCAGCCCTAAAGTCGTCGTCGTCATCACCGTCGTCGTCATCAGCATAGTCCCAAGTTGCATCAGTCCATTGCATCCGCATTGTACCACTTTGTGCAATCATAAGTAGACCACTCTCGCCGACGAGAGTGGGGCCTTTGGAGGAGGGTTTTACAACGTCTCTGGTGTCGTATTCTCTTCTCTCTCTATCTCTCAGTCTCATACACTTGCACGCACAATATCCACTCACTTTGTTCGTGATCATTGCACTTTCCATTAAGTATGGAAGGCTCTCTCTTCCATAAGAACTAAAAGGAACCTTGAGCACAGTTCGGAGCACTCATCTTGAGCAACGCGCAAACATTCATTCCGCTGCACCTAACATCATCACTTTGTGACAAGACCTTTTCTCGACACCATCGCTCCTCGTGGTGCTCAAGAGAAGAAGAAAGCTATATATTTAATACTCGAACTTACGTCTTTGTCGCATGCCTTAAACGTCTTCTGTTTCTTCTTCCTCAAGTGATGGTGAGAGTGCTGCTTCTTGGAGATAGTGTGAGTATCTGTAACAAACTGCTGACGTGTCAAAGCCTAAAGAATGGAGCCAACTTACAGATGCCGGTCGAGGGGCCTAAACCCTAAGAAGAACAAGCAACAGAAGAAGTGTCACAAAGTGATGATGTGGTTGCCCGAGTGCAGAAAACCCTAAACCCTAATGTCTGCCAGAAACCCTAACTGCTGAAATCCTAATGCTGGAAACCCTAACCTTGAAACCTGCAAACCCTAATTTTGAAAACCCTAACCCTAAAACTTGCAAACCCTAATTTCTTCCAGAAACCCTGACCCTAACCCTAAGGCAGCAAACAAATTCCAAAAATTGCGTTGACATGATGACGTGGCAGGCAATACGGATTTCCGCGTGTTGCGTTCGCTGATGACGTGGCAGGCTATACGGATTTCCATAAATTGCGCTGGTAGCTTTTTGGCTTTGCTTTTGAACCAGAAGCTTTTGAGTTTTAAAGGCTTTTTACTATAACTGCTTTTCAGGCCAAGGGTCTTTAAATATGAGGCTAGGGCTCATTCTTTGGCATGCTTCAGTACGAAGGTGCAGAGTCTGGAGTACCGGCTTGTATTGTGTTGATGCAATATAAAGAAATACCGAAAGGGGCGCCAAGGTTTGGGGCCAATACTCTCTGGGGTGGAATTCCGCCACTCCGTGTCGCGTGTCGTCTCTCTCTCTCCATTTCAGTTCAGTTGTTATTTGAAGTGCTTAAAGTTGTTCAGTCTGTTCTTTTCTATTGGCACGTGGTGCCCACCTTGTGACAGTATCCTTATGAATAAGAATCTTCAAGACTCTGTTCGCCCTTCAATTAATAGGATCTTCTTGCTTCTATTATGAAAAGGGATCACATAAGGACAGTGACAAATACAAGAAAGCATTACGAATGAAACACTCGAACAATGCATGCTGACTAATCATTCGCATACGCAATACCTCCTGTGGGGGTTCTATGGACCTTGACTCGAGAGCCAAGATCGGTTCTTCGTGATCTATCGAATCTTCCTATGGGGGTTTTGTGGACCTCGACTCAAGAGCCAAGATCGGTTCTTCGTGATTGATCGAATCTGCAATGAGGTTAGCTTCACTAGAAAAAGTATCAACTAAACCATCATCCTTGTGAACAATCACATCCTTATCGTGCAAATCATCATGCTTATCATTATCATGCAAATCATCATGCTTATCTTGATCATGCAATTCATCATGCTTATCATGTGTGTCGTGCTTTGGAGAAGAAAAGACTGAGAGAGTCTCCTTCTCCTGATTTTGTTCAATCTGTGCTTGCACATTAGGAAAAAATCGCAACAACTCTTTCATGTGTTGGTCACTTGTCGCTTTTCTTGCTTTGTTCTCGCGATCAAAGTCTGCTTGTCTTTCTTCGCGCTCACGATCCAATTTGGCTTTTCTTACTTTGGCTTCCAAGCGTGCTTGCTCGTGCTCACACGTTATGGCTGCCATTCTTTCTTCATATTTTCGCTCTATGGCTGCTATTCTTTCTTTGCTTCCTTTCTTTTGCTTTCCAACTTCCTGTCCATCATCATCTTGTCGAAAGCCTCCATAGGAGTTAGTGCAATCCTTGGCGTAGATGGGGAAGAGGGAGGGTCAGAAAAACCTCCTGGTGGGGAAAACTCTTCTTCGCCACTCCCTTGCTCACCACCTCCATGCGAAGTATCGATTCCGCTTCGGGTGATGACCATCCACTGACGTCTTGGGTTCTTGTGGATCTTGGGTTCTTGAGGGTCTTGAGTCTTGAGGTTTTTGAGGGTCTTGCGGTTCCTGAGGTTCTTCTTTAGCTTGCAATCTGTGTTAGAGAAGGATCTTCTCTTACTCGAGCTCTTCTCTTTACCCCGGGCGCACCCCTTGGCGGCCTTGCGCTCACACCAAGGTTGCTTTTTCCCACCTCACGTCGATTGGCCGGCCGTTAAGTGCACGGTCCGCTCGCAATGAGTGAAAAGAGGCACAAGGGGAGGTTGGACAAGCCCTTCTTTTTTGGGTTTCTTGTCACTCTTCAAAAACGCGATTACGAATCGACATGCCCAAGAGGTCTTGGGTTACGTGCGGCCGTAACAAGCAAATAAAAATTTGTGGTTCTTGTGGTTCTTTCCTTGACTAATGCAGAACACTACCAAAGCTTTGATACCAATGTAAGGTGTAGGGGAAGTGAATGTTGAACTTTGCTCAAGATGAGTGCTCCGAACTGTGCTCAAGATTCTTTTTACTTACAGAAGGGAGAGCCTTCCGTCCCTTTAGTGAGAGAGTGCAATGGACACAAACAAAGTGGTGAACACTGTGAATGAGGTGCTGAGACTGAGAGATAGAGAGAGAAGAATACGACACCAGAATGTTGTCAAGAACCCTCCTCCGAAGGCCCCACTCTCTATGGCAACAGCGGTCTACTATTGATTGCACTAAAACTCTACAATGCTTTGGACTCGCCGACGATGAGGACGACGACGAGCTGGGCTGAAATCTGAAAATGCTAAGGGCTGAAATATGCAAATCTTTATTTGCTGAATTCTGACTCTATGTCGATGACGACAATGCAACGACGACGTGCTGAAAATGCAGATGCTGAAATCTGCGTTTTCCGGGTTGAATCTGCAAACTACGTTGGATCTGACCGTGCGGCAAGGATCTGCTGCGGGAAGGTGAGATCTGCGAGGTTTGGGACTTCTTCTGATGTGTCTTGATGCTGAAAACTGAAAACACTAATGCTTGTATCGGTTCTGTCGCGAAAGATCTGCAAAACGCTAGGCCTCTTGTTGATAAAAAACGCTAAGGCTAATCTGGTCTCAATCTGCAAAAATGCTATGGCCTTGCTGTGTAAATCTGCTAAGGCTAGGGCTGATCTTCCGTGCAAAAACGCCAGGGTTGGTTCTATGGATGAAAAACGCTAGGTATTGCAGTTGCAAAACGCTAGGTCTGCTGATGAGGCTCTTGCTAAGAAGTTGCTTGTTGAACAAAGTGTTCCTGCTGCCTCTTCTGCCAGATTTGCTAGCACTAGGTTTTCTTATATACTTCACTTGCTAATTTGCCCTACCTAGTTCTCAACAAGAGTCACTTAAAAATAATAAGTAAAAAATGTCTAAAATAGGGAAAATAGGTCTATGCATTGTAAAAATGCTCCTGACGGGTTCTGATGGAAATCTGATGATCATGCTGTGTGCAGCCAGAGGATATGCATTTAGTCTAAGTGTCTGGACATGCACGGTCTGCGAACAAACTTACAAAAGTGCCAGATCACTTCCTAATCTAATTGAATTGAACCCATGTCATAAAGTAGCTTGTCCACGTACACATAGGGTTAGATGTGCACGTGACAAGAGGGGACGATTTCACATGTGTTGGAAATGGGTAAGGCGTGCCAGCGATCACATGCCCAAGCCTCACATGGTGTCACAAACTGATGACGTGGGAGTGCTCAAACACGTACACACACCCTAATAAAGTTGTCCCAACTTTATGAGAGGGGGGTATTTCACAAACTGACGACGTGGCAATGCTTGGACACATACACACACCCTAATAAAGTTGTCCCAACTTAATGGATTAGTGCCAAGGGGCCCAAAGTGACACTAGGGACATTAAAATAAAGCAAAGCGACTGCTGACGTGGCTGCCGTACGGATTTCTTCGATTTCCGCGATTTCTTTGCGATCTGCTTTTGGCAGCGTTGGCTCACTTCTCAGAGCATCTGGATGCAGAGTCTGAGAGCGAGCAGCCAATTTGGTTCCTTTCAGACTTAACTGGTCAAGAGGTTTCTAAACCCTTTTAATGTTCTTGGACCCCTCCTGCATAAAAGAATGGTTAAAAACACAATTTAACTAATTAATTTCATAATTTCTTACCGGTTTTTGCTTGTTTCATACTTGCACAAATTTACGGTTACAAAAAGACTGAAAAAAAAGATTTACGAGTGTCCTTGGAAGCTTAAAAATAAACCTTATACTTTCCGATAATTATATTTGTGCTCTCTATACTGTATCCAACTACTTGTTTACTACTTTACTGCCCGGATGACGGGAAATTTTTTTATGGTGCATCACACCAGAATTTTACCCGATAAAAATCTATTGGATCTAAACTACGCCATAAATTTATGTGTGAACAACTAACTGTCAAAAATAATTTTTATAGTAAATTAGCTATAGTCAAAATAGTTACGGCACTTTTGTGCTCTTGTTGGTTGAAGTCATAGTGAAATTAAGTTTTAGTTCGTTAGCCATAGTACTTTTACTTGCATATGCATTGAAATAGACTAAATGCTCTAGGATTGTTGAGCATGTATATAAAGGTTTACAGAAGTTGCTTTCTGGAGCTGTACGGTCCATGTTTGCGATGGATCATTGTTTGAATGGTTTATGGGTATGCTAGGGATAGATTTGTAATGGATATGCATGCTTTATGGAAGCCAGATATAACCGTTCTTTTTTTGGGGGTTTTCAGGCATAAAACATTTCCACTTGCTCCATTTATTGGTGCTGTGGCACAGGCTCCAGTTTTCCTATCGTTCTTTTTTGCTGTGAGTACCCTTTAACCTCAATATTACATTATTCTTATAAAGTTTATGTGGATAAGAGCTTGAAAGACTAAGTGCATGATTGCTTTTCGCGTCTCCGGTTGAGTATCATGCTTGGAATAGCAGTTATGAGTAGTGCTGCTACCTTCTTAAGCTATCTGAAACATTTTATTTGCTGACTTTGAGAGGGAGAAATTGTTTTGTAGTCATTTTGTAATTTGAGTTGGTGAATGAAGCATTTGGCACATGTGATTCAGGAAGGTTATGGTGTAAGTAAGATATATTCTCCTTTTTTTACACATGGTCTTGGGGTTCTACATGGAATCAAGCATTTCAATGTATGAGCTGCATTTGGTAGTTTCGTCTTCACACTCGAACTGCAGGTGCTTAATGTCTCTTCGAAGATGACATGGATGTATGATGAACACGATGGTTACTAAGTTAGTTATGTACGTCAGGTACCAACAGTAAGGTACGAGTACAATCTGCGTATTGTTTCTCACCCTTGGATAAGGTACGTAAGGTACGCAATGTGATAAAAGATCACAAAAACTTTACTTATTTCAAGTATTGCTTATCAATAATAAAACTTCATGTAACTACATACACAAAAAAGATAACTCAGGCTACAATGATGCTATCAAACTATAAGAAAGAAATTGGAAGAAACAAGGGGTTAAGGTACGCGAATTAATGCAACCATGATGGCTACGCTGTCTACCTTGAATTGTCGATACTTCTCTGTGAAGGCGATATATGATAAAATGGTGTTAGCACACAACATATTGCATTGTGAAGTTTTGGAACCTTTAACCAGTTAATTTGTGTTGATTCTTCCTTCTTTAGTGGTACGAGTGCCTTATTGGTTAGCCTTAAATATTTCCATTTAAGGCTTTGTTTTGTGATAGGCTTTCTATTTTCTGAGTCTGCCTAATCATTGACCCACTACCGGACAACAGTAGTAGGGATGTTGTAGTACTTGGTGAATACTATTTATTTAAGTGGCTGACGACTACATTGTCTTGTGGTTGACTCACTAGTGGGCAACAGTAGTAGGGATGTTGTAGTACTTAGTGAATACTATGCATCAAGTGGCTGACGACTACATTGTCTTGTGGTTGACCACCATGATTATATGATTTGGCCTGTTATTTAAAGGTGGATGGCGCAAGCTGTAAATTTGCAGCAATGAGGTTTGAAGTCTTACTCGTTCTATGCCTTTGAAGAGTTTTGGAGAAGCGTATTAGCTTTTGAAGCTCGTTTTCTTCTTACCTATGATAATGAAACCTGTCCATTGCTTCTGGGTTGTTCAGAAGAGCTACCAAAAAAGAAGACATCCACGCTCTGTTTCTATTTGTTTTAAATCCTTTGTGATAAAGATTCTAAGATCAGTAAGTGATTGCGCATAGTTAGCTGAAGTTTTTACAAGCATATAAGCACTGTCAGATCTACTATAACAGTGTCCTTTCGTAGTATAGGCACCTCTCTGTAAATTATTTATGGAGATTCAGGAATTGATTGCCTCTAAGAAGGTTGAGGCAGTTTTCCTTTGTATGTGTACAGTTCTCATCATACTGGTAAGATGTTTTTGCTGGTCTCTTGAATTTATTTATTATAGAAGACCCCGTTTTTATAATCATTGTGCTCTACCAAGCTTTGTGGAAATGTTTTAAAGATGCATAGCTGAATGTGTGAAGTCAATCTTATATTTATGTCTCGAGAATGCACTCACTGGCTTCAAGAATAGAAGGGAGCAAAAAAAGCTTTTGTTGTATTATGTTGCCAGTTTTCTGAATGCCATTTCGAAAAGTTTTACTTGATTTTAGATATCTAGTCTTAGCAACAACTTACACATAGGATATACACTTGCCACAGATAACAAATATGTGTCAACGACTGGAGTCCTTTAAACACGGAGGCTTGCTATTTTTCACAGATCTTTCGGCTAAGGATACCACGTACATCCTACCTCTCACACTCACAACAGCAATGCTAATTGCAGTGGAGGTAAGTCTCTCATGATGATGAAAGGGGGTTTGCTGTCTAAGAGCTGTTAATAATTGGTTGAGCTATCGATCTTTTGATGCAACAGTTTGTAACGCAGTGTGTATTTCCTTTTCACAGCTAAGTGCTTTAGAAGGCATGGACGGAAACCCATACGCAAAAAACATGAAGAATTTTTTAAGAGTTTTTTCTGTCATAATGTTCCCCGTCTCATTTAACTTTGAAACGGTAAACTAGATTCGATTATATCTGAGAGGGAGTGTCTCTTTCTAATCCTTTTAAGATGTTAATTCTTTTCTTCGGGTTCTTGGATGTGTGGGTGTTTGTGTTTCAGGGATTGTTCTTTTACTGGATTCCCTCAAACCTTTTTTCAATATTTCAAGCGCACTGTAAGTGATCTATCTGCACATGTTTTTAAAGAAAGCTAGGGTTGAGAGTTGTGCTGACATTTGTCTTACTGCTGCCACAGTATTCAAGCAAAAGGCTGTCAAACACCTTGTAGGGATTCCAGACACTGAACATCTGGCAGTATCTTCCACGGTTGCGTCTCCTGCGGAACCAGCCGTAGCCCCTGTGGCACCAGCTCTGCCGGATACAAGGACAAGAAATTCTGGAAAGAAAAAGCTGGCTTTTGGGCGGAACAAATCTAAAGGTCATGGCCGGACATGATTGACAGTGATTCTCTCATTTTGGCCCTTGCAATTGAATAGAAGCTCAGATAGAACAGCTTCAACATGTTGCTGGTACATCATCCGCTCTGAGCATGGTTTCAGTTAGGAGCTTTTAATGCTCGCAGTCAATTTTTTGAATAAAATATGGTGCTGACTAGCATACGCCGACACTGCTGACGAAGATAAGATGGTGACTCGTGAAAATTAAAAGAGCAGCGATCGTTGGAGAGTATAAGGGCAGGGTCTAGGCCCTACTAGATAGCCATAGAGGAGCTTTATTTGTCGATTTTCTTGATGCCAAATTTTCCTTTCAGGGCACCCATACAGGTGGGTAGTGCGAATTCATTCTGGCAGTGCTTTATCTTAGTGGAAAAGTGGAGCCGCAAAAAAGTTAATGTATCCTTGTCATTTGAACCTAATGAGAGCCTTGATTCAGGTGGCCTTTAAGAAGTGGTGGATTCTGTGTACATCAGATGAGTGCCTGTGTGTTTATATCACGTACTGCTACACATGTCAAAAGTTAACTAATGTTGAATCTTGTTCTTCTGTGCCTGCAGCTCCACTTTCTTCTCCTCTTGGTTCCTCTTGCAGCTCGTTTTCAAGCTTCTTCTTCTTCTTATCTGCCTCTGCCTCTTCTCTTGTTTCTTCTGCGTCTCCCTCTAACCACACCCTGTTTTCGGCCTTAATTCTTTTTCTCCTCTCCGGTATTCCTCCTTTTGCTGCTGCTGCTTTTTGTATTTCTGGCTTTCGTTCTCCTCCCATGTCCCTAGTTGTGGATCCCACCTTTGTTATGCTGTTACGGCACTTGCCCCATGGTACTGGCACTTGGTGCCAAGGGCCTATTTCAGAGTTGGATGCTGGTTTTGCTTGAGGGTGACACCAAGGATTCCACAAAGCAGCCCTGAACGCCAATGTTGGACCTTTGATGTTCATGTTAGTTGTGGCAGGCCCTCTTCAGCCAAGCCTCATATTTGAATGAATGATTATTCTTGTCACACGTTAAAAAAAGAGAAACTCTCAAAATTAATGTCAAGGGCTGCAAAATTCGGTTTTTCATAATGGGAAGTTTGGTTTTGTCTTGTGAGAAGTCCTAATAAATCTTATTGAGACTACTCATCCTCCATTGTTACTCCTTCAAAAGGAGGTTTCTCTCTGTTTTCCTAGGGCTGGTCTTTGGTGAATTCGAGATTCAGCTTTGCGATCCGATGCTGCTTTCTTGCAGTGTGGCAATCGGTGATCTGCGTGGTTCTTTAATCCTGGGCTGCACCTTCTGAGGGAGGGCAAACTTTTATGGATTTCTTGATCCTATGAGCAACTTGCCCCTTTTTCACATTTTTCCCCTATTCATAGATTATTCTTGTGTGGGCTACTGCAGAGGTGATTTTATCTTGCTTTCTCACATTTTTAAAAAGCACGATGGCAAGTCAATCGCCTTGCAATGTTTTGTTGCTCTTGTTTGCTGTCTTGGCCATGAACATTTTAGTTTCGAGTTCAAATCAGCCGCAACTTTGTATCTATGAGTCCATTTGGACCCTTGTGTTCTTTCTTTCTGTCTTGTGGATATATTTGTCAAGAAATTGCCTTATGTTTCATTATTTTGCCTTCATAATCTGCAAGCTCTACACTATCGTTCTCTGGCTAAGTAGCCTAAAGCCTAGTTCTCATGGGCCTTCCACATTTTGAGGTGACACTTGTTTAGACAATTATTGGGGCTTGAGTGTATACGTTTGTCATCACTCTCCACTACTATTCTTGTCTGGAAGGTTTTGGCACAGAGATTTGTCAACTGTCCTTTGATTCCAAAATCAATGAACCATTTTCTTTCTTTTCCTCGATAAACATATATGCCGCTTGTCATCATTTGAACTCTGTGCGACGTGTAGTTAGTGCAACCCCCTGATTGGACCGATGTGAGGAGTTCCATGCTGGCTTCCTAGATTCCATCACTCGACAATCCCCTTGGGCACCTTGATCAACTTTTTTGATGATCTACATCGAAGTTTCATATCACAAGAAGCGTCTAGCATGATGTTTCACTCTAAGCCTTCACTGCAGCCGACTCTGTTGAGTTCTAATTGCCAATTATCCCAGCCCCTTTATTTGGTGGAGTTTTTCAAAATAGCCCTGTACAATTTTTGTATGCATTGTTGTTTTTTTTAATAGTCTGAAATGCCTCAGACAAATATTTTTCCTGAGGTGACTGGCAGTGACATTGTCACTATCCCATGAGGCCTCCATGTTTTCAAAATTCCTAGATTCAAGGATCTTTTAGTGAGGGAGTACCAATCTTCCTTTTAAAAGCAATTCCTAATATTTTATATCATCGGGAAAATTTGGCAAACTTTGCCCAAACATAGAGAGTTTGGGGGGTGTGTTTGAGTTTGAGGTGTATTTTGGAATTATTATAGGATCTATAAGTAAAATGTTGTAATTCCTCTACCAGCTCTAAAACTCACTAGTGGGAAATCCTACAAATCAAAAACTTCCTCGAGCAATCTGTGATTTACTTGTTTGACCAAGATTGCGTGTAAAACCAGTTGCAAAATTTTAAGTGAGCTCGATACAACCAACTTTTGACTCGACAACCATTTTGAACAAAGCATCATGCAGTTTACAAGTTTTGTTGAGGTTGATGTGAGATATATTTCACGAGATAATTTGCATAAAGCATCATTTTACAATGAATATGGTAGTGACCAAGAAGAGCCACTGGTGTGAGGCTTGTCTAGATGAAGTGACAGTCAAAAGGGTAAAGTTTCCAACTCTTGTTCTAATTAATCTTGCTTGGTGGGCATTGCTATAGAACATCTATTGAACATAATAGGACGTGCAGATTAACATCATCTAGCTCTGAAGTAAACAAGTACAAAGTGCATTGGTAAATTTTTTAAAAAAGAATTACATGTATGACGATTGATTATCTCTGAAGTTGTTTGATTTCATGGCATTGGTGAACTTTTAAAAAGGAATTGCATGTGTATTTATTACTCTAAATCAAACGTATTCAATTTTCTCTTATTTCTTGTAGAATTGGTGAGAGAGAGAGAGAGAGAGAGAGAGAGAGAGAGAGAGAGTTATGTGTTGTCATAGTTGGAGGGTCTTGGATGTTGATCACAGAATCTGGTGCAAAACATATTTGAGGAGGAAAACGTTGGGATAAAGGGTTGTCTTCGTGCTACAAGACGGTTATACATATGAGAACATTCACTTACAATATATAAGATGCATTGCCAAATAAGGACATATGTAGATTAACATCAACCACCTAGAAATAAAGTAAATATGTACGGAGTGCATTAAGTATTGCAATACATAAGTTGAATTGTCTAACTATGAGAAAAGAATTACGTACTACAGTTTATTTGATATATAGATATGATGATCGAGATTGAGCATGTACTACTGAGAAAAATATGTACTAAACTAAACTTAAGAAAGCATTTTAAAAAAAAAAACAAAAACAAAACATATCAACAAACTATAAAAATTAAATTGTATTATCAACCTGATAATCGTGTACGGGTGTCATCCAATTGTGCAAGCCGGAGGACAAAGTTTGAGTCAACCTACATAAAAGTAATGTGAACAATCTTGCAATGAAGCATCACAAGATGAAAATGCTAAAAATACAATGTATGTCACTTTTACATGTCATGCAGAAGTGTCATACAAAAGTATGGTGGAGAGTTGGCACTGTGGTCTCTTCAAAAATTATAAGAATGGAAAAAAGACGGTAGTATGCGCATGTTCATAGATTACCATGGGTTGAATGCAGCTACTATTAAGAGCAAGTATTTATTGTTGAGGGTGGACAAGTTATTTGATAAGCTCGCCCATGCTCGTATCTTAATAAAGATCGATTTGCAATCAGGGTATCATCAAGTACACATTAGGCTTGTTAATATACCCAAAACTGCATTTCGAACAAGGTCTGGACACTCAAGTTTTTGGTTATGCGCTTTGTGTTGCAACACCTGTAACTTTCATGATGCTTATAAATAGTGTATGTAGTTGCACTTGACTAATGCTTTGACGACGCACATGATGACATGTACATAAGTCATGAAAGTCGAGAATACGTTCAGGTTCATGTGGTTGGGTCGGAGGTTCGATGAAATCAACCAAAATCCGTTTGGTCAATGACATTGTCATCTCTATACAAGTCTTTACATAAATGACTTACACGAAAAATCGGATAAATACGAGAGTGCGTAGGTAAAGAGAGTTTTTAAGCCATATTTCCAACTCCCTTGAGTATTTTAAAAAGCCCACAATATCTCAGAGACAATTTTGGTGTTGATCCAATTTTCAAACTTTATGAATGTTCTCGTACACGTAAAAATATCTCTTCCCCTTCCATGAAGGTTACTTGTCGACATTTCTCATCAGCATACTTTTTGTATCTATCTTATGCTTGTCAAACATTTTTATGAGCAAGTTTCTATATATCCATGTAATCTCGGAGAAAATCCTTAGAACTTTTAAAGTTTCTCAGTTGCCAATCCAATTGTAATTGGTGATTAAGTTGAAAAACGTACATAAGCATGAAATGACTAAAACCAATCGTCACATGCTTTGCACTATTGTAAGTTTTGGATAGAAAGATAATGTTCCCAATCAAATTGCTTTTTGCTAACATATGCTCTTAGTATATCCTCTAGCACCTGATTAACACATTCAATTTGACCATCCGTTTTGGATTATCTGCAGTATTAATGTTGAGTCATGATCGAGTACAGTGGTTGGTAAACCCATAATAAGAAATGGAAAAAAGATGGTAGTATGCGCATGTTCATAGATTACCATGGGTTTAATGTGGTTACTATTAAGAGCAAGTATTCATTGTCGAGAAGAACAAAAATTCTGGCATCGTTGTAAAGCAGCATGTGAGCAAGCCTTTTCATCTCTCCTTCATCTTCGTTATTCTCATGTCATTGTTGTGGATGGGCCTGACTGAGGTTGAGAGGCAATGTTTCTTTGACTGCTAGTGCTTCCTCCACCTTGGCTTTCACTGATGGGTCCATGTCAAAGAATACATCCAACCTCTGATCCATCTCAACTTCTTGAAAAATAGCATCGATGGTGGATGAGGTAGACTCCATCGTCGGTAGTGTTTCATTTGATATTCGCTTCCTTTGTTGAGTCCGTGTTGAGATTGGAGCAATATTGATATCCAAGATTTGACTTATTCTCTCTTGCCCATGAGATTGATAAATGTAGATCTTGTAGCTGCTCTACGAGGAAAAGGCCGTTGTTGCGTATATGCTGATCAAAGATCTATCGTTTTTGAAACATTTGATGCTTACATAGCATACAAGGGCATGCCATCCTATCATCCCTAATTAATATGAAGATTTCAAATAAAAGTAACAACTCATAGTAAGTGCACGCAGCTTGACAGTTATTAGAGCGTATAACATGAGCTAATAGAATCATTTGAGCAAATGACTAGCTAGCCCTAAGCGATCCAACAACCAACAAAAAACGTCTTCGCAAAGCTAACCATAATGGCCAAACCAAAAGCCGCTAGTCCTAATCGACCAAATCATGAGCGTCTTTTCACGTCTTACGATAATCGGCCAAACCATCTGTCGTTGTCCCAAATCGATCAAACCAACAGCGTCTTTGCACGAAAGTCCTAATTTGCCAAACCAAAAGCAGATAACAATGTAGCTTAACTACCTCACATTCTCTAACCATGTCCGATCCCCACACACGTCAGTCTAGAGGGGCACGGAGATCAGGACCACCGGGTAATATTCTCGTCTTGATTGGTCAATTTTTATATTCATGGGTGCGACATAAGTACATACCCACGTCTACATGACAATGCATGCAGATCAAGGACAAACCCTAATACGTAACAGTCTATCCCAAAACTCTTAGCAGGCCAAACCTAAGTGGTTTTACACGGCCTACCCTAACTGTTCAAACATGATTATCTATTAGCGGCCAAATGTAAAACTGCTAACCCTAAGCGGATTGAAATGGCTAAACACTATCATAATCCGATTTGGAGAAATCTAATCTGAGTGACGTTACAAAGCCTACCTTAACACCATAAACACGGCCATCTATTAGCGGACAAATCTTAAACGGCTAGTCGTAACCGGACTGAAATGGCCAAATGCTACACTAATCCGATTTGGAGCGGCCCAACCTAGGCGTCTTTACACGGCATAGCCCTAAGAAAACTGAAATGGTCAAATGCTGCCCTAATTCAATTTAGAGCAGCTTAATCGGTGTGTCATCTATTAGCACCCAAACCAAAAGCCGCTAACCCTAGGCGACTAGCTTTAAGCAAACAAACCCTACACTAATCCGATTTGGAGTGGCCAGACCTAGGCGCCTTTACACAGCGTAGCCTAATGCTCCAAATATGGATATTTATTAGTGGCCAAACAAATAGTCGCTAACCCTAAGATGTTAACCCTATGCGGCTAGCCCTAAGTGGATTTGAAATGGCTAAAGGCTGCCCTAATCCAATTTGGAGTGGCCTAAGAAAAGGGGCTTACACAGCCTACCTTAACTGTCTAAACACTGCCATCTATTAGCAATCAAACACTAAGCTGCTAATCCTAAGCGGCTAGCATGGTCCTATGACTGCAATGTCAAAACGCTAACACTATGACAAGCTAATCAACACATCTCTCTGTCGAACTTGGGACAGATGGTTGGAAGGTCTCTCTCTCTCTCAACGATTTTAATTAAGGTATGAGTGTATTTGGAGTATTATTTTAACTAAGGTACGACGTATCCTAATGCTCCAAATAAGGCCTAACTTAAGCAGCTTTACGTAGTCTACCCTAACCGTCTGAACACGGCAATCTATTAGAGGTCAAATGAAAGATTCTGGAAATACTACAAATTGTGGAGCCATGTGAAAATGAGGGATCCTTCTCACTCTAATGCTGGTATTGTGTCTTTAACCTTCACACCTAGTTCTCCTTTTTGAGTGATGAGCTGCAGAGACAAAAGAAATTTTCCATAAATGATGGTATCTACTTCACAAGGGAAGAGTTTGTGCATTGAGACAAATGCATACATTCGACACACATTTGACGCCAAATTCTTTATGAATGTCACGACAATCCTAAAACAGGGCACCCAAGCATTAAAAAAACTTATGTACTCGTACGATGACAATTTTGCCAGCTAGGTTTACACGGGTATATTCAAAACTATGTCTTGCATTGCCAAAAATGTTAATAAAGCGGAGCACCTGAAAGCAGGAGGTCTCTTTATCCATTGGAGATTCCTCATTGGAAATGGAAAAGTGCGGCTTTATCAACCGTTGTACATTGGTATGAGTGGTCGTAGATCAATTTACAAAACTTTGCAAGTTTATTACAACCAAGTCCACAATTAAAACTCAAGAGTTAGCTAAGTTATTTGTTGATAATCTATATAGGTTGTATGGGTTGTCCAACAATATTGTGAGTGATCGAGATCCAAGTTTAATAGTCTTTTTAAGAGGGTTGTGTTTAACCGATTGGGTACACAACTCATCAATACTATAGATCATCATGAAACGGATGGTCAGACTGAACATGCAAGTCAGGTGCTAGAGGATATGCTATGAGTATACATTAGCAAATGGCCATAAGATTGGAAAAATTATCTCCATATTCTCGAGTTTTCTTGCATTAATGCCAAGCATGTGATGACTAGTTTTAGTCCTTTATGCTTATGTATGGTTTTCAAACTAAGTCACTAGTTATGGTGGGGTGGCAATTAAGGCAGGTCAAGGATTTTCTCTAAGACCACAAGAGATTGGTTCATCATAATGTTTTATAAGCACAGGATCAGTACAAAAAGTATGTTGATGAGAAACGTCCGTAAGTTACCTTCACCAAAGAGAAAGATGTATTTTTATGTGTGTTAGAGCATTCAAAAAGTCTAAAGATTAGGCCAACACCTAGATTATCTCCAAGATATCGTGGGCCTTTTAAGATACTCAAGCGAGTTGGAGATATGGCTTACAAACTCTCATTACCTGCGCACTCTTGCATTCATCCGGTATTTCATGTAAGTCGTTTACGTAAACATTTGCATAGAGACGATGATGTTATTGACCGACAGAGTTTGGTTGATTTCATCAAATCTCCAACCCAGCCGCATGAACCTGAGCGTGCTAAGCATTAGTCAAATGGACAGACAGACCTAAAGAAGGTGCCACTTGGGAAAACATTAGTCTTCTTACGAAGAAATTTTCCACTTTTGTTTTTGAAGATAAAAATGCTTCTTCAAAGGGGGAGTAATGTCAAGCCAAGGTCCAGAGGCTAGGAACCAAGCTTGAGGGTGTCTATATAGGGGGTAGAGGTTGGGTGGAGAGACAGGATCTAGACTCCATCATGTCTCACAAGGCACTTCGCCCAAAAGCAAACTCTGCTATTGCATCTCAAAAACGTGAATCACCAAAAGCCACCAACAATGAAAGTGACAAGAAACATCTGCAATGCAAAGAGTTCAAATGTTGGGCATTGCCTACCAAATCGTATAATCTGACAACAAAAAGGTGATAGATAAACATAAGGGAGAGAGTGATGAATGATGAAGATTAGGGAGAAGAGGCCACTAGCATCAACAAGCAATTGTAGAAGGATGTCACAAGATGAGCAACAAAGCACTAGGCTAGAGCTGACGAGGAGCTATCAGCCAATATAGAAACCAATCCACTTATTCAAGGTGGCTCTTGAGACCAGTGTTGGGGAGAAAACTCCAAGAAGACAGTGCAACAGGCTCTAAGAAAAACCTCTCGATGGAAACTTGATGTAGAGAAAGATAGTGAAGGAAGCTTTAAGGACAAGACCTTTTGGAAACCTGATGTAGAAACTTGGTAGAGGGAGTATACAGCAGAGAAGCACCAACAACAACAAACCCAAGCAATCCAATGTGAAAAACACAAGAAATCGAGGAACACAATGAAGAAAAACAGAGAAATAAAGTGTTGGATTCTTGATATCTTCCCAACAGTTTTTACACAACTTTAATTAGTTAAATCAAAATAAATCTAGCAAAACAATAGATTGAATAATTATAACATATAAAGAGAACAACATAAACAAAAATCAAAATAGAAGACACCATACTAGATACCAACCATCCCCCACAATCAATATTATTGAGTATTTACCTTCCATCTCTCTAATCATCTCATGGAGCATGACTTACAATAAGATAAACATATGAAAGATAAGAGAGCATGAGCTACGCAATCAAAAGAGTGTATGCATGATTAAGAGAGAGAATTACATAAAAGAGGGCCAAAACATATCCTATGCAACTTTGCTCTAATAGAGATTGTGATGGCTCCGTTCGCTTCAAAAGGGGGATAAAACATGAAGTTACCTGATCACAATACTTTTGGAACACTCATCTATCGCGTGGAGGATTGAGAAGATGAGTCCTATTGAAAAAGTGCGGTGCGTATGAAGACGTGATTTCAGGATTCTCACTCCCTTCATCCTTGCAAGCATGCACCCAAAATAAAAGTGGATGTTTTTCACTTAAACTCTCAAAATAGAAGATAAAGAGTTCTATTTACATTGCTTCTTTTGAATGGTTTTTTGAAAATAAAACATAAGCAAAATTGATTAAGTGTCAAAAAGTAGTAATCATGATAGCAATCCTCTTCAATAGGGAAGCAACTGCTTCAATTGCGGAAAATAGAGAAAACTAGGAATCTTTAAAGATTTATGGGACACATCTTCACATGATATATTGAATCAAGTAAATTACTTAGAGAGAACTTCTTACTACTCATTATAATATCCTGAAAAAAGAAAACAGAAAAGGTAAGTGCAATCCACATATAATGTATACAAAACTGAAAGAGATCTTTGTTAGCAGACTTTCTTAAGAAAACAAGAAGAACACGAACATAGTGAAAAACAATCATGTTCTACATCATTGAAAGGGCAATACCTCAGTCAAGTATTGCTCTAAATATTGCATTGAATAGTCATCAAAGGGAGAACCTCAGGTATCAAATACCACAGATTAACATTCAAAAGGCAAACCTTAGCATCAAATTACCACTGAATGAAGTGTTAAAGGGTGAACCTCGGGTATGAAATACCATAGTTATCAGCAAATTGACTAACCTGAGGTAAAGAATAAAACTTTTCAGCTTTTAGAAGTTTGATATGCTTTCAAGATACTAAGATGAGAGTCAAAAAATCTCTATGGCATCCACTTAGTGCTTTCAAGGTGATGATTTTTATAATTAAGTAAATACTTATGATGCAACATGCCACTGTGTGTCAAAGTGTCTTGATGGTCTCAAGTACAAGGATTTCAAAATCTTCTTCTAAAAAGGTTGAACATCAATGATATAGAGAATCTTTGAAAAGACGAAAAAGACTTATGTGCAATGTGTCGAGAATTTTTAAAATTTTAGGGAGAGCTAATCAAAATGAATTAGCATTCATACATTAGTGATTTTAAAAGGATCATAATATCATGGTGCTCACTGATATTAGGACTCGTCTCTATGCTATGAAGATGTCTCTTTTTGATGTGAAGCATCACAAATTTTCGTGTTTCAATTCCATGGGTTATCTCTTTTTGTTTGCTTGTTTCATGTATGAATTTTATGCTTTCTAAATTTCTTGTTTTGCTTGATCCAATATTTGGGGTGATGTTGAGAAATTTCGTGCATGTGTAGACCTGAAGGATATATATGTGGTTATCGAGTGAGGAATCATGAGCTAGGGGTCTTGCACAAGCAATTGTGAACTAGGGAACAATTGGATGGAACTAGGGCTAAACTAGGGTGGTGGTTGTGAACTAGGAAACAACTAGGAAGGATCCAGGTCTAAACTAGGGTGGTAATGGTGAACTAGAGAAAAATACCCACAGGGAAGTAAAATGGAAAAAATATATGAGTGAACTAGGGGTGGTTGTGAACTAAGGATACCACACAGACAAATGTGAACTAAGGATACGACATAGACAAATGTGAACTAAGGATGCCGCATAGACAGATGTGAAGTAAGGATATTTTAGGGGAGAATTTGATGTGAAGTAGGGGGTGGTGAATTGCAAATACACACACTTAAGTGAACTAGGAAAAATCTATAGGAGAACTGAGGTTGAACTGAGTGTGGTGAACTAGGGATACACACATTTTATGTGAACTAGCAACTCAGTTCTCCCTTGATTTTCCCTAGTTCACATTATGTGTATATCCCCCGTTCACCACTACCCCACTTCACTTCGCTATTTTGCCAAATTCTCCCCTCGATTTTCACCAATTCACATTGAGTGTGCATGGGCCCTAGTTCACCACTACCCCAGGTCACCCCTAGAATTTCACTAGTTCCACCCTAGATTTCTTCCAGTACACATTAAATATGTATGGTCCCCAGTTCACCACTACCATAGTTCACCTCTAGATTTTTCCAAGTTTACTTATGAAGCACAACAAAGGTAACCCGAAGGAGAACAAGTCAAGTACCCCTCAAAACCAACAGAATGGTAAGAACAATGGTAAGCACGACAATAAGTCTTCATCTTCTCAATCTTCCACTACACCTAGAGAAGAGAACTCTTCACCTACCAATGATAGTACAGGAAAGGCTAAACCTCAAGAAATCCCTAAGTTGACACTAGCTGAAAAATCTGCTCAAGGAATAGTAGGAGGTTAAGTCTTGAAGAACGAACCAATATGGAAAAGAAGGAAGATGTTTTAAATGTCACATTAAAGGTCACATACACTCTAATTGAATTTGGATGAGATCAAGTATTGGAATCTGTCTCACAGTCATGGTTTCATGCAGGTGGAAAGCTCAAAATGACGATATCAAGAGCTACAAGATAGATCCAATGTTCTATCATACCTAATAGAAAGATAGAAGACGAAAAATTGTTTGATACCTCTAAAAGTGACTAGGCACATCCATGCATGACATAACTAACACAAAACGGTGAAAAATTGAACAGCTTTCTTATCATCTCTACTTCCAATTCTAGCATAATTAGATCCATCATCCATAACTTTGGTTCATTTACACATCACTATTGAAAGGCTGACTCAAAATAGGTGGATAATGTTACCATATACATGTGGTGGTGATGTGTGTGAACACACTTAGGCCCGTCAAGGAATTTTTTTCCTCACTAGGAGGTTTTTTTCCCGTGCATTGTACATACGCCCATCACTATAGAGCTAACTTATCTTTCCATTGCACACTAAGTAATACACTCTTTGTTGTGTGTCTTGAGCTTCCTTTGTCTTCTCCAAGCTGTATGTGTTTTCCTGCAACCCTAATTCCAACAATTGATATCAGAGCAGGTTGCATCCTCCCAAGCTTAGTTGCAAGCAAGTCCAACACATGCCTGCTCACTTTCTTCAATTTTTGTGAGCTTTGGAAAGCGTTCGCACGTTGTTAAATTTCAGGGGAAGTCAAAGAGCTCAGTCTGCTCAAATTTTTTATTCGGGCTCATTTTAGCATTTGTTTTCACTACAGGCAGTACTACGCTTGCTATTCTGTCATTTTGTGCAAAATTTTTATTAGTGCCATTTTCTACATAGGAGGTCCCTTACAGTCTTCTACGGTTTGTGCTATATAGCACGTGTTGTTCCCGCTTTGTTTTTCCTCTTTTCGGGCAGTTTTCACATCAGGTGAAGGCATTCGCCATGGCCGATAACAACACAGATGTGTTCAAGATGTTTGCTGTTGAGGACAGATTGGATAGGGACAATTACCCTATGTGGGCTTACATGATGCAACATGCTCTCTTATCAAACGGTGTTTGGAATATTGTGCAGGGCATTGATGTACGTCCTGGTTCTAAGGATGTAGGCGATGTTGAGGATGTTGCAGGTCTTGCTGCAAGGATTGCTGATGTTAGAGTGTTTTGCCTATGGTAGAACAAGCTCGTTAGAATGTAAAAGATGTGAAAGCTCATGCATTGATTGTGTTGTCTGTGAAGTGCACTATTACTCCTCACATTCGTTCAGCGAAATCTGCAAAACAGGCTTGGGATATTCTTGCTGATCTTCATGCAAGTCGTAATGAGGCTAAAACTGCATTGCTGCGTAAAGAGCTGAAATCAAAGATTATGTATAAGGAAGATGACATGGACAATTTCTTTGTTGGTGTCAAGGATATCAATGAGCAACTTATTTTTGTAGGTGAAGTCATTTCAGACAGTTCCCTTGTGCGGACTTTTCTTGATGCCTTGCCAGATTCTTACCAGACTTTTGCTAGTACTTGGAGACTGTTGTCAAGTTTGATGCTTTATGTACATTGTTGTTGTAAGAGTAACTTTCCAGAAAAAATAGGAGAAGACAATGTGCAGTTGAACATGCTTTTATTGCTACTCAAAGAAAAGGTAGTAACAGTAATGCAACCACTTCTCATGGCTCTTTTGCGAGTGGAAAATCACATATCCCTAATGCTTCTATTGGCAGCAATTCGTCTGGAAATTTTGGTGATAATGAGAAAAATAAGATATGTTGTCATTATTGTAAAGCTAATGATCACTTGATCAAGCAGTGTCCTAAGTTGAAGGCCAGAGAGGCTAAGAAGAAAGAGAGGGGTTCCACTGCAAATGCTGGTTCCACTACAAATGCAGCTATTGTTGAGTCTTCTGTGAAAGGAGACTGTGATGCTGCTGTTGATGCAGAATGGGCTTTTAGTGCGTAGTGTACCTATAATCCTGATGTCCGTGATGCATGCATGTCAGTTGATGCCGATTCACATGTGTGGTATTTTGACAGTGTGCTACAAAGAACATTACCTCACATCGTGATTTGTTCACCTCTCTTGAGTCTATTTCTCATGGCAATTCAGTTACTTGTGCCAACAATGCCTCTTACCTGATTCATGGAGTTGGAAAGATTGTGCATATTGCTGCAAAAGACAGTTCTTTCACACTTGTTGATGCACTTTATGTACCTGGGATCAAGAAGAATCTTTTGTCTTTATTTGCACTTGCTAGACTTGGTCTTGTATTCAAATTTGTGGATGACAGACACTGTACACGATCTCAGTTTTGGTGATGAAATTGTTGCATCTGGCATTTTATGTCGTAGGCTGTATAAGCTCACTTTATATGACAAGTGGGCAGAATTTTGCAAATGCAATTGTGGATTCAAAGGCTATTTCATATACAAAATTTTGGCATGTACGTTTTGGTCATATGAATTTTGCTAGTTTGCTGCATTTGCAGAATTTTGAAATGGTTGCTTCTTTGCCGCCTCTTGAAGCACCTGTCAAACATGTTTGTGTGGATGTATTTTGGGTAAGATGTAGTGTTCGAAGTTTCCAAAGGATGGTTCAGTTAGGGCCACATGCAGGTTGCAGCTTGTGCATAGTGATATTTATGGGCCCCTACAATCTCTGTCCTTGGGCAATTGCCTTTACTTCCTGACTTTCATTCATGATTACTCCAGGCATACATGGGTATTTCCGCTTAAAGCGAAGTCTAAAGTTTTTATGTGCTTCAAACAATTTCTAGCTAGCTGAGAGGAAAAACAGGTCACTTACGATGTATGGTCAAAAGTCAAGCTTTGCCGCATTTGTTTTGGCTTGAGGCCATCATGTGTGCCACTTATGTACTAAACATGTGTCCTACAAAAGCTTTGCAGTCTATTACTTCACATGAAGCATGGCATGATAGAAAGCATCCTATTGAGCACATGCGTGTTTTTGGATATTTGGCATATGCTTTGGTTCCACAAACTCAGCACAGAAAATTGGATGATAAGACTGTCAAATATATTTTTGTTGGTTATAGTGTTGAAAGCAAAGGTTATAGGTTGTATCATCCACAAACAAAGTGTAGTTTGGTTTCACGGGATGTTGTGTTTGTGGAAGATTTTGTTCAGCCCTTGCTATCATGTACTAGAGACAATAATGTAAGCTCACATGACATTTATGACACTTTGTTGTCTCTTTTCAGTGGTGGAAGTTCGAACATAAATTCCAATGAGGCAAATGTTGAAGCAATTTCCTCCTTCTTGGTATGAGAAGGTTGACACTCATTTGGTCAAACGAGACTGTCGTAACAATCCAACAGAAAGCACATTGTATGTAAAGCGTAAGGGTGATGTACTTCTCATTGTGGTTCTCTTCGTGGATGATTTGTTTATCACTGGACCAAATGAGAGACATATTACTGAATTTAAGGCTGATTTGAATGCTACTTTCAAGATGAAAGATTTGGGGCTATTGCATCATTACTTGGGTATACAATTTAAACAGTGTGATGGTGGTATTTCCTTCTGTCAAAAAAGTTACATAGAAACATTGCTATGTAAGTTTGGACTTGAGGATTGCAAACCTATTGCCACTCCCATAGAAACAGGTTTGAAATTGAGTCTTATGATGCTGGGTATCCTGCAGATGTCACTCTTTGCCTCATTTATGTATGCAACATGAGGCCAGATATTCAGTTTGCAATCTCACAGGTCACCAGATTCATGCATAGCCCGGGGTCTAAGCATTGGTAGGCTGTCAAGAGTATTTTTTGCTACTTGAGTGGCACTTTACATCTTGGCTTGTTTTATCCCGGGGGTGGGGGGAGGGGGGGGGGGGGGGGGGGGGGGGGGGGGGGGGGGGGGGGGGGGGGGGGGGTCATTGCCTTCAGATTTGCATGCTTTTTCGAACTCAAATTGGGCTGGTTGTTTTGACACAGGAGTGTCCACAAGTGGTTTTTGTTTCATGCTTGGCAGCTCGTGCATATCATGGTTGAGCAAGAAGCAACCTACTGTGGCCACTTCCAGTTGTGAGGCTAAGTATATGGCAGTCTTCATAGCTACGGTTGAGTGTGTATGGCTCAGATGCCTTATGGATGATTTGGGTGTTGGACAGGACACTACCAACACTATCTACACTTACAGTCATAGCGCAGTGGCAATTACGAGGAACCCATTTTTTCATGCTCGCCTAAAGAACATTGAGGCGTATTACCACTATGTCAGGGAGAGGCTCTCAACAGGAGAGATTAGCTTGGCTTATGTGCCAATGCAGAACAACCTTGCAGATCTTTTCACAAAGGCATTGTCTCAGAGAAGTTCAAAGATTTCCGCAAAGCTTTGGGGTTACTCCCCTTTGTGGACTGATCATGTCCTCAGGGAATGGCACTTACCTTTACTCTATGTGCAGGCTCTCATTCATTGCATCACTCCAGGGGGGATTTGTTATCATATACATGTGGTAGTGATGTGTGTGAACACACTTAGGACCGACGGGGTATTTTTTCCTCACTAGGAGGTTTTTCCCCCCATGCATTGTATATACTCCCATCACTCTAGGGCTAACTTATCTTTCCGTTGCACACTAAGTAATACACTTTCTATTGTGTGCCTTGTCTTCTCCAAGTTGTGTCTGTTTTCCTACAACCCTAATTCCAATAGATAAGTAGTATGTTCTTGTACAAAGAAATTGTTCTCATCACTCACATTCCCTATGGTAACCTTGATGTTAGGGCATGCACCATAAAGATCTCCTAGCTACAAATTGGCAACCCATATACACCACCCATGGGGGACCCATGGTCCATGTTGATAGATCATTTCTCTCTCAAGTACAAGCTCTTTGACATAAGGTTTATTTCCTATCCATGATCGAACAAAGCAATAAATGGCTCATAAAAGTCACCTACCTTGATCGATGTCTCTATATTAGCCTTGGCCCTATGATTCCATGTTAAATGACTGCTCACTATGATATATGTGTGATCGTCATCGTGGAATCCAACATGCTTTATGCGTCTAAGAGGCTCACCATTATCCACAATACTTCCCCACTCTTCATCATCAAATCCCTCGTCATCAACTCCATTCAAGATAGCTTCAATCCAGTCATACATGCTTTGAACTCCCTATGTTTTTGTCAGTTTGTTCTCTAGTCTATAGAGTATATGGCACTTCCTCTTCATGAAATAAATGATGCTGTCATGGAACTCTCGCTTTGAAATCCCTAGAAATTCACCCATATTAAACTCCACCCCAATCTTTAGAATCTGATCCTCCAACACCTTCTTCACATCAACAACCAAATCAATGTTGGATTTCAATTTATAGGATGGACCTCATGACTTGCCTTGCTTCCCCTAAAAAATAATAGTGTTATTTTGAGATCTAGCTATTTATGCATACATCGAGAGGTAATCAATAGGATCTTCTCACCCACTTGTCCTCTTGATGCAATTTCACATCTTACATAGTTGATGATGGGCAAATTTCCTCGAATGTGGTGGGCATACGGCTAGAGAATCTCATTCCCATGAGATCCTTCAATAGCTTTATCTTGAATTTTTTTCTCTACCTTACAAGCCATGGGCCAGTGCTTCACCAAATACATTATGATCTTGTAGTATCTCCTCCACACTTTTCTTCATTCCTCCCCTCCCAAATCCAGGGTAAACCTATTTCCCTCAAGTGAATCCTACCATCTTCCAAAAAATTAGATCTTTGCTCTACAGTCGTTGCTTATGTGATCAAGGCTATCACACCACATGTAGATGAACTTCTAGCTACCCTTCTTAGGGCCTTGTTGCCTCGATCCTAATGCCCAACCCTTCTCCTCAAGCCTAATAGCTTGAGTTACAGTTCAATTCCTATATGCTTTTCACAAGCTCATCCACCAAAACTAGCTCTTCTACCTTCAAAACTTTCTCATGGTCAATCTATCAAGCCTCTTTTGTCTCTTGAAAATCATGTTGACTATTTCTCCAATTCAATTTTAAGCCTACCCAAATCACCTATTGGATCCTCATAAGATCCACCGGGCTCTTTTATAGCTTTTGATATGCAGTGTGTACAAATAAGTCCTCCTTCTAAAGAGTGAGCGCTTTTGGTCAATTGTAGACAACTAGTCATACAATTTTGGCACCACAACCAAAGCAAAATTCTCAACTGCAGCTTGTTCATCTGCCCCTTTATCTTCCATATCTTGTTCATATATTTTTGCAAAACTTGGGCACATCTCGTCCCTCAAATCGGCCCAACTTGTCTATCACAACTTGCCTGGCTTCTCAAATTTGGGCCTCCATCTCTCTAAGTGTGCTCTAATTCATCAAATATTGATGACGTAGATGCAGTGGTGCATAATCGCAACCAACTACTACAACACTTGCTTTGATCTCATTACCTTGGTTTATAAACATGGCTAACTCCACCCACCCTAGTCTATTTTGCATCGGCCTCACCAAATTTATGGGAGTGCGCAGCTCTCCAAGGGAGATCGGGTAGGCACAAGGCCACTCACTGTGGCGGTAGAGAATCTCTTAGGGTTAGAAACCATCAAATAAGATGCAAATATCGATAATCAAGTGCTAATAACTCAGTATGATGATCATTTAAGACTGATTGCAAGATATATAGAGGTTTCAAATATAGATTAAGGATAATAACAGTAGGAAACAAGAATTGATACAAAAATTAGGCCTGCAAATAGTAAAGGTTCAAGTGATGATATCTGATACCACAAAGTTCAATTGCACACACCATTGTTGGTGTACACCTTCATTGAATCCGCAAATAAAAAATCTAGAACCAAACCAATTGGTAAGCTCACCCCCTGTAGAAGCAATCCATTGACAACTAGAGCACTGAACAATGCAATATTGTGCAACATCGGCTCGCAAAAGTTTCCAAACTCGATGTAGATCAATGCCTCCAACGAAGACTAATGCCGTGACGTTGTGAGCTCCATGGAAAAGGGCATTAAGAAGTCCCCAAAGATCTCCCTTTTCCTCTTACTCTTTATCGCAAGAATCTCCTTCATCGTCTTCCTCAACACACAAACTCCAAGCATTTTCAAAAAAAGAAAACCTCTACTCCCGCTTCAGTCTCTTAAAAAAACTCCTCGTAAAACTAGCCAAAAAAAATCCTTACACCTCGTGTTTTAGAGCCTCCAAAAATCACAAAGTTTTCTTTTCATTCCCTCTTTGTAGAGGCCGACTTCTCAACCATACACATTCATCTCTTCTCATGTGAACCCACCCTTCTCCCAAACTTTGTCAAAGTGGAATAATCATGGCGTTGTGATTGTCGCCCTCTTGCTTTCAATAGAAAATGCCCCTTATATAACCCCCTCACAAGGGTGTTGGGTGGGACCCCCCTCATTGTGAGCTATGTTAATGGCACAGCAATTCACGGCTCCACCATCATCAATGGCATCGTGTATGACCACATATCACCCACGAGCACGTCAAGGTGCTCATGCCATATCCAACTTTGCTCATGAGCTCATGAGAGGGTGGGGTGCCTCCCTAGTGATGCTTATGAGGGGTGCCCCCTCGTGTACATATACCCCAAGCCATTGAGGCCTTGTGGGACTTATACACAAAGTAATAAAATTACTAAAAAGTGTCATCATATCTTTACCATTTTGAGCCCAATTTGAGTGTCATAAAGCCCAATTGGCTCCCAAAGTTGCATTACTTAGCCAAAAGACAGTTTATCCTTGCTAATCAAAAAATTTCCCAATCATCCAGTTGATCAAGCACGCATTTAAAGTCTTCCAAAACGCGTAAATAAAGCATTTTGTCATATCAGACCCATTCCAGATCTGATTGGAGCCCTATAAATTTTGCCAAGTTTTTCATCTCTGCAAACCAAGCCACAAATTTGATCTACAAAACCCCACTTTTATCATTACATCAACTCGTTCACTCCCAAAGTGCACCACAACTCATAAATAGTGCAAATTTAGTTGTATAAGCCCCGTTTTGGATTTGACTGGAGCCTGGAAACATCCAACATGATCACGACAAAAAATCCCATGCAATTAGGATATCTTATTATAGAAAACAATCTCGATCTACTATCCCAATCCAAATCTATCATGCATGATGTATACTACACCACACTCACTCAGTAAAATGCACCCAATGAACTACAAATTATAAACCATAAGTAGACAAAACCCCAGAATGCATCTTGAACTCAATTTTTTGTGCCTAAAAAGTGGCACAACATCACATTTCGGCCTCGGTTACATTTGTATGTAGGAATGCAAAGGTTCCTACACTTTTCACAGGTACTATGTAGTAGCGTGAAGTGCTACATTGAGTGTATGTATGCATATTGTGGCCATAGACTGTGACAGATATAGGCTATTTTTGGTTCGCTACAGGTTTTGTGCATAATACTGCTTTTTTGCTAACAATGCTGGAATCCAAGAAATTGTTAGTTAGAAGCTGAACAATAACAAATTCCATGCTTGGAAGTTCAAAATGACTAATTTTCTAATAAGTAAAAGTTATTGGGAGCCTAAGGGATCTTAAAAGCCCCCCTATTTATGATTAATACATGACAATTATGACCCCCCTTCTTACGCTTATTAAGAGCTAGAGTAAAAGAAATTATGATACCCATATCTTACATATAAGGTTTTGTATGGTTCTTTGAAAGTAGACTATGGAAAAATTGTTGTGTAGTAAACCTCTCTTTTTTGTTTTTAACATTATTTCAAGTCAATATAGCTTGATGGAATTCTCCATATTCCTAAGCTTCAAATAGCTCTAACGTCATAAGAGAGAACAAAGATCAGCAAGTACTCACTAAGTGATCACAATGGTAGTGGTGTACGGATAAAATTAGGTTGATTTATTTGAAAATGCTATAATACTAAAAGACACTTAATTTGATTTTTAACATATCAAACAATAAACTTATGTTTCATACTCTTTTTTTTTTGCTTCTTTGATCCATGCAAGAGCCGTATATGTATCTCATGCGCTTGTATTGATATTCAATTTTGAGCATGGTAATACCATTGGCATGCTACAATCTGATATCTTTTAGTAAAACTCATGGTTATGCTAGTGATTAAATACATGTGCTAAATGTTTTGTAGTTAAGGCTCTAATAATTGTCTTAATCATGTTCAAACATGAAGTGTTTGCTTATATAGAGTAGTTAACCTTCGTTAAACCTATTTAATCAAAAGCTCCAATAAATGGTATGTTCACAAAGGATATATGTAATTTTGATTAGTTTTTTTTTTTGTATCATGGCAATATCACAATTCAATACTAATTTTGAGGCAGTTTAAAAAAGGAAAAATGACCAAAATACCCCTCTAACTTGCTGAAATTCCCAAAATGCCCCTCGTATTTTAAAAAATCCCAATCCATCCACAAAATATACCAAAAAAATCTCAATATATTCTTAAATTTTTTGAAAATTCCCAAGATACCTAAAATCCAATATTGAGCAAAAATCAGAGAGAAAACCCCTCACACAAATTTTGGCTTTCCCATACAAAATGAAGCCAATTTCTAAGTACATTTCTATCTGCAATTGGAGCTTTGCAAATACGCTCATTATGGCCAAGACCACCACAACGAGAGAATGTAAAGATACGCTTTTCCTTAAAGAGATCCTCAGTTCTAATACGAAGCTTTTTAGGATGCCCAGGTGGTTGGCATGTTGCAGGTGGTTTGAATTGATCACTAGGGTTTGCATCCACAAATGGACTTATGATGCCACTATATACGAGGCTTGATTGATTGTTCTCAAACTATTGAACAAAAAAATTGAGAGATTCAGAATGAGCACTGAGAGAGAGTGTCGTAGACACTATAGCTTCAGGTGCATTATTCTCAGCCATGGTTTCCCTCATGTATCTACTCACATCTCTCTACTACCATGGTTGCATAAGTACAAAGACTCTTTGCACTATACTCCTGCATATTTGTAAATCATACAAATATGCATGCACATCGCATAAAGGCTCCCATGCATGGCTTTCTTCTTGCACAATCCCCAAAAGCACTTAAAAATGCCCACACATTGCATACATGCTTTCAATCCTCCTACCACATGCATACACTGGTTTGTGGAGAGAGAGAACATGCAGTTCAAGTGTGGTTACCCAGTTAGAACGTGGCTGTCGAGTTTGAGAGTGGTTGCCCTATAAAAACGTTGAATCGTGGCTACCTGCACACTTGTTTTCGCCCATTTTGCAGAGGTCATGATTTTTATTTTTTTTTCATATGAAAACATAAACTCATGTTTTATGCTCTTTTTCTTCTTCTTTGATTTCATGCAAGAGCTATAAGTGCAATCTCATGCGCTTGTATCAAGATTCAATTTTCAACATGTTAACACCATTAGCATGCTAAAATTGACTAGTTTGCAGCAAAACTCATGGTCATGCCTGCCTGTTTATGCTATTTCTCTTCTACCAGATTCATTCTATGTTAGTTGAGGATTGCTAGACCATATGTTTCCAAATGCGAAGTATTGCATTAGTATTCAAAATTTGCAAAATTGCCTTGATAGATTATAAAATCATTTTAGTTTGGGATTGAGAATCTTGGTGATGTTTATGGTTTTTTCAAGATGGATTTCATATCATCAATATGAGACCGCGAGGAACTGGACAATGCAACTCTCCACCCAACCATGCCATATATAGGCTCGTAGCTCGTCTAAATATAACACCCCTTGACTACATGTCCATCTTGGATTTTGGCTTGACATCACTTCCCCCTTGGAGAAGAGTTTTTTTCTTCTAATCGACACTATTTATACTCAAGCCGTGCTTAATTTGGGTTTACAAACTAATCATTGGTCCTTTGCCAACAATGTATGAAACAAAATTCTAATGCTTATGGTAACTATCACAAGCCGTGCTTGTGCTTGGAGTGCTTAAAGTGCACTCACCTCTGTTACATGATAGAGCTATGTAGCATGTTTTGAAAAATTTTCCAAACAATTTGAAAATCTATGCATAACTTATTAATAACTCAACTTGACTTGACGTGCTATTGATCTCTTGCATGTTGCATGAGCATGCATGCCAAGCTTTTCGTATCCTTGCTTCTCCTTGTACATCCAATCTTGTGAAACCGTAAGAGCTTCAAAACTCATGAGATGGCTTCGGCTTGCGTAGGCACACAAGCGGTGCGACTTGCTGGGTTCCAATGGCATATCTTATGTAGGTCGTGTTTGTCAAGATGCTGAGACAAAAGTTCCTTATTGATACTCTTGAAGGTTGACAGCCTTGTCGAACACCATCCTTGCTTGGTAAACGGCCTTACCGAAACTATTTTACCAAAATCAATGGCCTCAAGCCTTGCTTAAGTCACGCTCCTTGAAGCTTCACCTGATCTTGCACAAAACATTTGATTGAGTGCACCACCCAAGTGCTACAAGCCGTGCTTGTCACTCTAACGATAGACTATGCCGAGAATTGGTCACTTGAATCGCTGAATTACGTTACAGTAGTTCGAACACTCATAATTTTTGTAATTTCAGTCGGCTGTTGAGTACCTTCGACCCTTGATTGCTGGATGTTGCCTTGCCCAACGAAGGAGCGTTTGATTGCAAGCTCGTTGCACAAGTCAATTGTCGGAGGGTGTGCACATGCCCTTCTTTTTAAAATTAGGGTGCCCAACCCTTGGTGCACCTTTGGTGTGTACACCCAAGCTCCCATGATGAGAGTGACGGGCAACAGCGCAGAGATAGCAAATAAAAGAAAATACGGTGCTTAATCTGGGCCACTCAAGAAGTGAAAAATTGTCCCTTACTGCAGCGCGATTCCATAGAGAGAAATAACGCTTAATTCTAAGCAGGTCATTGGCAACCCCTTTCTCTCTGCAAGCGATTGTGCCCGCGTGGTTCTCGGCTACCTTCTCTTCAAGAAGGAGAGAGAGATCAAGCTAGAGAGTCTCGGAAGCCATGCAAAGCTTATGCACCACGACCCTTCTCCTTCCTCGAGGATTCTCCACCGCTTTGATACCAATACGAGATAGTGAAGGACTAGACCATGCAACTCTCCACCCAACCATGCCATATTTAGACTCGTAGCCGTCTAAATATAGCGCCCCTTGATCGCATGTCCGTCCTAGCCCTTGGCCTGACAATCAATTCATGTTTTTTTATGTTTTGGAAGTGGTTGATCTGCCTAGTATGGCTATACTGAGAGCTAGTTTATAATTATAATCGATTATTATAATCATTTGTTATGCTATAGTTTGCAAGTTTTGGCTTAGAGGTTGATATGAGTTGTTTGTTATATAGTAAGATTTCAAAAGTTGGGCTATCAACCGTTTGGAATGATCAATGTAGCTGGGTTGTTATGTTGGAAGATTACAGACGATGTGTTATTGATTGATTGGTTGATATGATTGGCTTTGATTCATTGGTTTGGATTGATTGAAATGGTTGAATTGTCATGCTATACATATTGAGATATAAATTGATTTGAGATTATTAATAGGCTTGGCTTATTATGTTGTAAATTATAGACGAGCTATTGATTGGTTCAAATTCGTTTATGTGATTTGGTTGTTACACCAATTACAAATGCCATAGTATGAATAGATGCTAGTAGTAACATACATTTTGAGAGATTGTGCAATCGTACAACGTTCTTTCTTAAAGTTGAAACTTGCCAGCAAAGCCATGCGACCCACGAGGCTGGTATGGTGATGAGGGGGGATGTGATGTGTGTGTGTGTGTGTGTGTGTGTGTGTGAGAGAGAGAGAGAGAGAGAGAGAGAGAGAGAGAGAGAGAGAGAGAAGGTGTGCTCCATTCTACAAGTACGAGAAGGAGAGCTATGTAATTGAATTGGGTGCACCGCCCTTGTCTTTGAAATGTTCTCTAGACTACGGGCTAATCGAAAAATGTCGGTGCAAATTGTGACTTGCTTGATGTGGGGGCCCTCCCAACAAAAATGTAACGGTCGCCGGTCACCTCCGCTTGAGCAATTCAAGGGTGTATGATAAGTTACACTGCGTATGGCCTCGTTACTAATTGGCACCTCCTTTTGGAGGTGGGATCAATGGCTCATGATCACTGATTGATTGTGACCGTTGGATTGCCTAGGGAATGCAAAAGATTCCCACTTTTTCGGATCCAGGGCTTGAACCCGCTACCCTCTCCCCGACGGAGTTGACTCTAACCACTAGGCTATCGCGCATTCGTTGAAAGGTATATGTGTGGTAAGTTTATAGATCACGGCGTCGCGGACAAGTTTGCATCTAGTTCACACCTACTTCAAACTGAGTTCACACCAAATTTGGTGTGGTGTGCAGATCCTTCCAAGGTCACACTGAGTTCACATCAAATTCGGTGTGGTGCACATACCTCCCGAGTTCACACCTAGTTCGAACGACGATCGGATGGCTCGGATTGCACCCGCCTCACGACGCCTGATGTGGGCCATTGATCCCACCTCCCTATGGAGGTGTCAATTAGAGACTAGGCGTGTATGGGGCACCACTGGTTTATTGGGAGCATCAATTTCAAAAATGCCAGTTGTTGAAGGCAAGGGGAAAAGGAGAAATTCCGTCCCAAAATAGAGAAAATTAGTGTAAAAGCCCAAAAAATAAACCTAATTTTCTAAAATTTCCTCTTGGCAAATTGAAGAAAGTGAATTTTGTATGTTTGGAAAAATGATTTTTCCCCAACAGTGATTGGGAGGGCCCTCTTTAAAGGTGATATACCTGGTTGCGGCGTTTGTAGGTGGGCGAGATTGAGGCCGATATTCGCGTCTAGGGAGCTGAGTCCAGAGCAAGCAAAGTGAAACTCACGGTCCAAACATTGTACACAAAGAACTCTTCTTTCGTTAGAAGCTTCAGCTTCATCTTTTGCAGGCCCCGTCGTCTTTCACTTGTGTGCGTGTGCGTTCAACAGTAGCGATGCCGGCCCCTGTTGTTGACCAGGCCTACCTCAAGTCTGTGGAGAGAGCTCGGCGTGACCTGCGTGCCTTTATTTCTGAGAAGAACTGCGCTCCGCTTATGCTCCGGCTCGCGTAAGTCCCTTAATTTTGATCATCTTTTCAGTGCTTGAATACCCCACTTCTCCATTCCAGTATGGATGCTAAGCGACTTATTGTGTATATGGAATTGAGCGCTGAGCTTGATCACCATATCTTCAGCTTGTTTTCCCGGAATATAAATGAATTTCTTCACAATTTTCTATCCTCTACAGAGAATATGTTTCTTCTGAATTGTGCAAGAATCAAGAAATTAGAAAATTCAGTGTTTGCATGTTAATAGAGAACGGATTTTGTGCTCCTGAAGATGAACGCTACTGGATTTGTGCTTTTAGGTGCAAGGGACTGCAGAAAAAATCTCATGAAGGCTTAGAGTCCTCAACGTGGTGTACCGTGTTTCAGTTTTTTCTCTAGTTCAAAGATTCATCACATTGTTCAAGTTTCAAATATTCTTGATAGGTACCTCGAACCCCCTAGTGTGCTAAGTTGTTGCAGACATTGGGCAATTCCAATTTTTCGCATGCCCAGAACTTGCTATCTATGTTCTGAATAGGACTATAGAGAACTAACTTGCTATCTATGTTCTGAATAGGACTATAGAGAACTTTAGCCTATTAATGACTTAGCTTATGGTTTCGTTTGATGAGCAATAACTTCATTTACAGGTGTTCGTTGATGATATTATCCTCATTATTATCTTGTGGATTTTTGTATTCAAAGTTACTTGTTACACGCTGTATATTTTCAACACCTTTTGAAATCTCCCACTGGATTTTCGCATGAAAATGTGTGAGATACAGAAAGTGATGCAGTCTTTTGCTAGTTTGTGTAAGTTCAAATGCAGAACTTAACTGAGCAATTGCTGTTTTGATTTGAATATGTTTTTGTAAAGTCCAAAGCTGTTTCTTTATCTGTGAAGGCTTTTAAAGAACTAATTTCAAGCATAAAGCATACCCTAGCCATGCAGTTTATAAAGAGCTAGTCATCTGGCTTTGTACTAAAGTTTATGGTCTTGTCTTGGTGTGTAACCTTATGACAGTTGGCACGATGCCGGTACCTTTGATGTTAAAACCAAGACTGGGGGAGCAAATGGATCAATTCGCAGTGAGCAGGAGTATTCTCATGGCGCAAATGCAGGACTGAAAACTGCAATAGATTTTTGTGGTATGTCAGTATGAAAGCGGCCTGGTAGTCAGGGGTTGATTGTTTGCATTGCAAAATGTGCTTGCAATTTTATCAGTTTCTGACACTTCTGGTGGAAATAGAGTCGTGTGACTTCTTTTCCAGGGTTGCATTTCAGCAGTTAATATCCAGCAGGGTGTCTTTCATGTGTTGTGTGCTAATTGTGAATCGTGATGCTTGTGCAGAGCAATTCAAGTCCAAGTATCCAAATCTTACATATGCTGATCTTTATCAGGTGAGTAACCTAAAGGCTTATTAAGATGTAACACTGCTAAGTAGAACATGCCAAAAGTATGCAGAAGTGCTGGGTAACAGTCCCTTTTTATGCCTAACTTATATGCAGCTGGCTGGGGTAGTTGCTGTAGAAATAACTGGAGGTCCAACTATTGAGTTTATTCCGGGCCGAAAGGTTGGTTTTCCTCATGGCTAGTTGTTTGCCAAGTTATTTTAAATTATTGTAATGCTTTCTGACATTTGTTTTCAACTGTCAGGATTCTTTGGCCTCCCCACGAGAAGGTCGACTTCCAGATGCGACCAAAGGTTATTTTCCCTTGTTTTTTTTTCAGGTCTTATTTATGGGGTACTAAATATTATGTGTACTAGTTGGTAGGTGCCGCCTCTCTCTCTCTCTCTCTCTCTCTCCTCTTCTTTTCTCGTCTCCCTACACACACACACACACACACACTCATACGCCTTTCCTATGAGCGTAGAACATTGAAGAACCCCCCCCCCTCCCCCCAAAAAAAAAAAAAAACACACACACACACACGTGCGGCGACATGCTGTCACAAATGGGAGCGCACACAAATAATCAACAAGCTGAAAATAAATAAACTTTCAACCAAAAGAATCGAGGGAAAAGATCGACACAATATTTGGGATCAGAAGATGGGTTGGTTCTCCCCCCTTAAAGAGAATCTTTATTAGGGAGAATCTTTTTACAAGCACAAGAACCTAAGTGATCCCTCCGTTCTAGTTCCTCCAACTCGATGGTCAATTTCCTTTTTGTGCGGGAGTTTCCTGAGAGATGAGCTCTCAATTTTGCTTTCGTCTGTCCCCAGAGTGTGAAGCTCTACAGAGTATTCTTGATTCCGTTCTTGGAATCTTTGGGCATGGGCCGAGGCCTTGTTGCTCCATCTCCGTGATGGAGTACCTGCAAAAGCACCAAGGTTGTACCAACACGTACGTATTGATCTGTACTGTACGGTATGTCCGTACTGATCCGTACAGTACGCGTACGGATTGTACAGTACGGTGCTTTTATTTAAATTTTTTTTAAAGCCCTTTTAGGCTACCTGGGATTCGTTTTGCGTGTCATTTTCGCTGCACATTGCCGCTGCAGAGCGTTACAGAGAAGTGCAAAACACTGTGCAGAAACAGGTAAACCCTCCCCCCCCCCCCCCCCCCCCCCCCCCCCCCCCAACTCTCTCTCTCTCTCTCTCTCTCTCTCTCGTCTCTCTTTGCGAGAGAATACACCAGTCTCGACTCTCACCTGTGACCCATTATTTGCATGTTTTCAGCAGGCTGTTTTCATCATGCCGAAACCTACGAACCCTTTGTGGGCAGAGCACACCAACGTAATTGAAGTTGTGAATACTCCTGGGCATGCTGGGTTAGGTTGTCGCAAGTGGTCATGCAAGTATTGTGGTTTCACGATGTCGAGTACAATCACTCGAGTTGTGATGCATCTAACTGGCATCAATTGCACAAATAATTGTGGCAAGTGCAAGAAGGTACCTCCAGGTGTGCGGGAAGCATTGATTGCTGAGAAATTCCTTGCATTTGCAACAACAGATAAAGGAAAAGTGGCACAACAAACAGAAGACCGTTTGCAAGACACTCTTCTTGGACAGCTTGGTGACTCTTCTACACAGGTGAAGGAGAGCTCAGGGTCTCAGCAAATTGGAAACAGGAAGAGGGCTCGTACCATGCAGGAAGAGGAGAATGAAGAGGTTGGTGATGTGTATGTGCGTAGGCAGAGCACCTTGCCTTCACGTGTGCATTCTGTGTCTTGGGTAAAAGAGCATCAGAAAGTGGCTGAGATGGAGATTGCTTGTACTCTCATTGAGTGCAACATCAGTTTCAATGTCTTGAAGACTGAACAATGGAAGAGGATGGTGAGGTCCATTGCCCAGGTAGGTGCTGGTGCCACAGATACATGGTATGGCCTCGATTACAAAAAGATGCGCACCACAGCACTGGAGGAGTAGAAGGCCTTGATAGATACGGCGTTGGTGCCTGTTAAGGCTGGATGGCAGCAATTTGGATGCACCATCATCTCTGATGGATGGAGTGATGTACGTAGGCGACACATCATTAACATTCTTGTGTCTTCTTGTCTTGGTACATATTTCTTGCGTGCTGTGGATGCAGGAAAGGTAGGAGATAAGATCACAGGTGAATTCATTTTTGAGCATATTCAGGGGCCATCAATGACGTTGGTAAAGAGAATGTGGTTCAAGTTGGGCAGCCAACTGCAAAGCTATGGGAGAAATGGTAACGACACAGTTTCCTCACATTTTTTGGACTCCATGTGCAGCCCATTGTTTAGATTTGTTAATGGAGGACATAGGCAAACTGCCTTGGGTACAGCCAACAATTTCAGAGGCTACCAGATTGACCACATTCTTCCGAAAGAAGCATCAGGCCTTAGCCATCTTTCGTAGCCACAGTACCCTTGATATGGTGCGGCTCTCCAAGACCAGGTTTGCATATATGTATTTGGTGTTGTAGAGACTCTCCAAGGTGAGGGATCCACTGTTGCAGACAGTTGTGGACCCAAAGTGGAGAAACATGGCTCGTGCAAATAGTGAGAACACCAAAGCCATTCACAGGCGTGTGTTGGATGAGTCTTTTTGGACAGAGGTCCATACCTTGATAGTGGCTTTACAGCCAATGTATGTCTTGCTACGAGTCACGGACATGGAGGGCTCGACATTAGGCCTTGTCTACCATCTCTTCATGCAGACGAAGAGCCACATCACGGCATGCCAAGCCTTGACTCAGGAGCAGTGAGTGTCAGATTTTTGCATGACATTCTTTTTACATCTAGGCCATGAATCCATTGCTAATTTGAGTGTGATCATTGCCGATTTTTTTGCAGGCGAGATGATATCCTGTTCTTTATAGATAGTAGGTGGAAGTTTATGAGCCGTCCTATTCATGGGGTGGGTGCTTTACTCCATCCTTTTTACAAGACCCCAGAGTTGTTTCATGAGAGTGATCTCCTCACACTAAAGGACGAGTACATTAATGATTCGTTTGAGGAGCACGAGCAGCTGGCAATAGATGCAGAGATGTGCAAGTACATGAACAACTTGGGGCCATCGTTTTTCACGTGAGGTAGCATTGCGTCCAAAGGCCACCAGTTGTCCTCTCACTTGGTGGCAGAGTTATGGTCGCCAAGGTCTTCCATGCCTGACTACTATGGCTCTACGTTTGCTCTCGCAGGTATCTTTTAAATCTCACTTTATTTCTCTATCTTGGGTCTTGCACAATGCATTTAAATCCTGCCAACGACACCGGCAATTGCTTTAATGCAGGATTGCTCAGCGGGTGCTTGTGAGCGCAACTGGAGCCCTTACTCTTTGATCCATACCAAGATCCGGAATCGCCTTAGCACTTCTCAGTTGGAGAAGCTAGTGTATTGCAGGGCCAACATGAGGCTTGTGCACTCTTACCACACTTTGGGGACACCCAAGCAGGTAGTATGATGATGTAGTATGACATCCTATGTATATGTTTCTTATTTACACTATTGTTAACAAAATGTACATTGTACAACAGGTTGATCCCTCACGTATCACGCTGGTAGTTGATCCTATTGTGGAGGAGGCGGACCAGCATATCAGAGATGAGCAGGAGGAGATAGTACGCATGCTTCATAGAGAGCTAGAGGATGTCGATCGGCGTGTGACAAGATCTCGTGCACGTGCTTACAACATTCCATTACGCCTCCAGGATACAGGTGAGGGGAGTGCACGACGGAAGAGCATTCGCAAAGGTAAGCTACCCATACGTACTCCTCGGCAGCGTGCGAATGAGGCAGTCCGTCTCATTCACACTCCGAGGGAGAGGAGGATAGTGATCCAGACCCAGTTGGTGCAGACGAGGCCACATATGCTATGGTGATAGAGCCAGAGGTTGATGAAGAGGGCGATGTCGTGGCAGATGGCGACATGCTCTTTTCAGCATCATCTTCTTCTTCTTCTGACGATGAGTTTCACTAGGCACCAGTGACTGGTTACTGGTTTAGAGTCTAGACATTTTCACATATTTCAGCAGTATGTTTTTTATGTACTCTCTAGCAGGAGCCATTTTTGCTTGACATTTGTCATTATTTTGGTTCCATCCTTATTAGCAGTTTGTGCCATGTGGTCTACTTGAGTCTTGAAGCAATGTTTGTACAGTTCTGAGTTTATTGTCAGCAACTTACCTTTTGTTCAATTGCTTGAAGCTTCATGCTTGAAGGTTTGTCATTGTTCTGAGTTCTCTTGTCAGTAGGTAGAAATGTTTTTACGTTGTTCAATGTATATTGTTTCTTGAAGGTTGGTACTTGTTTTGAAGTTAAGCGAATCTCTAGTGGATAATGTGTATAGTAATGTGTCCCCAAGTACTTCGCAGGGTATAGATTGGTTAACCCTCTAACGAGGAAAATAAATTTTTCTTAAATTTCCTCTCATTTATTGTTTTTTTACAAAGGTAAAAATACGTACCTAAAAAATTTATCCATGCGGCACGACGTACAGTAGTCACGACCCGTACAGTACGTATGGTACAACCTTGAAAAGCACAAACACGAAACAACTACTCGTATCGCATATTCACAATCGGTACCTATTGCAAGGTCACGTGATCACCTGCAGTCCTTTGGTAGTAGAACCTCCTCTTGCTTGCGCTGGCAATCTGTGTGTAGAGAGGGGGGGTTTGGTGCTTTTATAGCTCCTTGGCCACAGTGGGAATAGCTGGTCTTTTTGCAGCATGATTAGCGAACCCATATAGCGCTGGGAATAGCCGCACAGAGAGAGAGAGAGAGAGAGAGAGAGAGAGAGAGAGAGAGAGAGAGAGAGAGAGAGAGAGAGAGAGAGAGAGCGTTGGCTGTTTTTGCAGCTGTAAGAGGATGCGCTGATTATTTTTTGACGAGTCCGTTAATTCAAGTGGATTGCTGTTGGGGGATAATGGGTTCGCGAGGTGAGCCGGGAAGGCGCCGGGCCTCTTGGCTGTGAGAGGTGTGAAAGAGAGAGAATAGCAGACATTGAAAGATTGGGTAATCACTGTGATCATAGTTTTTTCAGACGCGTCTAATTGGGCAACCATACTTCCGAGCGCGTCCGCGTGCGATTGGCGCATGATTGGGGATTCCGGATGTGAGCAGGGCAGATTTGATGATGTGGCATTTTTTTCCCCCAAATGTCAAATTTTCCCGTAAACGCCTCTGCACGAGTTTTCTTAAGTCCGCAACGCTGCTATTTTTGCACAGCTGTGACCGGTTTGAGGTTTGAGACCTTGAGCCGGGAGCCCTCCCCACACACTCTCTCCCGCGGTTCACCATCTTCACCTACGCTCTCCGTTTACCCGTGGGCTGCTCCTGACTCGTGAGGCCTCCACTTTGTCAAGGTTTGCAACTTTGCAGAATCCAGATGGGCTGAGTGAAGCGTCCTGAATGGCAGTATGTAGAACAATTGAAGCCTCAAAAGAAAGGGCAATTTACATGTAAATGCAAGCTTGTGCTTTATCTCTTGGATTTGAGCCAAGCGTATAGCCTCTTGCAATGTCTTCAAACTTGATCCGATCGAGTGGTCCAATCCGAAGAGAAAGGCCTCCAACCTCTCTTCATTCGATCTCCTCAATTGTCCACCTAACTAAGACACATGGTTAGCATATGACATCATAGGTTTACCTTGTTGAGACAAAGCCTGAAAATTCTCCTTCAATCGCTTCAGGTACTGTTGAGGCAAGAAGCGCGTCTTCAAATCCTCCTCGAACTCTTCCCAATTAAGCTCGAGAGGGAAACAAGGAGAGATGCGGAGTGGGCCGCTATTACGTCTTCAGATGTGAGGTGCAGTGGAATTTAGCTCGAATCTTATACTCCACACAAACAAAAGGTTCCCAGACTACTTCCTAGGTTGTCCTAAACCTTGGAAGTAGGAGTTACAGCTTGTCCACATGCACATAGGGTTAGATGTGCAAGTGACATCCCCCTCTTTTCAAGGTGAGGTACTGGGTACCGAACTGCATGGCTTCTTTGTAGTCTGCCTAACAACTCAAGGTAATCTGTGAAGAAAGCTTCGTCAACCTACAACGCCTCGTGGGTTCCTCGTTCCTTGAATTTCAAAAGGTATTGTCGTGCTTGTTTCTTTGAGCCATGGCGAAAATGATGCAGCAAAATTTGCTCAAGTTTCATGACTTCCGCTTCGTCTATGATCTTGGGTTTGTGCTCTTCGGAAATGTCCTTTGGAGGATCTCCTTGAAACAACTTTAACTTGGAAACATGAAAAACGTTGTGCATTGACCATGAGTTAGGTAACTGCAATTTCAAAGAGACCATTTTTCTTTTTAATGATTGGAAATGGACCATACATTCGAAAAGACAACTTTGGACACTACTTTCCTAATTGCTTAAGACGGTGCTTCATGATCCTAAGGTAGACCCAATTCCCTTTCTTGATAGTAATATCCTGACGATCCTTATTAGCGTGTCGTGAATAAGATTCCTTAGCCTTGCTTAGCCGAAGCCTCACTCTCAGTAATCTCATCCAAAGATTGACTCTCAGCATTGGCATCGGGTAACTGATTGATCCATCTAGTCAACAAGGACTTAAACGGATGACCAAATGTTGCCTCTTACGGAGTTCTACCAATGACACTGGAATAAGAGTCATTCAATTCTGTTTGACCTAGCGAAAGATAGTACTCCCAATGAGATTGTTGATCATGCACATATGAAAACCATTTGATTGTAGATCTCAGTGTGACCATTGGATTGTGGATGAAATGCGGATGAAAAATTCAACTTGGTGCCAATTTTTCAAAGAGTGCTTGCAAAAAATGTGACGTAAACTTGACATCCCTATTTGACTCAATCGACTTTGGCAAACCACAAAGGGGATACTAGTGCTTAATGAACAAACGTGCTACATCTTGTGCTGTGACTGTGGCCTTACAAGGAATTAACATGCAAAACTTGTTGAAACGATCAACGATTGCTAGACATTGTGTATTCTTTGAATGCAAACTAGGTAGAAGATTAGTCACAAAATCCATGGAAACGTCCTGGAATGGGCCTTCGGGAATAGGCAGTGGCATCAAAAGACCGTGTTGCTTACCCCTAGGGGCTTTTTTTACTTTTTGACAAAAGGAACATTGTGTGACATATACTTAATAGAGCTTTTTGCATTTTAGGCCCAAAAAAGAATCTCTCTTTTCCAAAGTGGTATTCATGCCTCTTTGCCCACCCGTGAGTGCATCATGTGCATCATGCAATATGGCTTGCCTAAGAGAAGGTAGCACACAAAGACGGTGATGAAATTACAAAAGACCTCATGAATGAGATAGTTGTTGGGCCCTTGGGAAGCAAGAGTCTGCAACCATTGCTTACCAAACTCGGAATCTGCATATTGATTCTTCATGCTGTGAAAAGATACTCCTTGAATGGATATTACCGAGCTTGACTCAAGAGCCAAGATCTAACCTTTGTGACTTACCGCATCTGCAAGAGGGTTAGCTTTACCGGGAACATATTCAATCAAACCACCAAATTGCTCAAAAAACTGAGACCACCTTGCCTTGCGGTCCAAAGATTGGTGCCCCTGTCGGTATTTCTTTATTTATTGATCACAACAAGGTACAACTCCCGAGGGTCGAGGGTCCTCTGCTCTCAGACTCTACGTCCAGATGCTTTGCAAAGTGAGGTCCCAAGGGCTCTTATAAACTTTACAAGGGTTGCCCAAAAGCAGAGCCCCAAGAGTAATCAATTCAAAAGCACTTTGACCCAAAAGCTCTAGTCCCCAAAAGCTAGCGTTGGAGATTCTCAAAAGCAGCCAGCGTAATTTGCAAAAATCTATACAGCCTGTGAAAATTTCGTATGACCCTGTCATGTCAGCATACGTACAATCTGCCACGTCAGCATGTCATCGCATTTTATTGAAATCCCTTGCAGGGTTCAAGCTTATGTCTTCTAGGGTTTGGGCCCCACGATCGGTGCTGCATAAGTTCTTCAAGTTAGTTCGTTTAATTTCTCTTGTCCACTTGGCCATTTCTCTCATGCCACGTCATCACATTGGAGCCACTTGAGGGCTTGATGATCAGTACGAACAGTAAACTCTCTACCATACAAAAAGTGCTTTCAATGCTGTAGAGAATGAATGATAGAGAGAAGTTCCTTTTCGTACATAGAGTAATTCTTTTCTGCACTGTTTAACTTTCTACTAAGAGGACAACCATGCTGCTGAAGCACAAATCCTAAATCGACGTTGCTCGCATCTGTGCATACTTCAAAGGGATCATCCTAAGAGGCAAGGATGAGACACAGAGCCTCAGTCATCGCAACCTTGAGAGCTTCAAAATCGTCAACGGTTGCCTCGGCCAAAACAACGCGCTGACATCAATTTTTCACCCCTTTCAAAACATCAGGCATGGGTGCGGCAATGCGTGCAAAATTTTCTATATGCGAACTATATGCCTGACACAAACCTAAAAAAGAACGGCTATCATATGTTGTTTTGGGAAAATCCCAATTACGAACATGTTCTACCTTTGCGGGGTCCAACCTGACACCGTTTGCAGAAATGATAGAGCCCAGATAAGTAACCTCAGCTAGAAAAAATTCCGACTTCTTAGTGGCAATGTACAATTGACACTCATCTAAACGGGCTAAAACCTTTTCGACATCCCGTTCATGTTGCTCTCATGATGCAGAAAAAATGAGAATGTCATCTAGGAAAATAAACACACACGTGGATCATGTCACCAAAACGACCCATGAAAGTACCTGTCAATCCAAAAGGCATAACAACATACTCTCATTGCCCCTGCACCGTGTGGAAGGCGGTCTTCTAGATGTCGCCTGTGAATACCCTTATGTGATGGTATCCACTCTTGAGATCGACTTTGTTGAAAACCTTTGCACCATTGAGTCGATCGAGGATGTACTCAATGCGCGGCATCGGGAACTTGTTCTTGACGGTCATCTTGTTGAGTGCCCTGTAATCTACACACGAACGAGAAGACCCATCTTACTTGCGGACAAACAAAATAGGTGCATCAAAAGGACTTACACTAGAGCAGACGTATTCCTTGGCCATTAAGTTGGTGAGTTGCCGCTGTGAACCCAATTTTGTTAAAAAAAACAAAACTGAATACCGTTATGGAGTCTTGAGGTCCTACGTCCCTGGAGTGGCATAAATGAATGCCGCTTGAGCTCCTCGTCATAGCTCACGCTTAGCCTGCACATGAGAAACGAGAGGTAAAGAATGGAGGCCCTACTCACCGCGCACTAATTTGGCGATAGAACTTGATAGCGGGAAGCAATGGATAGATAGAAGGACGAGAGCTATTGGTGTCACAAACTGTTGACGTGCCAAAGCCCTGAAGAATGGAGCCAACTTGCAGATGTCGGTCGAGGGGCCTAAACCCTAAGAAGAATAAGTAACAAAAGAAGAAGTCCTACCAACTCATGGGGACCCCGTTCGATGGGGCCCCAAGTGACATAAAGGATTCAAATAAAGCTTCAAATAAAGCTGGACTCTCACACACACACACACACAAAAGACTTGCGCAAACTGATGATGTGGCAGATTTCAAAAAATTGCGTTGACATGATGACGTGGCAGGCTGTACGGATTTCCGTGTTTTGCATTGACTACTGTACGGACTTCTGTGGTTTACGCTGGCAGCTTTTGGGCATTGCTTTTGCACCAGATGCTTTTGAGTTTCACTGTAAACTGCTTTTGGGGCCTAGGGCCTTTAAATACGAGTTAGGGCTCATTCTCTGGCATGCTTCCTGGAGAAGGTGTAGAGTCTGGAGTACCGGCTTGTATTGCGTTGATGCAATATAAAGAAATACCGAAAGGGGCGCCAAGGTTTGGGGCCAATATTCTCTGGGTGGAATTTGTGCCACTCCATGTCGCGTGTCGTCTCTCTTTCAATTCAGTTGTTATTGAAGTGCTAAAAGTTTGTTCAGTCTGTTCTTTTCTTTTGGCACGTGGTTCCCGTCTTGTGACAGTGGTATCAGAGCATCAGGCATGTGCTTTTCTGAAAGCATACCGGTCCCACAAACGAGCAGACAGAGCAAACCAGAGACTTCTCGAATTTAATCGAGGTGTCTTCTGCCTCCGACCCCGGACTTATTAGCCACTCCCACCCTTACTTTATCGCTCATCGGGCGCGCTCCCGTCTTCACCGCTGTCTTAGAGGGCATATGGATTCAACAGAATATTGGAAGTTTCTACTCAATGAGCTTCACGGCATTCTTTCGCGGCGTCCTCAGCAGAATCTTCCGATGCTGCAAAGTTTTCAATAATTTTTGAACTACATGTTACCCCCTCTGATGCCCCAGGTGGTACCTCCTCCTCCGGCACTAGAAAGTACGAGAGCTTTCAACCGGCAACCTTCTCAGCCATCTGTTCCGATCGGGGGAGTTTTCAAGAATATGGTGCAGCCATCTAACCCTGATCCAGTGCAACCGCCTTTGCCTCCACCTCCACCAACGCCACCAAGCTACAATGGTTGGAGCCCATATGGCCTTATTATCCATACTCGGCATATGCGCCTAACCAACCCAATGATTTCAAAGATGGCGGCACGACAATCAAATTTTTCACTTTTTCCGGGGTGAAAGATCGCAAGAAAGCATTCCTACAGCAATTCGATAACATCTATGCTTTGGGGAACTATACAGAAGAATCCAAGATTTCTCGAGCAACAGGATTTCTCATTGGTGCACTTCCAGTGACTATACAAGATTATCATGGAAAAGCCGATTTCCACATTATGAAGTTGGGCAATTGCGACGTTCTCTTGGGCACGCCTTGGCACGACAAGAATGATGCAACTCTCTAGGTTTGGAACCGAACCATCACCGTGATGCAGAAGGGCAAGCCAGTTGTCCTCAAAGTTCGGTTGTCCGAACAAAGCCTTGGATGACCTCTCTAGTTGTTTTCTAGCTGATCCTGTTTGAAATGGATGGTATCTGTTTTGAACCTGTCTTGGTGCCGATTTGAATTGTTTGACTCTGGTTTTAATCCTGGTTTCAATGGTTGGTGATTTTACTCCCGCGTGGAGAAGTGAGAATACTGTTTTGGTATTGTTTGAACCTCGGAACGACGAAGGCCGATGCCTGGGGGCGTTCTGTTGTATGCTAGAAAACCTCTGAACGATGCAGGCCGATGCCTGAGGAGCATTTGGTTGTATGCTTTAACCTCCAAGCGACGCAGACTGTGGTCTAGGGAGCGTTTGGTTGTACAGTCCTATGAGCTCATGGCCTAGACCTTTTTAGGTTATTTGCAGGGGTATGACAAGGTAGTCGTTGAGTAGCTTCATACCGCAGACCGTTTGTCTCAAGAGAGTGCTCAACGGCGCTGTTTGTTGTGTCTTGTAACATGCATATGTAAGCATTTGTGTTGCATTGTGATGTGCCAACTACTGAATATTCCTAATTGGATGAGATTGCCTGCGTATGTAATTTTAGTGCATTAAGACACGCGTGAAGATTAGTGCGGTTTGGGTGTGATGGTTTACTACGCTGGAATATCGAGAGTTCCGATCTGGAGGAAAGGAGAAGTTGTCACGAGGACGTGGCAGTTATTGACCATGTCACAAAGAGGTGGCAACTGCTAACCTTGGTTGTTGGTTTCTTTCCAATGGGGTTTATTTTATTTGTTTTGAGACCCTCTTTTTGAAGTAGCAAACGGTCGGACATTGTATGGCCAATGTGAACGGTAGTTTCACCCGCAGACGGGAAGTGGTCGGCACTGGAATTCGTATGGTAAGAGGATGTCTAGGCTTAGAGCAAGATCATATAGGTCCCCCCGTCGCACTTAGCAAGTTGGTGGATACTAGGAAGTGAACTCAATTAAGGCGTAAAGTCAAGGTGGGACTAGTCACCAACAAAAAGTATCCGATAGTTGGGCCACATTGCACTTTTGGATGCGGTCCCAATGAGGATAGATGGTCAGAAGACCAGTGGGAGCCCAACGGAAGCATCTCCTAAAATTTAGGGAATTGCTATTTTGGGCCGTGAAATGTGTTCGCGTCATTACCTCCGGTATGACTAGGGGAACATTTTACAACTCTGCCGCGAAGTCAACTGGGCAACCGGTCAGGATATTTTTAAGCGGCGAACCCGAAACGGGAAAATGCTTGTAAATGCGCCAAGTGGCACATTTCTGTGCACTTTCCAATGCAAGGAAGAAAGGGCACTGAATTTTAAGATGGGAGAGGCTCTTTTTGCAAACTGTCACAGGTTAAGAGCTATGGAGTGCTTCCTTTCCCTCTGATGTACAGTGCGGTGCCAAGAGTGATGCCTTGCACGCTACGCACTGCCCTCTCTCTCCCCTACGAGCAATATGTTATGCCCCACTAGTGGGCTTTTCATTTGACCAATGTACAGCTATGTGGGTTCATGCGCGATTGCCGAGGCAAGAGCCTCTTGCACAAGTACAGGATTAGCTAGCGGCTAATCCCCCGCAGGTACAGGTGAATTTGGAGAGGTTTCACGCCAGAAATCTCGTCCGATTCAAAGGGCAAGTAGCCCTACAGGTGCGGGAGCTCGAGGTCTTGCTACTGATGTGACCGGCACGCGAAACGGAGCCCAAAACAGGGAATTACAGCCTGCTGTGTATTTTTGCAGGTTTAGGGTTCGGCCCTAAACGGACCCTAATACCCCCAGGAGCTTCGGGGACACAAGGGGACCGCTGTATAGGTGAACTGGCGCATTTTCGGGGCAGAAAACAGAGAATTCAGCGTGCTGCAGATTCTCGCCAGGTTTTGCAAAGTGTCCGTATGCGTCGGGAAAGTCATCTATTGCGTGGGGATACTGACTGTGAAGCGTCCTAGTACAATTATGTTGCCGAAATCGGGCCAGAACAGGTGTTTCTTAGCCTAGATTGTGCGGGGTCAGCTTGTGGGAGACCACAGGTTTTATTCCCTTTGATAAAGAATAAAGAAATACCGAAAGGGGCGGCAATTTTGGGGCCTACAGGTTGTCGGTGTCTGCTCGGAGCATTCTAGCTTCCGAGCTGTGTGTATTCAAGTGTTAATTCCCGTCGCAGGTTCTCTTTGCAAAGTGCTCTGTGTGTCTAAAGTAAAGAATTTCGGGTGAAAGCCAACGCCTACCGCCCTACGGGCCGGTTTCATGGTTCCATTGCCGGGATATCAATCACTTTTTCCTTGAAGAGTGAGCCTGGATTGTTTAGGGTAAAGACACAGAGTGCGGGAACGCGCGGGGATTACACTATGGCTGACAAGGGGAAGGGAATTATGGAAGAGGGTTCCTCTTCAAAGGACAGGCAGGAGATTCCTATGGTTTTTGAGATTGGTGAGAGCTCACGGCCACGTCAATCTGTACCTCCTATCAATGTGAATGTCCCTCCAGTAGTACAGGGCTTTATGACTGGGCAACTTGAGGAAGATGCGTTTAAGACTCAGTTAGTTGCCGCGGTGAATGTCTTTTTGCAGCTGGTGCAGAATCCGAGGTTTATGGAATTCTTTGAAGCGCCACCAGTGCAACAGTAAAATAGGCAACCTACGCCGCGTACGGAGCTTGTTGATGCTCAAGCCCAGGTACTTCATGTGGCGCAGGAGGAAAGGGAACACTCGCATGTTGCAGAGTCGGGGGCTCCAAAGCAGGTTCCTCCCATGCTTGAACAGGTGGCTAGAACGCCTATTCCACAGGTTATGCCAGTTCAGCCCGCCACCTTTCAGAGCCAGCATGCTGTCTTGAATGGACAGGGAGCTGGATACCAGGCTATGCACTCAGTTTTTCCACCACCCATGGTACATCTTGGGTATTTAAGGGGTGGATCAGTGTTCCAAAGTATGGCTGGTTATGCGCCTGGAAGTCAGCTGTACATGCCAGGAACAGTGTTCGGGGGTATGCAAGGCATCATGCCAAACCCCATGTATGGTAGTATCGGCATGCAGCAAGGTTTCCACTGCAACCAGGGCCAGTTTGGGGTGCCACGGGTCATTTTGGCATGGCTGGTTTTTGTGGACAGCAGCCAGATATCGCACCTCTGACGCAAAATGTGAATGGCCAACACGTGCCGATCATGCCTACTAAAGTGCCCATGCTGCAGACCATTCCCTATGACAACTTGGGGGCACTAGAGAAGCCGAAGGCCTACAAAGAAGGTGGTGCAGCGGTAAAGTTCAATACCTTCAGTGGTTTCGAGGATAAGACAAAGGCCCTCACTTTCCTCCAGCAGTTTGATACAGCTTATGCAGGAGGGATTTTTACAGAGGCCTCGAAGGTCAGGAAAGCTACCACTTTCTTAAAGGACAATGCGCTTACATGGTGGACGACTTTGTTAATGCAAGGACAGGCGCCCACCACTTGGGTTTACTTAAAGCAAATGTTTGCATCTGCTTGGCTGTCAAATGAATTATGAAGCCGACGTCATGACAGATTGGCACCAGCTTACTTCAGCTTCGTGCAAGAGCTTGCTGGAGTACAATAGGAGGTTTTGTAAAGCGTTACTCTCAGTGACCTCCTACAGATTTGTGCCATTGACAGAGCAGATAGAGAAGTACTGTTGTGGGCTGCCTAAAGGGCTTCGCGATTACTGTACAAAGAACAAAGTGGCTACCCTTACTCAGCTTATGGAAGTTGCGAACATTGGTCTTGCCTTGTTGAAAGGAGAGGACAGTGGATTTCCGAGCAGTGACAAAGGAGGGCAGCAAAAGAAAAATTCAGCGAAGAAGCCCTTTGTGAAAACGGCTCCTGATGCGTCACAGGGGTCAGAAAAGGCCACCAAAGACAAGGATTCAGCCGGGACTTATGGAGCGCAGGCAAAGAAACAGAAAAGGAAGCCTTTTGTGCGCAAGTCGCTCGAGGAAAAGAAGGTCCTAATGGTTGAGAAAAAATGCTTTATATGCGAGCAGCCTGGTCACTTTTCTATCAATTGTCCACAAAGGAAAAGGCCAGTTGACTCAGAGGATAAAGAAGACCAGAAAGGCAAGAAGCCAAAACCCACGGCAGGTTTAGTGCCGGACATGGTGGGTGACAGGCCCAGCACAGATGCCAGTGAGTTATGCAGGGCATGGGGTAAAGTTAGGGATCAGACGACACTCATCTTCTTTGATCCAGGTGCCAAAGCCAACTTTATCTCACCAGAGTTAGCTATGAAGTTGGGCATCAGAGCTGAAGAGATGGGGTACACAGCAGAGCTAGGGTTGGCATGTCCTGGCCACTCAGAGTGTGTTACTCCCATCATTGGAATACTGCGTGTGTATATTCAGTCGTATGTGGACACTGAAGAGTTTTACATCATGCCGTTGGAAGGTTGTGACGCCTTGTTGGGGATCCCGTGGATGTTCCGAGTGCATGGAGTCTTGGATGCCTACAACAAAAAGATCACTGTACAGCATAGGGGCAAAACTCACATCTTGGATGTAAAGCTTAAAGGAGAGTCAGTCCCTATTGTATCTGCTTCTGCTATCACTTCTGTAATAAAGAATCATCTTTCTGTGTACTTGATTTTTGCACATGATGTCTCAGATAGTGATCGGTCAAACTTATCTGTGTTAGATAAAGAAAGGTCAGCATTTTTGCAAAAGTTTAGTGACTGTTTTTCTGATTCATTACCGTCGCAATTGCCGCCAGAGAGACCTGAGTGCCAGGGTGTAGCCCACCAAATAGACCTCCCTACAGGGTTAGTGCGGCGCAGCAGAAAGAGATTATGGGCCAGGTTGAGGAGTTATTAGAGAAGGGGCTGATTCAGCCTAGTTCTTCACCCTTTTGCTCCCCAGTGCTCCTAGTGCAGAAGAAGGATGGCTCATGGCGCATGTGTATTGATTACCGTGCGTTGAATAAGAATACCATCAAGAATAGGTTCCCTATTCCTAGAATTGATGATATTCTGGATCGTCTAGAGGGTGCTGCAATTTTCAGTAGGATAGACCTTAAGAGTGGGTACCATCAGATTCGTATAAGGCCAGAGGATGTGCACAAGACTGCGTTTAGAACGACATTTGGTCTTTATGAGTTTCTAGTGATGCCGTTTGGGCTAACAAATGCTCCTGCCACGTTCAACAGAATGATGGACCGGATTTTCCGCTCGCATCAACAGTTTGTTGAAACGTTCTTCGATGACATGATAGTGTATTCGAAGAATGAAGAGGAGCATAGGCGTCACTTGACCATTGTGTTCGAAGAGCTGCGCAGTCACAGGTTACTTGTCAATCCTAAGAAAAGTGAATTCTTCCTCGAAGAGATCCACTTTCTGGGCCACATAGTCTCAAAGGATGGTGTTAGAATGGATCCCGCAAAGGTCGAAGCTATCAAGACATGGCCAGACTTGAAGACTGTGCACGATGTCAGAAGCTTCTTGGGATTGTGTTCCTACTATAGAAGGTTTGTTAGAAATTTTGCAGAGATAGCATCGCCTCTTCACGCATTGCAAAAGAAAGAGGTCACTTTCAGATGGACCCAAAAAGAGATTTCAGCTATTAGTCTCTTAAAGGAAAAGTTGACTTCAGATCCAGTTATTGTTTTGCTAGATCTCAAGAAGTCATTTGTGGCCCAGTGTGACGCGTGTGGCAGTAGCATCGGAGCAGTGCTAATGCAAGATGGACGGGTAGTAGCTTATGAAAGCCGAATTTTGCAAGGGCCAGAGAGGACTATGCAAGTCTATGAGAAAGAGCTCTTGGCCGTGATTCATGCGCTTTCTAGCTGAAAGCACTACCTCTTAGGTGCTGATTTTGTTGTCCAAACAGATCATCAAACCTTGCGATACTTCTTGACACAGTCAAAGTTATCCGAAAAGCATATGCGATGGACAAACATTCTTTCCATGTTCCACTTCCAGATTATGCATGTGGAAGGCAAGAAGAATGTTGTGGCTGATGCGTTATCAAGAAAGCCACAAATTTCAGCTGTGTCAATTCCTTATCATCATGAGCTAGATGACATGAAGGAACAGTATACTGCTGATGAAGATTTTGCAAGGATCTTTGAACAATTACAAGAGGGGCAACATCACGAGCACTACCTCCTCAGAGATGGTTTTATGATGATGCATGGCAGACTTTGTGTCACTAGGCCACTGCGACATAAGGTCATGGAAGAGAGTCATGTCCCACCGTATGCAGGGCATCGTGGCATTGATGCAACAGTTCAAGTGGTAGAGACATTCTTCTATTGGCCTACCTTGAGGAGAGATGTGGATGCCTTTGTGCGAGCATGCATAGTTTGCCAAAAGGTCAAGTTTGACAGGCAAAAGGCACCAGGGTTGTTACAACCACTGCCGATTCCGGATAAGCCATGGGAAAGCATTGCTATGGACTTTATCTTTGATCTTCCAAGGACGCCAACAAGGAATGATGGTATATGGACCATTATCTGCAGGTTCAACAAGCAGACCCATTTTATCCCTGTCAGGAAGAAGATAAAATCTGATCAGATGGCACGCTTGTTCATGTACAATGTGTTTAAGTACCATGGTATGCCACAATCGATTATCAGTGATCGTGATCCTCGCATGACCAATTTGTTTTGGAGAGGATTGTTTGAGAATATGGGCACTACACTCAAATTCTCGTCTTCGTTTCATCCACAAACTGATGGACAGTCAGAAGAGGCTAATTCTACTGTCTTAGATCTGTTGAAATGCTATGTGTCAGATAATAAGGGCAAATGGGAACAGTATTTGCCTATGCTTGAGTATGCGTACAATAATACGGTGCATTCGTCTACTGGCAAAGCACCTTTTGAGATTGTTGAAGGCGGCAAAAAGGTTCCTCCCATTTTGCATACAAAGGACAAGATCTTTGAGGCAGATCGATATGTTGAGAACATGGATGAGATGTATAAGAAGATTAAAGTTGCCTTGGGGAAGACTCAGGCAAAGTAGAAAAAGGTTGCTGATCGTCATCGTCGTGAATTGCTACTATCACATGGTGATTGGGTTCTGTTAAGGTTCGAAAAGGCAAGGTTAAAGAAGATGAAGGGCAAGGAACGGCTGTTTCCTAAGCTCCACATGCGTTACTATGGGCCTTTTCAAGTGCTTGACAAGATCAGCGATGTGGCTTACAGGCTGAAATTGCCTGATGCATGGAAGATTCATAATGCGTTTCACGTGAGTCTTCTAAGACCCTTTGTGGGTGATGTGCCAGAAGATATACCAGATGAGGATCAGCCAGAAGTTGAGGAACTTAATGAGATCCTGGTACCTGAGCAAGTTTTGGCACATAAGGACAGAAAAGTTAAAGGACAAGTTGCAAGACGCTATTTGGTGAAGTTCAAGAACTATCTGCCTATGCATGCAAAGTGGATGGAAGAGCATGAACTGTCAGAGTCATCAAATGTATTGCAGCTTTACCTTGAAGCCTTTGGGTTACAACCTACTTATGCCCCAACCCAATGTGTGCAAAGGAGGGGTAATGATAGAGCTAGTACATCAAATGTACATATGAATTCAGTGCCATAGATGGAAATGGCAAAAGTATGAAGGTCTCATTAAGTCATTTGTATCTATGTATGTTACGACCTTTCTTGCGGATACATGCGATGATAAAAGAGTGTTGATAGCACAAGATCATCAGTGGCGTGTATTATGGTATGCAATCGAGGACGTTTGCGATTTCAAGAGGGGGTTATGTCACGAGGACGTGGCAATTATTAACCATGTCACAAAGAGGTGGCAACTGCTAACCTTGGTTGTTGGTTTCTTTCCAATGGGGTTTATTTTATTTGTTTTGAGACCCTCTTTTTGAAGTAGCAAACGGTCGGACATTGTATGGCCAATGTGAACGGTAGTTTCACCCACAGACGAGAAGTGGTCAGCACTGGAATTCGTATGGTAAGAGGATGTCTAGGCTTAGAGCAAGATCATATAGGTCCCCCCATCGCACTTAGCAAGTTGGTGGATACTAGGAAGTGAACTCAATTAAGGCGTAAAGTCAAGGTGGGACTACCAACAAAAAGTATCCGACAGTTGGGCCACATTGCACTTTTGGATGCGGTCCCAATGAGGATAGATGGTCAGAAGACCAGTGGGAGCCCAACGGAAGCATCTCCTAAAATTTAGGGAACTACTATTTTGGGCCGTGAAATGTGTTTGCGTCATTACCTCCGGTATGACTAGGGAAACATTTTACAACTCTGCCGCGAAGTCAACTGGGCAACCGGTCAGGATATTTTAAGCGGCGAACCCGAAACGGGAAAATGCTTGTAAATGCGCCAAGTGGCACATTTCTGTGCACTTTCCAATGCAAGGAAGAAAGGGCGCTGAATTTTAAGCTGGGAGAGGCTCTTTTTACAAACTCTCACAGGTTAAGAGCTATGGAGTGCTTCCTTTCCCTCTTATGTACTGCGGTGCTAGGAGTGATGCCCTGCACGCTATGCACTGCCCTCTCTCTCCCCTACGAGCAGTATGTTATGCCCCACTAGTGGGCTTTTCATTTGACCAATGTACAGCTATGTGGGTTCATGCGTGATTGCCGAGGCAAGAGCCTCTTGCACAGGTACTGGATTAGCTAGCGGCTAATCCCCCGCAGGTACAGGTGAATTCGGAGAGGTTTCATGCCAGAAATCTCGTCCGATTCAAAGGGCAAGTAGCCCTACAAGTGCGGGAGCTCGAGGTCTTGCTGCTGATGTGACTGGCACGCGAAACGGAGCCCAAAATAGGGAATTACAGCGCTGTGTATATTTGCAGGTTTAGGGTTTCGGCCCTAAACGGACCCTAATACCCTCAAGAGGTTCGGGGACGCAAGGGGACCGCTGTACAGGTGAATTGGCGCATTTTCGGGGCAGAAAACAGAGAATTCAACGTGCTGCAGATTCTCGCCAGGTTTTGCAAAGTGTCTGTATGCGTCGGGAAAGTCACCTATTGCGTGGGGATACTGACTGTGAAGCGTCCTAGTACAATTATGTTGCCGAAATCGGGCCAGAATAGGTGTTTCTTAGCCTAGATTGTGCGGGGCAGCTTGTGGGAGATCACAGGTTTTATTCCCTTTGATAAAGAATAAAGAAATACCGAAAGGGGCGGCAATTTTGGGGCCTACAGGTTGTCGGTGTCTGCTCGGAGCATTCTAGCTTCCGAGCTGTGTGTATTCAAGTGTTAATTCCCGTCGCAGGTTCTCTTTGCAAAGTGCTCTGTGTGTGTGTCTACAGTAAAGAATTTTGGGTGAAAGCCAACGCCTACCGCCCTACGGGCCGGTTTCAGAAGCCAACTCCTTGATCAAAAGAGCTGAAAGGAGAAGCCAACTCCTTGATCAAAAGAGCCGAAAGGAGAAGCTAACTCCTTAACAAAAAGAGCAAATTGATTGTCCCTCGGAATGACCCTTGGAAATTTTTGAGCTAACTTGAGTTGTTTTGCAGATATTCGATGCGGACGATTACTCTCTTTCAAGAAGGGGAGATGTCACAAATTGTTGACGTGCCAAAGCCCTGAAGAATGGAGCCAACTTGCAGATGCCGGCCGAGGGGCCTAAACCCTAAGAAGAACAACTAACAAAAGAAGTCCTACCAACTTATGGGGACCCCGTCCGATGGGACCCCAAGTGACATAAAGGATTCAAATAAAGCTAGACTCTCACACACACACAAAAGACTTGCGCAAATTGATGACGTGGTAGGTTTTCGAAAATTGCGCGGACATGATGACGTGGCAGGTTGTACGGATTTCCGCGTTTTGCGCTGACTGCTATACGGACTTCCGTGATTTACACTGGCAGCTTTTGGGCATTGCTTTTGGACCAGATGCTTTTGAGTTTTCATTGTAAACTGCTTTTGGGGCCTAGAGCCTTTAAATATGAGGTTAGGGCTCGTTGTCTGGCATGCTTCGCGGAGAAGGTGCAGAGTCTGGAGTACCGGCTTGTACTGTGTTGATGCAATATAAAGAAATACCGAGAGGGGCGCCAAGGTTTGGGGCCAATACTCTCTGGGGTGGAATTCCGCCACTTCGTGTCGTGTGTCGTCTCTCTCTTTCAGTTCAGTTGTTATTGAAGTGCTAAAAGTCTGTTCAGTTTGTTCTTTTCTATTGGCACGTGATTCTCGTCTTGGGACAATTGGTGACGAAGATGAGGGAGAAGAGGCAAAACCGACATCACCAAGAAACTGAAGGAGGATGCCACAAGATGCATAACAGAGCACTGCATTGAGTTGACAAGGAGCTATCAGCCAAGGTAGAAACGAGTCCACTCGCTGAAACCGGCTAACTCCCAGAAGATAGAGAAGGAGGCTTGGGGAACACTAGCTTTGGAAACTTGATGTAGAAACCTGGTAGAGCGATTTGAGAGTCGAGAGCAGAGCGGCAAGCCAACAAACATTGCCCAATGAACCGAATGCGAAGAACACAAGGAATCAAAGAAGGCAAGAACACATGGTAAGATAATAGTAGTAAATAAGAAACCGAGGAAATCAAACGAAAGAAACATACTCTAATAATAAACTTTACTCGTACCTACGCAATCACACAAACACACCCATACACACACCCCCACCCACTAGCACTCACCCACGCCAAAGTCGGAGAGATTATGAAGAAAACCAAGCATGCAAAACCAACACACCCAACTCACACATACACACACACATATGGCAGAGTAGGAATTGCAAATTGAAAGAAAACAAAACAAGCAAAACAAAAAAGAAAGTCACCATAGAAAGCAGACTTGCCTAGCAGCTTTTACCCCGGAAGCCCCTCCAAGCGGTTTCCTTTACACTGCACAGGGGAGGCTGACAACGCAACCTAATGCTTAGGATGTTTGGGCAGCAAATAGGAGCATGCGTTGCGAGGTAAGCAGACATCTGGTGAAGGCGGCCAAGTAGAGCACCTGCAGTTCTGTGAACCTTAAATGGCCACCGTAGTCGGAAGTACGGTAGTTGCGCAAGGGGGGAGCTGTTCGTCATAGTGGAAAATTGATCCACTGCGTTCAAGGTCCTCCACGTGGAGGTTGCCCTAGGCCCCCCCCCCCCCCCCCCCCCCCCCCCACAGCCGCCCCCCTCTCTCTCTCTCTCTTCAGAGTAGCATGTATGATGGTTTATTTCATCTTCAGAGGTCTTTGCAGAGAGGGGCTAGAGCGCCATTGGTCAGGGATTACTGAGCGGTATTGGATGCCTTCCCCTTGCCATTAGTCATATCTTTTCAGCATATGGTATGATGGATCCAGGTGGCTCTGCTGTGGGGGCCAGATTTCCTGCTCACAATGCATGTGGACGTGTGCATCTTGAGAGAGAAAAGGGTATAGAGATGGTGGGCAATTTGTGAGTGACTTTGTGGGGGAGAGAGATAGTCTATCACTATGTCCAAATCTTGAAACATTGAGAACCAGTTCCCTGTTTTTACTGTCACAAGGAAACGTATTTTAGGATGCAGGGGACACGTTCTGGAACGCGTTTCCTTGTGGCACCAGAAACTGTGAACCTTCGGGAAGCGAACGCCGAAAACGCATTTGAAAAGTTAAATATTGGTAGTAAGTTAGTATTCGCATGTGATGCAGATTCTAATACCCACATGAATATGTGATTGTGTACTCTTTTTGTCAGGGCAACAGCACCTGCGGGATATTTTTTATCGAATGGGCCTTTCAGACAAGGATATTGTTGCTCTGTCAGGCGCACATACCCTGGTAAGATGACTTGTTTGCATGTTTTAGTGAAGTGATATAAATCCATGCTCTCTCTTGTTTTTTACAGGGAAGAGGCCATCCAGAAAGATCTGGTTTTGAGGGACCCTGGACACACCAGCCATTAAAGTTTGATAATTCATATTTCCTGTAAGATTCAGAGACTTGTTGTTTCTTTACACACAGCTTACCTATTATGGGTCTTCCATGATAGCAATTGTCCCTTTTGTTTTTGGCTAATACCACTTTTGAGGCTTGCAAGTGTAAGGGCTGATACCAAGGTTTGTGATTGGGAAAATTATCAGAGAGCTTGTAAAGGGTGACTCTGAGGGTTTACTTCAGCTACCAACCGATAAGTGCCTAATGGAGGACCCGGCGTTCCGTACGTATGTCGAGCGCTATGCACAGGTGAGTAATTCAAAAGTACCTTTAAAGTGTTTGTTATGCCTTCAGCCTATTCTCATCTTCCACATTTCTCTTCAGGATGAGGAACTGTTTTTCAAGGATTATGCAGAGTCTCACAAGAAGTTATCAGAGCTAGGTTTCAGAAGCCCTTCAGACACTAGTGTACCATCCAAGGGTGATGTTAAGGACCTTATATCGAGCCCAACAACAGTTTTGGCACAGAGTGCTGTTGGAGTCGTAGTTACTGCAGCAGTAGTGATCGTGGGTTATCTGTATGAGGCTCGCAGAGGCGTTCATGTTAAGTGATGCCTCATTCTCCCACCAGTGTTGTCTCAGCATTTTTAGACCTATAGATGTCATAAGCATTACAGACTCCATTAGTACATATCATTGTCTGGATTTGTGCTAGGCAAGAGGGAAGAGGACCTCATTTCTTAATTGTGAGATCTTCGCATGAGCTTCGGTTCAACCTTTTGTCGGAAAGTCATGTATATGCATTATTTTTTATTGATTTCTCATGTTGGACGTTAGTAGATGGTGCCTATTACTCTCTCCCTAGAACTGTTCTTACATATGGTATGCTGTTACCCTTTTCTCAATATGTGTTAGTTTGCCAAAGACATGCAACGGCATTGTGGGGGACTCGTTGATCCCTCCAATGCAATTGCTGAAATATAATCAGTGCCTGAACATGAATGTTTGGACTAGATATTTTCTTTCTATAGGATCCACTAAAAGCATCAACCAGTTGAAAAAGGAGTCAGCAAGGGAGACGAAGGAAATGTAGGGAGTGGGCGAATATGGTGTCACTGCATCATGGGTTCCAAGACCCACTCTCCAGAAAGGGATGATGTAGAGATATAGAGGGGAGGGATAATTGGAGAATTGTATAAAGGGAGGCTGGCATGGTAGTTTGGGACTCCACCGAGCAGGATGGGGCTATGGTATGACATTATGAGATGTGCGATGACGGCTTGTTAGTGCAAATGGCTGTCTTCAAGGATGTTTATGCTCACATAGTTTGAGAGTCTACTTTAAATTTCAAGTATCCCCAAATTTCTTCCCGAGTAAATGACGCCACTGGCCAAAGTTACCCAAGATTCAAAACATATGGTGGTATTTACTTAGAAATCACCAAAAATAGAAAAGGAGGTGAGTGAATTCTTGAATCAGACCAAAATTGATGAGGCCCTAAATTTGTGGTATGCCGGCCACCCCAATTTGATGCCTTTGACTAGAGGTATAGAGGCCCATTGGCTGTCCAAAATAACCTTCAACTAGGATTGAGTTGATCAAGTAAGTTGAAGTACAATTGAATGCACAAAGAACATTTTCCTTGAGCTACGAGGCAGAACTTGTGTTGAGGCTAAAATAAGACATTAATGTGGTCACCCCAAAGAAAAAATGCTTTGCCACCTCAAAGGTAGTTCACTTTTTGAGCTTCCAGTTATTGCGAAGACTAGCAAATTGTCATGCCACGTGGAAACTAGCTTGCAATCTTTAGCGACTACTGGACACAAGACAGTGGATTGCTACTAGACTTTTCCTTTCAACATAGTTTTATTCTAGGAGCGTGTTGTGGCACTATGTGCATATTTCAAGATTAGAAGTAAGTTAAATCTCTATAAGTCATTTAGAGTGTGTGCATGAGAATTGGAGAAGAATTCAAAATAATTAAGTGAGATAACAACATCAAACAAGCAATGACATGCATGCTACATGTAGCTTAAAACTTGATTCAATACATATAATATCAATCACTATTATTGATATTCTATTGCAACCTAAAAATCATGAGCACAAAACCTATCCACTGTGTGTGTCTTTGTAGACTATTGCATTCATGATTGCCAATAACCATAACTATGAGCCATGAGCTCCTTTGACCTATGCTACTATGTTGCAGGGTAGAGTCAAAAAGTGTGCTTGGCTGTGAATGTATACATCAAAATCAATTACATGCACTTTCCATGTGCAATACAACTCATCATGAATATGTGAATAGATGTGAAACATGTTATGGCAACACGCCAATGGTAGGGACCTACATGGATTGTACAAAGTAAACTTATCAATTCATGAAGTAATGAGAATACCCACTCTCCACGAGCATGGAGAGAGACAAAAATCTACATAAAACTTCAATGTCATATGTCTAACAAAGAGTGATGCCTTATCCAAAAAAATTAATTTGAAACATAGACTTTCCTCTTAAACTTGAAGAAAATCTAAAACCACATTATCTCAACAATTGATCGTAAAATAGAGAAGAAAATGAAAATATCTCCGATCTCAATTTTAAGATCCAGATAAAAAGAGAATAGGGTATAGGAGGGCCTCTTTATTTGGTAGTTTAAGAAAATAATTAAAATTTAATCAAGGCTAGAATGGTGGGATAGATAGCTTAAACATGCCTATAGCAAAATACTTTTTTTTTTTTGAAGAGTATATGTAGATTTCACTAGAACTTGTTGGAGTTACTCTCCCCCAAGTGCACTTTTTAATTTTCAAATCTTATTAATTTCCCTCTCTTATTCTCTTTTTTTCTTTGGGGAGTTACTCTCCCCCATAAGTACTTTTTACTTTTCAAAGCTTATAACTTTCCCTCTATTATTCCCTTCTTGTCTTCTCTCTCTTCTTGTTTGTCCCTCTACAAAAGTTTCCCAAGCTCTCTTTCTCTACCCTCAACTTTTGAAAAGTGCAATCTGTAAATTTTCCTCTCTCTCTCTCTCTCTCTCTCTCTCTCTCTCTCTCTCTAAAATGCCATGCCATCTCTTGCTCCTCCTATTCTCATCCTAGGGTATCTTTTTGTGAAGTAACCTACCACACATCATTTCAGCTCTGTAACATCTCTTTCTAGATTTGCAACCTCTTACTCCATAGCTAAACATCTCCTTTTAGATCTACAACCTCTTTCTCCATAGATACAACATCTCCTTCTAAATATGCAACCTCTTTCTCTATAGCTCTAACATCTTCTTCCTTGATCAAGGTTCCCTATCAAACTTTTGCTCTCTTCCCAAGTTAGCAACTCTCTTTCGAAGTCTATAACCTCTTTCTTAATATGTAGCATCAACTTCCCTCCTCTAGCTCCCTATCCCTTTCGAGATCTCTTTCCACAATTGTTGCAGCATTTCCATTTTGACTCCTCTCTCTCTCTCTCTCTCTCTCTCTCTCTCACACACACACACACACACACACACACACACACACACACACACACACACACACACACACACACATATGCACTATGGAAGTAATTTCCAGCAGGAGTGTGCTTGCTCATAGCTACCAAAGCATTACAATGCAATAGAGATCTAATTTACATTGTGCCAATGAAGTGGAATGAAAGGGGTGTATATAAGGCTTTATAAGGGTCACAATGTTTGGCAAATAATCATAGGATAAGTGTCAGTTCTTGCAAAGTGTATGTGGTTAATGTATTTTTCTTTGAATGACTTATCGGTTATTTTTCTTTTTAAAATTAGAAGGATTCTTTATTAATCATATCTTCATTTAGAAATTTCTATATATTCAACAACATTGGAAATTGGAACCTTACCTCCAAAAGAGTCATTTGTAAGCTACTAATCAATGACTTAAGAAACAAGACTCCAATGCATTTCATCAAGGTATGCCACAAGTATAGATTGACCTAAATTCAATAAAGTTCAAATACTTGCTCTTGGGAGAGGTAAAGTGTCGAACGTTCCTATTGTAATTGAATTCAGCCATGGATTTAAGAGGCTCACCACATTGTATTTAGCTTTTGATACTGTGTATCTTTGTGTTCATGTTTGATTTGCAGAAGGTGGATTGCAAACGCCAATAACATGAAATTTTATGAGCATTATGCTTGCAATTGTCGAGTACTCAAGACCTAGGGAGATACAATCTATTGTAGAGTTAAGATGGATCAACAAGACTAGCATTCATAATGATCTTATTGATAAACACACTATGGGGGAGAGAGAGAGAGAGAGAGAGAGAGAGAGAGAGAGAGAGTAAACTTAAAATAATAACTTGATTAATAAAAACCTAACTTATTAGTATGTAAAAATGAGCTACTTAAGTAGTAGCTCATTAGCAAAACATGGCTAGGTGCATCTCTCAAGGGTCACAAAAGCACCTTTCTCAAGGATCAAGGGACAACTCTCCAAAAGTCAAGAGTGGCTCCATAGAATGTGGAAAAGCTATGTTGACTGGGATCAAATTTGGACTCTTGCGGCTTAAGCAACTCACCTTCCATGTGTACTAGGCCATGTGCCCGCACATGCTCACATGGTGACTAGATTGCTTGCTATACAAGAAGTCATGCATATAGAATTTGAGAGGTATAGGCAAAGACCATAATTCCAATAGGACTCCCCTTTGACTTTGAAATGTACTGAAGAAATCTCATCAACTTCTCCTTTAAAATGAATGTCCTACATAATATTTTACATTTTTATCTTCTTCAAGTGTATATACTCACAAACTGGGATAGTCACATAGACTGTAGTCACACATACTAGAAACAAGTTTCATTTGACATGGTGTTACAAAGACTAAAGCATACTCTCCTCAAACAAATAATGAAAAGATCATCCATATAAACAATACATCAATATATTCACAAAAGTGATTCACAAAAGTGATGGCAGGCAACACAGACATGTAGATAGGTGTCCTCCTCTTAATCCAAGTCTTCATCTTTGTGCCTGCAGGGTTGACTTTTCCTTTTCCTTTGCTGCTATTATTGCTCCTGCTACTTAGCATTTTGATGGTGGATATCCTTTTACACCACAACAGAACTTGTTCTTGTAGCAATATTTAGAGAAATGACATGATTTACCACATTCGTTTTTATTCTTAGTCCTAGTTGATGAAGATGCAGTGCTAGATGATGATGCAATGTAACATCCCTCATTTGACGTCTTCTTTGTTTGCTTCTCTTCTTCTTCAATTAAGTCATTGATGACTTGTTGCAATGTGGGTGTTGATTCCTTTTGTTCTAGCACTATGATTATGTTGTCAAATTTTTCTAAGACAACATTTAAGACAACCCTACCTTCCTCGAGAATTTGACACTCAATGTAGGTTACTTGAGTGATGATATTCATCAACCTATTCACAAGGCTTGAAATATCCTGTCCTTGAAGCATAGTGAGTTTGTAAAGGTTCCTTTTAAGGCTTATCTTGCTAATTTTTTGCTTGGTACCAAAATTTTCTTCTAAGATGGTCCATGCTTGGATGGTCGTGGTGCAATCATCATCGTACATAATTATCATGCAATGAAGTGATAAATATCCTAAAAGCATGTTTATCTTTGGCTTGAATTTGTGCAATCTAGTCTCTGGTGAGTCCCCTAAAACTGCGGTTCGCGGTTTAACAACAAACTACAATTGCGTGCCTATAAGATAGCCTCGCAATTCTTTCTACAAGGTGTGGAGACCCTCCTGATTGAATTTTTTGATTCCCTTTTCTCCCATAGTGCTGGTAGAGGGGTCTTAGCAATTAACTGTTAGCTAATGTCAGTGTCTAGCCTCTTTACAATTTGATAACACACCCAGAAGCGGTGCACGAGTGCTATATTACGGCCTCAATGTGGAAATTAATCTTTGGTCCACTCCATCTAGTGCGTATGCATGGGTTTATCCAAGGTCACAAGGTGAGAATCTTGGTACACGACGGTGCTTTGCACAAATTCATTAACTATAAGTTAGTGAAACAGCTTAATTTGTCCGAGACTCCTAATTCCCACCAATACTATGCCCAAATCAAATTCTAGTTCTGGCATCTTGTATAATAGACAATCAGTCTTCTTATGAAAAGCTTAACGGCCATGATGCCGAGGTGTAAGATATTTAAGTAAAAGATGTACCACTGGAAATTCAAGGATATCATATATCCTTGAATTTCCAAGTCACGAATATGGATCAGACACATGTGGTACTTAGACAGGAGTGGTTATATGGATTACATTCATCATTAAAGTGTAGTTATGAGCATAATTAACCAAGTTATGAAACTCTCTTCAAGATGAAATATAAGAACTCTTTTTGTGCTACTTGCTACCTCATTTTTTGTCAAATGTTGATAATGTTTTAACTAATGACAATTTTTCAATGTCACATTTTTGTCTCTCTTCTCTTCCACCTTTGGTCACTTCTCCATCACCTAAATAAGCAAATGTTGCTAGTAAATTAAAATTTTTATTAATGGAATACAAGGATATGTTTTCAGACAATTTACCACCAGGGTTATCGCCGATACTTGTTGTGCAACACAGCATAGACGTGGTGCAGGTAGTAAGCCCATTGATAAACCACCCTACATAATGAGTCAATCTAAGCCTATTGAGGTGGAACATCAGCTTGCTTACTACCTCAATAGAGGGTTCATACAACCCAGTTCTTCACCATGGGCCTCTCTCATTTTGCTGGTGAAGAAAAAGGACGATAGTATACACATGTGTATAGATTACTATGGCGTGAATGTGTTTACTGTTAAGAACAAGTATTTGTTGCTTAGAGTGGATGAGGTTTTTCATAAACTCATCCATGCTCGTATCTTTACAAAGATAGATTTGCAGTCAGGGTATCATCAAGTCTACATTAGGCTTGTTGATAGACCCAAAACTGCATTCCGAACACTATAAGTTTTTGGTTATGCACTTCAGGTTGACCAATGCGTCAGCTTTTTCATGACGCTTGTAACAATTTCTTGAAACCATATCCAAGAAAGTTTGTTATCATTATAGTGCCTCTAAGGAAGAGCACTTACAATATATAAAGCAGGTATTTGAATTGCTATGACAAAACAAGGTATATGCCAAGAAATCAAAGTGTGATTTTCTTAAGGAGGAGAAATTCACCAGTTGGGGCATATAATTTCAGTTGTCGGACTTCATATGGATAAATCCAAAGTAACTGTCATTCAGAGATGGCCTTCTTCCAAAAAACTAGAAAAATTTCATATTTTCTTAGGATTTGGAGTTTTTTATCGACGATTTTTTAAAACTATGCTCGCATTGTTGTTCCTTTGATGGACCAAGTGAAAACCAAGGGGAAAATCTTTCAGTGGGGAGAAGCTCAAAAACAAAGTTTTGATGATCTCAAGGTCGCATTAGCTAGAACTCTTATTTTAGCTATTGTTGATCCTATGAAATCATTTGTGTTAAAAACAGATGCTGGTAGTCGTGCTATTGGAGTGGTCCTTTTGCAAAAGGAAGACCAATTTCATTTAAAAGTAAGAAACTTGATTTTGCACAATAGAATTATACTGCTTACGAAAGAGAACCATATGCAATAGTGTCTGCTTTCAAAACATGGCGACATTATTTGTATGGGGTTCAGTTTGAGATTGTGTTTGACCATAAAAGTATGAAATGGCTTACATAACAAACCAGAAGGGTCAAAAGGCCAGGTGAGTTAAGATTCTTTAGGTGTATGACGCAAAGCTCTGGTACCGTAAAGGATGATACAATGTGATAGATGATACTCTTAGCCGTATGCTTGAGATCAATTCTCTTCCTTTTATAGAGCTTTGAAGTGAGTTTTTGAAATCTTTAAATGGCAAATATGAGCATGATGAAATATACTTCAAAGTGTGGATCCATGTGAAAATGAGGGATCCTTTTCACTCCAATGTTTACAATGTGTCTTTTTTCTCTACATCCAATTCTCCTCTTTTGAGTGATGAGCTGCAAAAGAAGGAAGAATTTTTCCATAGATGATGGGTGCCTACTCCACAAGGGGAGAGTTTGTGAACTAACGAACACAATTATTTGGTGTCAAATTCTTTATGCATGATATGACAGTCCTAATGTAGGACAGAAAACTTATGCACTTGTACGATGAAAATTTTACTGGCTAGGTTTATACGGGTATGTTCAAAACTATATTTTGCATTGTCAAAAATATCAAGTTAATAAAGCAGAGCGTCTGAAAGCAGGAGGACTCTTGCTTCTTTTGGAGATTCCCAATGGTAAATGAAAAATTATCTCTATGGATTTTATTATGGGTTTACCAACCACTGTACTCGATCATGACTCAACATTAATACTGCACATAATCCAAAAACGGATGATCAAATTGAATGTGTTAATCAGGTGCTAGAGGATATACTAAGAGCATATGTTAACAAAAAGCAATTTGATTGGGAACATTATCTTTCTATTCTAGAGTTTTCTTATAATAGTGCAAAGCATGTGACGATTGGTTTTAGTCATTTCATGCTTATGTACGTTTTTCAACTTAATCACCAATTACAATTCGATTGGCAACTGAGAAACTTCAAAAGGTCTAAGGATTTTCTCCAAGATTACATGGATATGTAGAAACTTGCTGATAAAAAAGTTTGACAAGCACAAGATAGATACAAAAAGTATGCTAATGAGAAATGTCGACAAGTAACCTTCATGGAAGGGGGAGAGGTATTTTTACGTGTGCGAGAACATTCATAAAGTTTGAAAATTTGATCAATACCAAAGTTGTCTCTGAGATATTGTGGGTCTCCTAAAATTTTATGTAAAGACTTGTATAAGGATGACAATGTCATTGACCAAACAGATTTCGGTTGATTACATTGAACCTCCGACCCAACTGCATGAACCTGAACGTATTCTCGACTTTCATGACTTATGTACATGTCATCATGTGCGTCGTCAAAGCATTAGTCAAGTGGAACGACATACACTATTTATAAGCATCATGAAAGTTACAGGTACATTGGTGTTGTAACAGAAAGGGCATAACAAAAAACTCTAGTGTCGAGACCTTGTTCGAAATACAATTTTAAGTATATTAACAAGCCTAATGCGTACTTGATGATACCCTGATTACAAATTGATCTTTGTTAAAATACGAGCATGGATGAGCTTATCAAATAACTCGTCCACTATAGCTTTGACAATGCTTAATCTACAATCTATTTATAGATGGCCCGACACGAGTGTTACAAAACTTTTCAGATAAATATAAAAATGTCATACTAATTTATTGCTCAAGCCAAAGTTCTTGTTTAAATGGTTTTGATAGATTGCTCAATGAGTAGATTTTGCCAAAAGGCAATCACATGCCCCATACTCGACCTGCCACCAAACAACTGATTACAAACTTGGGGATGGATAAATATAAAATCCATGCATGTCCTAATGACCGTGTGCTCTTTTCAAATAAGTATGAGTATTTGGAACAATGTCACAAATGCATATCAAATAGGTATAGAGAGGACACGCAAGGAAAATTTGTCCCTGCAAAGATTCTATGACACTTTTCAATCATTCCAAGGATAAAGAGTATGTTCATGTGCAAACCTATAGCAACTTTGATGCCATTCAAAGGATAAAGAGTATGTTCATGTGCAAATCTATAGCAACTTTGATGCCATTCAAAGGATAAAGAGTATGTTCATGTGCAAATCTATAGCAACTTTGATGCCATTCAAAGGATAAAGAGTATGTTCATGTGCAAATCTATAGCAACTTTGATGACATAGCATCAAAACACTAGATCTACGGATAAGTGATATGAGTGTAGAAGCACATAGAGGAATGATGACTTGCATTTAAAGAGCAACCTCGTTGTGTCCGTTTTGGTTTGGCAATGGACAGAGTAAACCCATTTGGAATTTGGAGTTCCTCATGGAGCACATGGCCTATTTGCTTGGTGAACTATAATCTTCCACCATGGTTGGCTCTCAAGAAGTGCCATCTGCTATTGTCACTTATTGCTCCAAGGAAATATAAGGTAAAGTGTAAAAAACTTGGACACCCCAAGTCTAGATTTTGTCGCGATATAGCAGAGATTCACTTAAAAAAAATTCAAAAGAGTGTCGACACAGCCCAACGCCGTTCTGTGCCAAGAGAGATTGGCCTTAAGACCGGTGCCCCTTTCGGTATTTCTTTTATATTAATCTTTGAGCAAAGTAAAACTTCCCACAGGTGCTCGCTCTTAGACTCTATGTCCAAATGCTATGAGACGTGAGCTCCCTTGGGTCACATATAAAGATTACAAGGGTTGCTAAAAGTAGAGCCCCAAAAGTATTAGGGTCCCAAAAGCAATTGGTCAGAAATCTACCAGTAAAAGAAGTAGTGTCAATTGCGAAAATCCGAACAGCCAGGCACGTCACCCAGTCAGCGTGAACAGTGGAATTCTGTACAACCCTGTACGCGTCAGCAAAGGCTGCCACATCATCAGTTTGTGACATACTCCCCTCTTGAAAGAATTGTAATCGCCCTCGATTATGCCTACAAAATAGACAGAGGTCATAAACTATCTCAGTAGACACTCTAAGTACCAATGTACTAGACCCGACACATCTAGCACTTGTACAAAGACAACAATCACATCGCATGACATCGCGAGATATTACACGACATCATGGGACATCACGGGACCAATCACAAAAAATTCAATCCAAATCTCAGACCGTGACTGCTAGGAACGTATTTAGTAACCCCATCTAGATCCATCCCGGACGTCACTGATGCGGATTAACTAATCCTAATTGCCATCATGTCTATACAGATTTATGAGACCGAAATGATGCAGTCATTTTGTCTTTCAGTTCCTGCACTCAAACAAGTCAAATGAGAGAGTACAAATCAATCATATTCAATTTCGGGAATTCCGTTCCATAAAGTCATATGGCAAAATACTGTCAACCCATCAGAATCCCTAAAACCCAAAGGGGACATCGGTGACCTTATTCAATCGAGGTAATTTGTTTTGACAAAGTAGCGGAGTCTCTCCTCTTGTGCAAACTTGCTGCACCAGGTTGAACCTTGCTGAGTTTGGGGATCTATCGGAGTAGACGATGCTAAACCGAATGCTTCAAGGTAAAGTTCCAAAATCTGAGGAGTGTATGCTAGGTCCTTCTCCTCCATCCACTTCGCATAATGCCGGATAGTTCTTGAATTTAACCAAGAACCGCCGAATCACTTTATCTTTCATCTTTCTTTCCTTGTGTGTCAAAATCTGTTCAGGAATGAGTATCTCCTCGCTCTCTTCCAATTCAGGTTGCTCATCAAGCTCCCCATAGAGTTGCACCTCACCTTTAAAAGGTTTCAAGAGACTCACATGGAATTCATTGTGAATCTTCCAAGTATCAGGAAGCTTGAGTCGAAGGGAGACATCATTTATCTTTTGTTTGATTGCAAAGGGCCATAATGCCTCATGCTAAGCTTTGGAAAAAGCTGCTCCTTTCCCTTTCGTTTCCTTAGTTGGGCCTTCTCAAAATGTAAGAGCACCCAATTGTCTTCCTTTAATTTCAAATCTCGTCGATGTAGATTTGCCGCCTTCTTATGTCGTTCTTGAGATTTCTCTAAAGCCTCACGGACCTTGGCAAAAGCAATGTCCAAGTCCCTCCTGTACTGGTCGGTTTCAAAAACCTTGTCTTTAGTGTTGAGAAAGGGTGGAACCTTCGGAGCACCTTCAATCATCTCAAATGGCGCCTTTCCCATCGAAGAGTGAACCATGTTATTGTAGGCAAATTCCACCAAAGGAAAAAATTTCCTATTAAGTCTTCTGATCAGAGATATAAGACTTCAATAAATCCAGAACAACTCAATTTGAAATCTCAGATTGCTCATCTGTCTGCGGATGTAATGATGACAAGAACTGCAACCTTGTGCCAATGTTCTCCCAAATAGCCCTCCAAAAAAAACTCGTGAATCGGGGATCTCTGTCGAAGACTATTGTCTCAAGCATGCCATGTAATCAAAATATTGGTGCAATGAATAGTCTCGCTAAATGGTCTGGCTTGATTGTTTCATTCATTGGAATGAAGTGAGCTTGCTTGCTAAATCTATCAATGACAGTGCAAATGCCATCGTGCCCACTTTGAGTCCTTGGGAGATCAAAGATGAAATCCATTACAATACTTTCCCAAGGGCGGGGGGGAATGGGTTAAGGCTGTAGCAATCCTTGTGACTTATGCCTGTCAAACTTGACCTTTTGGCATACTAAACAACTACGAATAAAGTCGTCCACATCCTTCTTGAGTCTCGGCCAAAAGAAATAACTCTCGACACCTTTCAAGGTGGTATCAATGTCACGGTGACCTGTAAAAGGTGAACAATGGCACTCAGTCAAAACCTTTTCCCTCAGTGGCTGTGTAACACACAACATTGTTTTCTTCATCAAGTAGCCATCCCGTATGAAATATCTTGCCACTATCTCCCCATTCTGTATTTGAGTGAAAACATCGAAAAAATCCGAATCGGTGGCGTTCTGATCAACCATATCCTGGAAGCTTCTATGATGGATCGCGAAAATAGCCAAGATGAGGGGCTTCCGAGACAAAGCATCTGCACTAAGTTTTTTTGCCCCGGAACATGGACAATCCGAAAGTGAAACTGTGATAGGATGTCAGCTCACCGCATGTGCTTTTTCGAAAGTTTCTTCTGTGATAAGAAGTAGCGTAAACTCTGATGATCAATAAAGACCGTGAAGTCGGCTCCGAGTACGTAATGTTGCCATTGAGTAAGAGCATGGATCATTGCCAATAGTTCTTTATCATAAATTTGTGCTATCAATTTCGGCCTTGAAAACATTCTACTTTCATAAGAAATTGCATGGCCTTCTTGCATCAAGACCGCTCTCCCTGACTATGACTACAAGCATCACAGTAAACTTCGAATGTCTTTTACAAGTCTGGCAAAGCCAACATTGGTCCACTAGTCAGTTTTTCCTTAAATGTCTAAAAGGCAGTCACCTCTGTGGATTCCCATGAGAAAGGGACTCCTTTTTTATTCAATATGTGCAAAGGTGAAGCTACCTCTGCAAACTTCCAAATGAACCGTCGATAGTAAGAACATAAGCCCAAAAAGCTTCTAACTTCATGAACATTCTTCAAGTCTGGCCACTCGGAGATAGTCTTAATCTTGGCCAAGTCCATCTGTACTCCTGCTGCTAAGACAATGTGTCCCAACAAATGTATCTCCGGTAAGAAAAACTCGCTCTTTTTGGCATTGATAACTAATTTTTTATCACGCAATGCCTGAAAGACCTGAAGCAGACGATGTCGATGTTATGCTTCATCCTTGGAGAAGACTATAATATCATCAAAGAAAGTGCCCACAAAAGATCGATGCTCTCCCGAAATCCTATTTATCATTCGGTTGAAAGTCCCTAGTGTTACCATATACATGTGGTAGTGATGTGTGTGAACACACTAGGACCGCCGGGGCATTTTTTCCCTCTTTAGGAGGTTTTTCCCCCCGAGCATTGTATATACGCCCATCACTCTAGGGCTATCTATGTTTTCATTGCACACTCAGTAACACACTCTCTATTGTGTGCCTTGAGCTTCCTTCGTCTTCTCCAAGCTCTGTGCGTTTCTCCGCAATCCTAATTCCAACAATTAGGGTTGCGGTATCAGAGTAGGTTACGTCCTCCCAGGTTTAGTCGCCAGTTGATCCAGCACACGCCTGCTCACTTTCTCCGATTAGAGTGAGGTTTGGCGAGCATTCGCAGGTCAACAAATATTTCGGGTAAGCTCATAGAGCTTAGTCTGCTCAGATTTCTGATTCGGACTCATTTCGGCCTCCGTTTCCAGTACAGGCAGGTTTGCACAGGCAATTTCGTCATTTTGTGTAGAATTTCTGTTAGTGTCGTTTTTTGCATAACAGGTGCCTTACAGTATTCTACGGTTTGTGCTATATAGCACGTGTTGTTCCCACTCCGTTTCTCCTATTTTCGGGTAGTTTTCACATTAGGTGCAGCATTTATCATGGCTGACAACAACACGGATGTCTTCAAGATGTTTGCTGCTGAGGACGGGTTGGATGGGGAAAATTACCCTATGTGGGCTTATATGATGCAACACGTTCTTGTGTCAAAGGGCGTCTGGAATATTGTGCAGGGCATTGATGTACGTCCTGGTTCTGAGGATGGATGCGATGTTGAGGATGTTGCAGGTCTTGCTGCAAGGATTGCTGCTATTAGAGGATTTTTTCCTACGGTAGAACAATCTCGTTGGGATGTAAAGGATGCATAGGCCCATGCATTAACTGCGTTGTCTGTGAAGCGCACCATTGTTCCTCACATCCGTTCATCAAAATCTGCAAAACAGGCTTGGTATATTCTAGCAGGTCTTTATGCAAGCCACAATGAGGCTAAAGTTGCTTTGCTGCGTAAAGAGCTGGAGTCAAAGATTATGCATGAGGAAAATGATATGGACACTTTTCTTGTTGGTGTCAAGGATATCAATGAGCCACTTATTTCTACAGGTGAAGTCATTTCAGACAATTCCCTTGTGCAGACTGTTCTTGATGTCTTACCAGATTCTTACCAGACTTTTGCTAGTACTTGGAGACTTATATGACCCAAGGAAATCCAAAAGTTATCAAGTTTGATGCATTATGTACATTGCTATTGCAAGAGTCACTTTCCAGAAAAAACAGGACTAGACAGCGTGTAGTTCAACAGGCTTTTATTGCTTCTCAAAGAAAGGGTGGTAACAGCAATGCAACCGCTTCTTATGGTTCTGCTGCGAGTGGCAAAACTTATGTTCCCAATGCTTCTGCTCACAGCACTTCGTCTGGCAATTCTGGTGATAAGGGCAAAAAGAAGATGCGTTGCCATTATTGTAAAGCTATTGATCACTTGATCAAGCAGTGTCTTAAGTTGAAGGCAAAAGAGGCTAAGAAGAAAGAGGGTGGTTCCACTGCAAATGCTGGTTCCACTACAAATGCAGCCATTGTTGAGTCTTCTGTCAAAGGAGACTGTAATGCTGATGTTGATGCAGAATGGGCTTTTAGCGCAGAGTGCACTGACAATCCTGATGTCCATGATGCATGCTTGTCAGTTGCTGCAGATTCACATGTGTGGTATTTTGACAGTGGTGCTACAAAGCACATTACCTCACATCGTGAATTGTTCACCTCTCTCGAGTGTGTCCCTCATGGGAATTCAGTCACTTGTGCCAACAATGCCTCTTATCCGGTTCAAGGAGTTGGAAAGATTGTGCTTACTATTGCAAATGGCAGTTCCTTCACACTTGTTGCTGCACTTTATGTACCTGGGATCAAGAAGAATCTCTTGTCTGTATCCCAACTTGCTAGACTTGGACTTGTAGTCAAATTTGTGGATGCCAGATGTACAGTTGATGATCTCAGTTTTGGTGATGAAATTGTTGCATCTGGGCTTTTGTGCCGTGGGCTGTATAAGCTCACTTTGTATGACAAGTGTGGAATTTTTTTTGCAAATGCAGTTGCAAATTCACGGGCTATTTCAGATGCAAAACTTTGGCATGCACGTTTTGGTCATCTGAATTTTGCTAGTTTGTTGCGTTTGCAGAAATCTGATATGGTTGCTTCTTTGCCGCCTCTTGAAGCACCTGTCAAACATGTTTGTGAAGGCTGTATTTTGGGTAAGATGCAGTGTTCTAAGTTTTCAAAGGATGGTTGAGTTTGGGCTACATGCAGATTGCAGCTTGTGCATAGTGATGTTTGTGGGTCCATGCAAACTCCATCCTTGGGCATTACCTTTACTTCGTGATTTTCATTGTTGATTACTCTAGGCATGCATGGGTATTTCCGCTTAAAGCTAAGTCCGAAGTTTTTATGTGCTTCAAACAATTTTTGCCTATGGCTAAAAATGTCTCAAAATGTACTATGGGCACCCTCTGTTCCGATCAAGGGGGGGAGTATATGTCTCATGAATTCAATGCATTTTTGGCTAGTCATGGGATAAAACACCAATGTACAGTGCCTTATACACCTCAGCAAAATGGTGTTGCTGAGAGGAAAAACATGTCACTTACGGAAATTGCACGATGTATGGTTAAAAGTCAAGCTTTGCCGCTTTCTTTTTGGCTTCAGCCATCATGTGTGCCACTTATGTACTAAACAGGTGTCCTACGAAAGCTTTGTAGTCTATTAATCCATATGAAGCATGGCATGCTAGAATGCCTTCTATTGAGCACATGCATGTTTTTGGCTGTTTGACATATGCTTTGGTGCCACTAACACAGCGCATAAAACTGGATGATAAGGCTGTCAAATGTATTTTTGTTGGTTATAGTGCTGAAAGCAAAGGTTACAGGTTGTATCATCCGCAAAAAAAACGTATTCTGGTTTCACTGTTACCATATACATGTGGTTGTGAGGTGTGTGAACACACTAGGACCACCGGGGCATTTTTTCCCTCTCTAGGAGGTTTTTTCCCTTGTGCATTGTATATACGCCCATCACCCTAGGGCTATCTATCTTTCCATTGCACACTAAGTAACACACTCTCTTTTGTGTGCCTTGAACTTCCTTCGTCTTCTCCAAGCTGTGTGTGTTCCTCTGCAACCCTAATTCCAACAATTCGTATCAGAGCAGGTCATGTCCTCCTGGGCTTAGTCGCCAGCTCCTCCAGCACATGCCTGCTCACTTACGGCTGCTCACTTTCTCCGATTTCAGTGAGCGTTGGCAAGCGTTCGCAGCTCAAAATTTTGATTTGTGCTCATTTCGGCCTTCGTTTCCACTACTGCACAGGCTATTTCGTCATTTTGTGTAGAATTTCTGTCAGTGTCGTTTTCTACATTACAGGTGCCTTATAGTCTTCTACGGTTTGTGCTATATAGCACAGGTTGTTCCCGCTCCGTTTCTCCTATTTTCGGGCAGTTTTCACATCAGGTGCAGCATTTACCATGGCTGACAACAACAACACAGATGTGTTCAAGATGTTTGCTGCTGAGGACAGGTTGGATGGGGACAACTACCCTATGTGGGCTTATATGATGCAGCATGTTCTTGTGTCAAAGGGTGTCTGGAACATTGTGCAGGGCATTGATGTACGTCTTGGTTCTGAGGATGTAGGCGATGTTGAGGATGTTGCAGGTCTTGCTGCAAGGATTGCAGCTGTTAGAGTTGTTTTGCCTACGGCGGCAGAACAAGCTCGTTGGGATGTTAAGGATGCACAGGCTCATGCATTGATTGCGTTGTCTGTGAAGCGCACCATTGTTCCTCACATCCATTCAGCAAAATCTGTAAAACAGGCTTGGGATATTCTAGCGGGTCTTTATGCAAGCCGCAATGAGGCTAAAATTGCTTTGCTGCGTAAAGAGCTGGAGTCGAAGATTATGCATGAGGAAGATGATATGGACACTTTCCTTGCTAGTGTCAAGGATATCAATGAGCAACTTATTTCTGCAGGTGAAGTTATTTCAGACAGTTCCCTTGTGCAGACTGTTCTTGATGCCTTACCAGATTCTTACCAGACTTTTGCTAGTACTTGGAGACTTATGACCCAAGGAAATCCAGAAGTTGTGAGGTTTGATGCATTATGCACATTGCTGTTGCAAGAGTCACTTTCCAGAAAAAATAGGACTAGACAGCATGCAGTTGAACATGCTTTTATTGCTTCTCAAAGAAAGGGTGGTAACAACAATGCAGCCACTTCTTATGGTTCTGTTGCTGCCAGTGGCAAAAATTATGTTCCTAATGCTTCTGCTGGCAGCAATTCGTTTGGAAATTCTGGTGATAAGGGAAAAAAGAAAATGCGTTGCCATTATTGTAAAGCCAATGATCACTCGATCAAGTCGTGTCCTAAGTTGAAGGCCAAAGAGGCTAAGAAGAAAGAGGGTGGTTCCACTGCAAATGCTGGTTCCACTACAAATGCAACCATTGTTGAGTCTTCTGTGAAAGGAAACTGTGTTGTTGATGTTGATGCAGAATGGGCTTTTAGCGCAGAGTGCACTTACAATCCTGCTGTCCATGATGCATGCTTATCAGTTGCTGCAGATTCACATGTGTGGTATTGCGACAGTGGTGCTTCAAAGCACATTACCTCACATCGTGAATTGTTTACCTCTCTCAAGTCTGTCCCTCATGGGAATTCGGTCAATTGTGCCAACAACGCCTCTTATCCAGTTCAGGGAGTTGGAAAGATTGTGCTCACTGTTGCTAATTACAGTTCCTTCACACTTGTTGATGCACTTTATGTACATGGGATCAAGAAGAATCTCTTATCTGTATCCGCACTTGCTAGATTTGGACTTGTAGTCTATATAAGCTCACTTTGTATGACAAGTGTGGACAAAATTTTGCAAATGCTGTTGCAGATTCAAGGGTTTCAAATGCAAAACTTTGGCATGCACGTTTTGGTCATTTGAATTTTGCCAGTTTGCTGCGTTTGCAGAAATTTGATATGGTTGCTTCTTTGCCGCCTCTTGAAGCACGTGTCAAACATGTTTGTGAAGGCTGTATTTTGGGTAAGATGCAGCGTTCTATATTTCCAAAGGATGGTTCAGTTCGGGCCACATGCAGGTTGCAGCTTGTACATAGTGATGTTTGTGAGTCCATGCAAACTCCGTCCTTGGGCAATTACCTGTACTTCGTGAATTTCATTGATGATTACTCCAGGCATGCATGGGTATTTCCGCTTAAAGCGAAGTCCGAAGTTTTTATGTGCTTCAAACAATTTCTGGCTATGGCTGAAAATGTCTCGAAATGTACTATGGGCACCCTCTGTTCCAATCGAGGGGGGGAGTATATGTCTCATGAATTTAATGCATTTCTGGCTAGTCGTGGGATAAAACACCAATATACAGTGCCTTATACACCTCAACAAAATGGTGTTGCTGAGTGGAAAAACAGGCTTTGTATGGGTTGAAGCAATCTCCTCGTGCATGGTATGATAAAGCTGACACTCATTTGGTTAAACGAGACTTTTGTAACAGTCCAATAGAAAGCACATTGTATGTAAAGCGTGAGGGTGATGTACTTCTCATTGTGGTTCTTTATGTTGATGATTTGCTGATCACTGGACCAAATGAGAGAAATATTGCTGAATTCAAGGCTGATTTGAATGCTACTTTCAAGATGAAAGATTTGGGGCTATTGCATCATTACTTGGGTATACAGTTTAAGCAGTGTGATGGTGGTATTGCCTTGTGTTAGAAAAGTTACATAGAGACATTGCTATGTAAGTTTGGACTTGAGGATTGCAAACCTATTGCCACTCCCATGGAAACAGGTTTGAAGTTGAGTCTACATGATGCTGGCGATCCTGCTGATGTCACTCTTTACCAAACTGCTGTTGGCTGCCTCATTTATGTATGCAACACGAGGCCGGATATTCAGTTTTCAATCTCACAGGTCAAAAGATTTATGCATAGCCCAGGATCTAAGCATTGGGAGGCTGTCAAGAGGATTTTCCGCTACCTTAGTGGCACTTTACATCTTGGCTTGTTTTATCCCAAGGGGGGATCATTGCCGCCAGACTTACATGCTTTTTCGGAATCAGATTGGGCTGGTTGTTTTGACACGCGAGTGTCCACAAGTGGTTTTTGTTTCATGCTTGGCAGTTCATGTATATCATGGTTGAGCAAGAAGCAACCTACTGTGGCCACTTCGAGTTGTGAGGCTGAGTACAGGGCAGTCTTCACAGCTACGGTTGAGTGTGTATGGCTCAGATGCCTTATGGTTGATTTGGGTGTTGGACAGGAAACTGCCAACACTATCTATACTGATAGTCAGAGTGCATTGGGAGTTGCGAGGAACCCAATTTTTCATGCTCGCACAAAGCACATTGAGGTGCATTACCACTATGTCAGGGAGAGGCTCTCAGTAGGAGAGATCAGCTTGGCTTATGTGCCAACACAGGACAACCTTGCTGATCTTTTCACAAAGGCATTGTCTCATGAGAATCTTGAAGCTTTTCGCAAAGCTTTGGGCTTACTCCCCTTTGTGGACTGATCCTGTCCTCAGGGCATGGCACTTCCCTTTACTCATGTGCCAGCTCTCGTTCACCGCATCACTCCAGGGGGGATTTGTTACCATATACATGTGGTAGTGATGTGTGTGAACACACTAGGACTGCCAGGGCTATCACTCTAGGGCTATCTATCTTTCCATTGCACACTAAGTAACACACTCTCTGTTGTGTTCTTTGAGCTTTCTTCGTCTTCTCCAAGCTGTGTGTGTTCCTCTGCAACCCTAATTCCAACATTCACGGGATGTAGTGTTTGTGGAAGATTCTGTTCAGCCCTTGCTGCCATGTACTAGGGACAATAATGTAAGCTCACAGGACATTTATGACACTTTGTTGCCTCTTTTCAGTGGTGGAAATACGAATGTAAGTTCCAATGAGGCAAATGTACAGCCTATGGGGGTTATTGAAAATGTTATAGATCAGCCTATTACTGATGCAGATGTACATGATGTACTTGATGAGGAAAGGGATGAAAATGAGCAGGCTAGAGGTATGCCAAAATGGCTGGTGCACACTTTGCGTGACATTAAATTGGATGCACCTTTGTCTAGTCGTACTCGTTCAGGCTCTGGCCATGCATCTTATGCATCAGATTGTTATGATTTGGCTGTTTCTAGCTTACATGATGTTGAGGAGCCTCTGTCTTTTGATGAAGCACATAATTCAAAAAATTGGATGGCTACCATGCAATCAGAATATGATGCTTTTATAGAAAATGACACATGGACTTTATGTGATTTGCCTCCTGGTAAAAAAGCCATGGTACGAAGTAGGTTTACAAGTTAAAACGCAAGCCGGATGGTGAGATCGATCGCCATAAGGCTCGACTTGTTGCAAAGGGTTATGCACAGTAAAAAGGAATAGATTATGAAGAGACCTTTGCTCCCACTTGTCGCATGACTACTGTGCGTTTTCTATGTGCATTGGCAACTCATTTTGGTTGGGATGTATATCAATCAGACATTGTTACTGCTTTCTTGAATGGTGACATATTTGAGGAAGTTTATGTAACGCAGCCTCGCGGTTTTGTCGAGAAAGGACAAGAGGACAAAGTGTGCAAATGTAACAAGGCTTTGTATGGGTTGAAGCAATCTCCTCGTGCTTGGGTATGAGAAAGCTAACACTCATTTGGTCAAACAAGGCTTTCGTAACAGTCCAATAGAAAGCACATTGTATTTAAAGCGTGAGGGTGATGTACTTCTCATTGTGGTTCTTTATGTAGATGATTTGCTGATCACTGGACCAAATGAGAGACATATTGCTGAATTCAAGGCTGATTTGAATGCTACTTTCAAGATGAAAGATTTGGGGTTGTTGCATCATTACTTGGGTATACAATTTAAGCAGTGTGATGGTGGTATTGCCTTGTGTCAGAAAAGTTACATAGAGACAGTGCTATGTAAGTTTGGACTTGAGGATTGCAAACCTATTGCCACTCCCATGGAAACAGGTTTGAAGTTGAGTCTACATGATGCTGGCAATCCTGCTGATGTCACTCTTTATAGTTGACCTCAACGTTGTTCTTTTGGTACCAAGGGATTCCTAGGAGGACGTCACACCCTTCCAAAGGCATGATGTAAAATTCCTCATGCCCTAAATACCCCTAACAATGCAAACGGAGTTTGCCAATGATAGGCGTAATGGCTACATCCCATCTGGGCACCGCTAGAACTGCCTCCGTCGATGGCCCCATCTTGTCGGGTGTAATCTCGAGTCACGCTGCCAATTCAGGTGAAATGAAGTTGGCCTTGGCTCCTCCATAAAAAAGATAAGGACTTCATGATATTTCACTTTGCCCCATGCTCGACAAAGTTCTGTAATGTCATCTATCTGGCTTGTGTCGGTTCCCATGCAATCTGGTACCAACCCTACTTTCATCTTGCCTTTTTTGCCACTTTCCTCCGCTGCTCTAGAACTCTCTGGCTTGTCTTCAGGCTGTCCTCGTTGTGCCTTTTTGGGGCTCTTTGTGAAGATGTGCCCATATTCCACGCAACCAAAAAACATCCCTCTTTGAGATAGTTATCTCTCTCTCTCTAAAAGTCAATCTGGGTCATGTATCTTTCTTTTCTTGGGGCTTTTGTTTCTTTCTATATTTCATGGTTCGAGGTCTGTTTGGTCTTCTGAGTCAAAACTTGATCAGTCTGGTAGGTCAAATTCCCTGAATGTATCGAGAATCCCTGTTTCGCATGTCCCTTTAGTTGTTGTTTAGACTTATACTTTCATTCAAGGCAGTAATCTCGGATCTTTGTAGGGAGTCCGCATCAAAATCGCTCAATCTGTTCTTTAAAGGTGACCTTCTTAAACGAAGAGGTCGGTAGAAAAGAATCCCAAAACCTCTTGCAATATGCGTCCAAAGAATCACCCTTGGTCATCCAAAGATGGTTCTAAGCGGTTGTTCCATGTCGTTTGTACTCCTGAGTCAACCAAGAAGAATAAAGAGCCGTTTGACCTTCAACCACTTGACTAGGGCTTCTCTCCTCCGAAGAAGAGTGGAGCATCATGTTCGAGCATTTCCATGCACCCCTCTTGATCTTGGAGTGCTCTAAGTAATGCCCTCGAGCGAAGGCTATGTCAAACTGTTGAATGAAGACCAAAGCCCTCGGAGCATCTCGAAATCTAGAAAAGGATTCAATTTTTATTAATTGTCCACCCTCTTTAAATTACTTTGTCTTCTTGCTCTTATCTTCAAGGAAATTGTATTGGTTGGCTCTGCAAAAGTGCTTCTTCTTCGCATAAAACATGTGATCGTCGGAGTCCGAACTGTCAGAGGTGACTCCTCCATAGAAGTATCAAAAACTGGTCATAATCTGATCTTCTTTGTCTTTTTCTTGTTCTTTCCAAAGCTTTACTTTTTGCTTTGCTTCTTGCCCTTTCTGTCCTCCTCACTCTAGTCGGAAGAGCTAGGAGAACTATCAGAAGAAGTGAAAGAAGAACTTGGTAGTCTTTCAAAACACACATGCTTCTTCTGCTTTCTTGCAAATGCAAAAGAAGATTGACGGCCCAAGTAATCGGGATAGTCAATCCCCTTCTTGCGCTTCTTCAATTGCTTCTTCGTTTCCAGAAGCTGACTGATCCGGTATGGACCACATCATGGTGTTCTTGTTCAGTGAACATCCTAGGAGAAGGAGGTTTCTCGATTGCTGGTTCGGTGGCTTTTGCCACTGGGTATATGCACTTGAGCCATCAACTACTGGGTCAAAAATTTTGCAAATTTGGGATCTTTGGCAAACTGAAGCATCTTCTTTGTACACTCGTCAACTTGCTGTCGGTGTTGCATCTCCATGAGTTCATACTGTGTAGGCCGAGGTGGCCCGTACTCATCTTCTGCTAAGTCCTTTGAATTTTTTGTGTTCCCTCCTCCTGCCTTAGCGATTGCAGAAGAGGTCAATTGATTCTTTTTAAAATCCATAGGTGTCACGAGAAAAGGGATTGGATTTCTTAGTAGAAGAGAAACCGGTCGTGCTCTGATACCACTGTAATAAACTTGGACACCCCAAGTATAGATTCTATTGCGACACAGAAGAGATTCACTTAAAAACAATTCACAATTCAAAAGAGAGTTGACACAGCCCAGCGTAGTTCCGTGAACAAAGAGATTGGTCCCAAAGATTGGCGCCACTTTTGGTATTTCTTTTATATTCATCTTTGAGCAAAGTACAACTTCACGCGGGTGCTCGCTCTTAGACTCTACGTCCAGATGCCTTGAAAAGTGAGCCCCCTTGGGTCACTTATAAAGATTACAAGGGTTGCTAAAAGCAGAGCCCCAAAAGCATTAAACTCAAAAGAATTAGGGTCCCAAAAGCAACTAGTCAAAAATCTACCAGTAAAATTAGCAGCACCAATTGCAAAAATTCGTACAACCTGGCCACGTTAGCAGCCAACGTAAAACACAGAAGTCTGTACATTCTGCCACACCAGCAAGTCAGTGCAAATCGTGGAGTTCCGTATTGTTGTCAAGTCAACCAATCAGCGTAAGTGCGAAATTTTATACAGCCCTATCCGCGTCAACAGAGGCTACCATGTCATTAATTTGTGACATAAAGAACATGGATGTTTATCTGGCACCACTTATAGAAGTGCTCCAGATCTTGTGGAAAAGGATTGATGTGGTTGACATATTTGAACGGGTCGGTCGACTTGTCCTTGTGCAAGGCATTCTCATGTGGACCATACATGATTGGCCACACTTTGGTGAGTGTTTAGGTGAGTGCTTTGAAACCCCCGTCTTTATGCGTTATGTAGGTGGTGTCTGTTGAATGCTTGAACCCTTTTCGTTTCTTCTTTTTGGTTTCAAGGTGTGAGCTACTCAGGCAATCGTGCATGTCCGCTATGTGGTCCTCAACCTGGCTTTCATCGCTCAAATTATTTGGGCAAGACAGTGTAAGAGGAGCATGGACTATTTTTGCAAGAAGGTCATGAGTTGCGTGGACCAAATATATGCAAACACAACATACACCCAATGAAGGGGAGTGACGAGAAGAACATGTGACAAGAATCAGGAGAGTTTATGCCACCCACTTGGGATGAAAAGGCTATTTTTCATGATCTTCCATATTGGAGTAATCTGCTTATCAATCATTTGCTCAACCCAAATGCATATGCTGAAAAATGTGGGGAAGATCATGTGGAAGACCATCACTGGACAAAAGGATAGCAAGGCGCAAAGAAACGACCTGTAAGCCATGGAACGAATGCTAGACATGTGGCCTAGACTTAATCGTAATGAAAATTATGTGTATATAAAAGCTCCATGATTTTTAAGAAAGGCAGAGGAGAAACAAGTGAAGAGGGTAATATCTACATTCAAAACTCCTACGAGGAGCATGTGGTGCTTGAAAAATACTTTTACTAAAGATGACAAACTAAATGGTCTAAAATCTCATGATTGGCACAAGTTTTTACAATTTATCTTACCGATTGCCATCAAAGATTGCCTGCCGGATGACATTAGAAACACAATTTACAAGATTTTTGAGTTAGTGCGTTGGATCTCATCAAAAGAGATCATGAGAGACAACATACATGCAACTCGCTTAAATGCTACAGAAATAATGTGTATGGTGGAGAAGTATTTTCCAACCAACATTCTGACTATCCAAATACATTTACTTGTGCATGTGGTTAATGAAGTTGCAGTAGTTGGAACGGTCCATTACAAGTGGATGTTCTTCTTGGAGAGATTCATAAAGATGTCAAAAGGGTTTGTTCGTCAAAGGGCTCGTTCCGAGGGTAGCATAGCCAAAGGATGGCTTGTACAGGAGTCTTTGGTTTTTATCAGTGAGTTCTTGGTTCAATTGATCCAGGGATGCTTCCATTGTGAACCTCTGAAACAAACGCCAAGGTAATTAGGGAGGAGCCACATGGACAGGGCATAATGAGGAAAATGGATGCCAAAATGCGTGAAAAGGTTATGAGATTTTGTCTTCTCAACTCAGAAGTCATGCAGAAGTGGATGGAGAAATACGAAATGAAGAAGCACAACATTTAACTGATTGAACTCAATTCACGCGCAATCGTATCACTAAGAATCTTCCTTTCCAGATCACCTGCAAAAAATGCTAGGACACTAGCTTGATGCAAAAATCTCGGAGGTAAAGTGAAATGAAGTATTGATCACTGAGAGGAAGAGGAGATGTGATTGGCATGTATGTATCTAAGTTACATTTATACGCTCGTATATTATAAATTGTATATATATTACGGATTTATACGCTGTATATCCGTATTATACGCGCATATCCGAATAAAAAGGAGTTCGATCGAAGTATATTTCGATTGAAATATACTTCGATCGAAATATATTTATACTTATAAAAAAGAGGTGTCGGGGCAGTTCGAACGAACTGCTGCGATTGTGATTGCTAGAGAGATAGAGACAGAGTTGTTACAACTTTAGAGAGAGCAGTAGACAACGAGCACAGCACATCTAGAGCGAGCCACAGAGTAGGTAAATTTTCTTTCAGTGTTTTTTCTTTTTTTTTTGCAGTTAATTGCTAACACTGTTATTGTGGAGCTTTGCTCACACCTCAGTGTTAGTTTGTATTTTGTTTTTTGCTAGTGCTATTGCTGTGGAGCTTTGCTCACACCTCAGTGTTAGTTTGTAGGTTTAGGCACCTGTCCTTGGCTGTGTTGATCCTCGTGACACACTGCAAGGGGGGTTAGACTTTAGACGCTTCTTCCTTGACTGTTTGCTGACCTCTGTGTCTCACTTCAGGGAGTAGCTTAGGTTGTACAATTAGACTTTTCGTCCCTGGTTGTTGCTGACCACCGAGTTGCACTACAGGGAGGAGTTAGCTATCATGCATCTTTTCTTCCTAGTTATTGCTGACCATTGCGTCGCACTATTGGAAGATCGGATTTAAAAAAAATAGATTCCTCGTCTTTGGTTGTTGCTTGTTAGGAAATAAGACGTAGCTAAATAGATAATTAAGTAGATTACTTAATGGAGAGAGACAGATTTACATACACGAGATTATAGAGTAGAGAGAGAGAGAGAGAGAGAGAGAGAGAGAGAGAGAGAGAGTGAGTACACACGATATACGTGGTTCACCCAATGTGGGCTACGTCCACGGGAAAGCAGCCACTCAATGGCCGTAGTACTTCAAAACAAGAAGTAGTTTACAAAGGGATTATACCCTTAATGGAGCTCCCGCCGTGCTTCACTCTCACCACCTCACACTCACCTTGTTGCATCAACTTCACACTATGAAATGTGTGTAGAAATGGCCTCCTTTTATAGGCCAAAAGGGCGGCCCTCTCTTATGAGAGACAGCCATGTGTAGCCACCCTTGTGCGAATAAGTCCAAATCGGACCCTCCAATCCGTCCATGTGTGGCCGACCTTGAGAAGACAAGTCCGCTTTTGAATTAGGCCACCGGCCATTGACTTCCGACCACAGACCACCGGCCATTGACTTCCAACCACCGGCCATCGGCCATTGACTACCGGCCACCGGCCAACTGACCGGTTGTTTTCCGACCACTTTTCGGCCGCCGTCCGGCCATAATATTCCGGCGAAAAAAAAAGTATCGGGGGCCTCCGCCCCCGAGGCCTCTAAAGTTGCCCCTGATTCTTGTCCGTGAAAATTTTGGTTTTCGGTGAGTGATTTTCCTTCATGCACGATGGCTTCTCCTCATAATGGGGGCCTTACAAATGTGCGCTTTTACCGCAGAAAATTACAAGGGTAAATCAGGCTCCATACTTAACAATCTCCCACTTGGAGACTGATCTCCAAACCAAACCTTTGACTGCTTTCCATTATGGCTTCTTATCCTTGAATGCCGATTGAAGATGAGCAAAACCTCAACTTCTCCTTGTTGACCACCTTTGTAAACATGTCTGCAGGATTTTCACTTGTATGCACCTTTCCTAGCTTTAGCTGTCCCTCTTCCAAAAGAGTGCATATGAAGTGATATCCCACCTCAATGTGCTTTGTCCTTGAATGAAAGGCCGAGTTCTTCGCAAGATGGATAGCGCTTTGGCTATCACTGTACAACACACAATTGTCTTGTTTGAATTCAAGCTCTTCTAAGAATTTGTGAAGCCACAGAATTTCTTTGCTTGCCTCCGTCATTGCTACATACTCTGCTTCCGTGGTAGAAAGTGAAACCACTTTCTGCAGCTTTGAAGCCCAGCTTACTGCTGTGCCTCCAACCGTGAACACATAGCCGTTAGTGCTCCTTCGAGTATCTTTGTCACTTGCCATATCTGCATCAACATACCCTTCTAGAAAAATATTAGTTCCTCCAAAATACAAAGCATTTGTTGTTGTCCCTTTTAGATACCTAAGTATCCACTTCACAACTTACCAATGCTCTTTACCTGGGTTGTCCATGAACCTACTCACAACTCCCACTGCATGTGCAATGTCTGGCCTTGTCCAGACCATAGCATACATTAGAGAACCTACCGCTGCAGCATATGGAACTTTAGACATATAGGCTATCTCCTCTTGTGTCTTTGGACACATATCCTTCGTTAGTTTAAAATGACCAGCCAAAGGTGTAGAAACTGGTTTTGCATTTTGCATTGCAAACCTTTCTAGTACCTTCTTGATGTAATCTTCTTGAGATAGCTTTATTGTCTTCTTCGTCCCGTCCCTTGATATTTTCATACCAAGTATCCTCTTTGCAGCACCTAAATCTTTCATTGAAAAAGATTTGGACAACTCCTCTTTTAGGTCTTTGATGTCCTGCATGTTAGCACTTGCAATCAACATGTCATCAACATACAACATTAGGATGATGAATTTCCCATCTCCCAAATTCTTCGTGTAGACGCAGTGATCCGAGTTGCATCTTGTGAATCCATGATCCAACATCCATCGATCAAACTTCAAGTACCATTGTCTTGATGCTTGCTTTAAACCATACAAGCTCTTCTTTAATCTGCAAACCATTTTCTCCTTACCTTTTACTTCATACCCCTTTGGTTGAAGCATGTAGATTTCCTCCTCTAAGTCACCGTGAGGGAATGCCGTATTTACATCCATTTGCTCAAGATTTAAATCATGAACAACCACAAGGCTTAAGACAAGCCTAATTGAGTTCATTTTTACAACAAGAGAAAATATTTCATTGAAGTCAATACCTTTCTTTTGAGAAAAACCTTTTACCACAAGCCTAGACTTGTACCTTTTCTTCCCACCTTCTTCTTTCTTTAGCTTGTACACCCATTTGTTTTGAAATACCCGCTTACCTTTAGGCAACTCAACCAACTCCCATGTTTGGTTGCGATGTATTGAGTCCATCTCCACTTGCATTCTCTTCATCCATTCTTCTTTGGATTCATGTTGTATAGCTTCTTCGTATGATTCCGGCTCTCCAGAATCTGAGATCAAGAGATGGTTGAAGGAAGGAACAAACCTTTCTGGAGGTCTACTTGCTCTTGTAGATCTTCGGGGAATAGGTTGAGGCTCCTCATTTGGTTGACGTTGTTGCACATTGTCACCGTTTGCAGTCCTTGAGTCTTCACTGTCCTCAAGCTCCATGTACTGATCACCTGTTTCTTTTGTTTGTTTTCTTTCCAAGTAATCTTTGTACATATTTTGTTCGTTAAAAATTATATCCCTACTCCTTAAGATTTTACCATCTTCAGGATTCCATAGGCGATACCGAAAGTCTCCTTCTCCATAGCCAATGAAGAAACACTTTTTGGACTTTGCATCTAGCTTTGATCTTAGGCTTCTATCTATGTGCATGAAAGCCTCACACCCAAACACTTTGAGAAATGCATAATTCACCGGTTTACTTGTCCATGCCTCTTCTGGAACTCCCCCATCTAATGCTGTTGAGGGTGACCGATTGATAAAGTACACAGACATACTTACAGCTTCCGCCCAAAGCTCAAGTGGTAGGCCTGCATGTAGCCGCATGCTTCGTGCTTGTTCCATGATTGTCCTATTCATCCTTTCCAAAATCCCATTTTGTTGAGGTGTCCTTGGGGTTGTCCTTTGCCTCCGAATGCCATTGCTAGCACAAAAGCTTTCAAAAGCTTGGCTGCAATATTCGCCTCCATTGTCGGATATGAGGCATTTAACCTTAGTACCTGTTTCATTCTCCACAAAGGCTTTCCACCTTTGAAATATGGAAAATACATCGGATTTATTCTTCATGACATAAACCCATGTTTTTCTAGTCGCATTATCTATGAATGTTACATAGTACAATGAGCCACCAAGTGATGGTGTACTTGCAGGACCCCAAACATCAGAATGAACCAACTCAAGTTTTTTATTTTTTCTTTCATTTCCTGATTTTTGAAATTTTACCCTGTTTTGTTTACCATAAACACAATCTTCACAGAACTCTAAGTCCACTTCTTTCAAACCTGGTAGAAGCTTCTTTGTTTGAAGGATTTGCATTCCTTTGGCACTCATATGCCCAAGTCGGTAGTGCCACACCACACTGTCAACTTCTGTAGTTGCTGCACAAGCTGAAGGTTGCGTGCTAACAGTACACAAGTAAAGTGTACCGACTTTTTCACCCTTGGCAACCACCAAAGATCCCTTTGAGATCTTCCACCGTTTGTTTTCGAATGCAATGTTGTGACCTTCATCGTCCAATTGTCCTGTAGAGATCAAATTTTTGCGAAGAGAAGGAACATGCCTAACATCTTTAAGCTTCCATTCATTTCCATTAGCAGTTTTGATAGAAACTGTACCTTTGCCGACAATCTCACAAGCTTCATCATCTCCCAAGTATACATACCCAAAATTACCTTTGGTGTAGTCTTGGAAATGTTGCTTGTGTGGTGTCGCATGGAATGAAGCCCCGGAATCTACTATCCAAGAATTAGACACATTGTCTAATGAGAGAATTAGAGCATCTTGCTCTACTTTACCTGCCACATTGGCCTCCGATGCTGGCTTGTTGTCTTGAGACTTTGTCTCCTTCTTCTTCTTGGACCAGCAATCCTTCTTGACGTGGCCCTTCTTGCCGCAGTTCCAACATTCAAGAACTGACTTTGTTCGTGACTTGCTCCGCCTTGAGCGATCACGACCCTTTTGGTTTTTGAACCTCTCCTTAGGCCTTCCTCTTGTTTCCACTGATAGTGCAGCACTTGATGATTCTCCTGTGCTTCTCCTTCGCATTTCCTCGCTTAGGAGAACACCCACAACATCATCAAATTTAAGAGTATTTGTGCCAGAGATAGAATTACTTACAACCATCACAAGGCTGTCCCAACTATCCGGTAGAGATGATAGTATAAGGAGAGCTCGCACTTCGTCATGGAAATTGATTTTCACTGATCGAAGTTGACTTATGTTTGTGTTAAAGTCATTTAGGTGTTCTGCAACTGAACCATTCTCTGCCATCTTTAGATTGAACAAGCGCTTCATAAGAAATACCTTATTGGATGCCGATGGTTTCTCGTAGAAGTCGTCAAGTGACTTCATCAAGTCCTTCGTGGTCTTCATTTCCGAAACATTGAAGGGCACCGTTGACGCCAAGCTTAACCGGATTGTTCCTAGTGCCTTTCGATCAAGGACAATCCATGCTTCATCTGCCATTGTTGCGGGCTTCTTCGCAAGACCGCCTAGTGGCAAATAGAGGTCCTTCTGGTAGGGATAGTCTTCAATCTGCATCTTCCAATGTTGGTAGTTTTTGCCATTGAACTTCTCAATCTTGAGCTTCCCTTCCTCCACCATAACTCCCACTCAATTCAAGGAATCCTTTCCTTGAGATAATTTATCTACGAGCAAACCTTGCTCTGATACCAGTTGTTAGAAAATAAGACGTAGCTAAATAGATAATTAAGTAGATTACTTAATGGAGAGAGACAGATTTACATACACGAGATTATAGAGTAGAGAGAGACAGAGAGAGAGAGTACACACGATATACGTGGTTCACCCAATGTGGGCTACGTCCACGGGAAAGCAGCCACTCAATGGCTGTAGTACTTCAAAACAAGAAGTGGTTTACAAAGGGATTATACCCTTAATGGAGCTCCCGCCTTGCTTCACTCTCACCACCTCACACTCACCTTGTTGCATCAACTTCACACTATGAAATGTGTGTAGAAATGGCCTCCTTTTATAGGCCAAAAGGGCGGCCCTCTCTTATGAGAGACAGCCATGTGTAGCCGCCCTTATGCGAATAAGTCCAAATCGGACCCTCCAATCCATCCATGTGTGGCCGCCCTTGAGAAGACAAGTCCGCTTTTGAATTAGGCCACCGGCCATTGAATTTGGCCACCGGCCACCGGCCATTGACTTCCGACCACCGGCCATCGGCCATTGACTACCGGCCACCGGCCAACTGACCGGTTGTTTTCCGACCACTTTCCGGCCGCCGTCCGGCCATAATATTCTGGCGAAAAAAAAGTATGAGGGGGCCTCCGCCCCCGAGGCCTCTAAAGTTGCCCCTGATTCTTGTCCGTGAAAATTTTGGTTTCTGGTGAGTGATTTTCCTTCACGCAGGATGGCTTCTCCTCATAATGGGGGCCTTACAAATGTGCGCTTTTACCACAGAAAATTACAAGGGTAAATCAGGCTCCATACTTAACATTGCTGACCACCGTGTCACACTGCAGAGAGAGGTTTCGGGTTGTCAAAGCCATCGTCCTTGGTTGGTGCTGACCATCATGTCGCACTCCAAGGAAATTGGATTCAATAGATTCCTTGTCTTTGGTTGCTGCTGACCATCGTGTCGCACTGCAGGGAGAGGTTTAGGATTTTTATATCCATCGTTCTTGGTTGTTGCTGACCATCGCGTCGCACTACAAGGAATTGGATTCAATAACTTTCTCGTCTTTGGTTGTTGCTGACCACCGTGTCGCACTGCAGAGAGAGGTTTCAAGTTTTTAAATCCATCGTCCTTGGTTGCTGTTGAGCATCGTGTCGCACACGAAGGAGATTGGATTCAATAGATTCCTAGTCTCTGGTTGATGTTGACCATCGTGTCGCACTGCAAGGAGAGGTTTAGGATTTTTAAATCCATCGTTATTGGTTGTTGCTGACCATCGCATCGCACTACAAGGAGATTGGATTCAATAACTTCCTCGTCTCTGGTTGTTGCTGACTCTCGTATCGCATTGCAGAGAGAGGTTTCGAGTTTTTAAATCCATCGTTCTTGGTTGTTGCTGGCCATCGCATCGCACTGCAAGGAGATTGGATTTAATGAATTCTTCGTCTTTGGTTATTGCTGACCATGTGTCACACTGCAAGGAGAAGATATATATTATACATTCTTCAATCCTGAATGCTTTAACCATCGCGTCTTTCATTACTGTTGTTATTATGATGCATGAAATGTTTAGATCTTTCATTACTGGAGGTTATTATTGGCCATGAAATGTTTTTGTTTAGATTTATTAACAATCATATATGTCAAATTTTTATCTATTTTGGATTTACCTTACTTATATTTCCTTCATGTATTTTTAGGCTTCAGTCATGGTAGAGACAAAGTTAACGCGTCAGCATCGCAAAATTATTAGTGATGCTCTTATTTTGTCTCTCTGTGAAGCTTCAGACGATCATTTGCGACGAGCATTTGATCCACTGCAGGCAAAGTTCGATGATTTTGTGATTGAACTTGTGGAACATTGTTGACTGAAGCTGTGTAGTGCATTCCCAGTTTCGTTTGACCCAGCTTTGCGCACTAATGGAGTGATGTATAGCACAGTAAAGCAATTATTAGGCCAGATCACTAGAAGTTTTGAAAGTATGGTTCATCCAGAAATCAAAACCAAACCTAGAATCAAAGAGCGAATGCAGCTTGTAGCACAGCTACATTCAGAATTGAAGAGCAAAGATAAGATCGAAGGCTCTTCAAAACGTCCTAGGACAGAAGAGGATGTACCTCCTTCATCAGGTGCTCAGTCATCCGCTGTAAACCTGGATGATATGATGTGTCCTCCTGACCTACACTTACTTGGGGAGCATTCCGTCTTTCACTTGCAAGCATCCCAATTAGATGAAGGACGTTTTGCAAATGTGAAACAAGTATCAGTGGCTCATCCTCTCTTCAAACATCCCGTCTATGTGGTGAAGATATACAAAGACCAAATATGAAGCAAGTCGACATTGCAGATCGTGCTAGAGGAGGCAACTGCTACAAATGTTCAACATTGTGGCATGATATTGCCCCGTGCTCTTGTTCGGTATAGCAAAAGACCTATGTTGATCTTCAAGCTTTGGAATGGAGGTCATCTTGAGTAGTGGATTCAGGCATGTCATCATGATGGAAGCAAGCCTGCAATCAGAGAGTTCCAACACACATCTGGAACTGTACAACAGTTCATAGACAACATTTTGCTAATATGCAATGCTCTTCTACAGATGATTAAATTCGTGCATAGTCACGAATTTATTCACAATGATCTACATACTAGAAATATTCTACTCTATTTTGGCGAGCGAGGAGTGTATGCTGGCATTGCGGACTGGGGACAAAGTACACCATCAAACACTTTGGCAACATTTCCCAAGCTGCCAAATCTCACCCCTCAATGTAGAGCTCCATTTGAGCGAGATTATCCATGGACTACCCCTGAAAATATCAGCACCAATCCTCCTCCATTCACCAAGGCATATGATATATACAGTCTCTCCTATATTCTTAGGCGCTTGCTTGCATGTATTCCAAAGCCCGCTGAAGTTCTCAAGCGCGAATTTTTGCGGAATGTAAACAAACATCGTGCTAGTGGAAAATCTCCCAAACCATTAGATAGACCTAAGATATGGGATTTAAGCCTTTGTTTGAATGGAAGCCATAATGTTGGCTATCATAATGTAACCGAATCTGGCTTGAGACCTATTGATGATTAAACCAGTAATCAAATTTTTTGGCATTAATGGTGTCACGTGTGCAATGTGTGGTGTCACGTGCGCAATGTTTTTAAAGTTCTTCAAGTTGAAGTTTTAAAGTATTTCAAGTTAGATCGCTCAATTCTTTAAACCATCTCTCTTTTTCAAGTGCTAAAACTTGTCTCGCTAAAGTTTATTATTTTGCATTTTAGTTATGGAAGATATTGCTCCCGACCAGAACTCACAGCAGCCTAATGATCCTTTGCTTAATCATGCATTGGCTCAACAAATTTACAAAGAGGAAGAGATTCGGGTGGCTCAAGGAGTTTTCAGTGCTTTGGCTGCAACCCAACAAGACGAATCAGAACTTCAAGGGGAGCCATTGAATTACAGACAATGCAGACAGTTATGCCCGAATCACTTCGTACGCAACACATTATTTCGAGTCAGTGGAAATGCTAAGGCTTCTGCTCCCTTGAAGGTTTCAGATCTGCAAACACTGTTCTCGCACGAAATATCCTTGCAAGATTTATCCAAGTGTACAGATTGCCACCAAATAATAATCAAGTGGCAGTTTACTTTGTGCAACAATGTTATTGCTACTATGTATTGCGGCTCAAAGTTGATTGGAACGATCATCCCACTACAGGAGGTGTTGGGAAAGGGCGCCTAGCCGAGAAGATTCATGCACGGGAAGCTAATCAAGAAGACCCTCCTTGCAAGAGAGGTTACACATATTTGCCCGAAGAAACTGCAGTTATTGAGCAGCTTGCAACCCAAGGCGTGGATTTGGCAAGTCAAGGAGAGACCCCAGCCATGTTGCGCGCTCGTATAGCTGAGCTAGAAATAAAGTTGGCATGGTACGAGGCAAGGTATGGGCCTGTTAAACGAAGAAGAGATGGGCAATGCCAGTCCAAGTGCAGTTGGCACTTCAGAATTTCGTGTATCTGATCTCTTTGGAGAACAAGCCCATGATTTAAATTAAATCTGCCAAACAATACATAGCTCTTTTTGTATCTTAAATCTCAAGATTAGTAATTAAAACCTCTTTTTGATATGCAAATCTCTGTTTGTTGGAACAAATAGATGTGACACATGTTGTTGCAATTGTGTAAGTTATGTTCTCTCTACTACCCTCTTTTTAACAATGAGAGAGAGAGAGAGAGAGAGAGAGAGAGAGAAGGTATGGATTTTAAATCTAAACTCCACATAATTTTCGCATTGCAAAATTAATTGAGAATATAGTACAAACTTTACAGTTCATCCGTCCCCTCAATCACAGGCACCATGTCATCAATTTCTTCGACATCTGAACATTCCGGATCAATATCTTCCGGGTTCCATTCCATTTCATCATCAGAGTTGAGCTCATTTGCAACTGCTTCGTGCGTTTGGAAGCGCCCAAAGCTTTCTTCTGTGACACGTGTGGCTAACTTCACAGGCTTATGCATAAGTCGCATGTTACAAAAGACATACACCAAATCCGCAGCTCGTTTAGGACTTAATCGATTTCGTTTTTTAGTATGCACGAAAGCGAATGAAGACCAGTTTCTTTCACAGATACCACTTGAGGTGGCAACAGACAATACTCTCACAGCCACATGTTGAAGTTCCACTTTTTCTCCACCGTACTCTTTCCACCAAACTGGTGCGCTCATCGTCTTGATAGCATCTATATGCCAAGGATCCCCAAATGTTCCCTCTCTACTAGTGTATGTCTTCTTATGTTTGTATTCCACATATCCATCCACATTGCCTAATAGTTGAGGACACACTTTCTTGAAATCACTAATCACTTCATTGTTTGAAGATTGCTCATGCATCTAGAACTTGGGATCCAAGACAAAACCTGCTCCATGTAAAGAAGTATGCAACTGCTCCCATCATCTTTTGACAAATGTCATCATTATGGCTTTCTCTTTTCCTGCATAAGATGTACTATCTTTTAACTTATGAGTGGCTTCATGCATGTACCAGTAAACCCGTCCAAAGATAGAGGCTTCTTTGTCCACTAATCGTATCAGATGAGTGAAAGGTTCTGTGACAGTAACTATTTTTGTCTATATTTTTTCAAAAAACAAGAGAGTTTACAAGCTGATAGAATTTGGAAGCACCAGGTTCATACTTGGGATACTTATCAAGCCAAATGTCCCATCTTCTATCTGCCACTGTTTCAACAAGGGCTGTTTTTACCTGCTGCAGTGTGGAGAGAACGTAATATATTGGCAAAGCGGGTCACACAAAAAATCTGTAATTGTTTTGTTGGCGACTTTGTTCTAAACAAAGCGTAAGAAAATGAATGCTCTCTTATAAACTTCACCAAGTGGTTTGCATCTAGAAGAGTTTGCTTAATAGAAGGAACTTTTCCAAAGTCCTTTAAGAGCAAATTCAAAGTGTGAGCAGCACATGGAACCCATGTAATCTCTAGATACTTTGCTTCAATTGCTTTTCCAGTTGGTTTGTAGTTAGATGTATTATCTGTGACAATGGTTGTCACATATTTAGGTCCCCTTGCTTTTCTAATCGAACGCTCATAAACACCAGCAAGATATCCACTAGTTTTTTCTTTCAGGGACGTATCGATCGCTTCAAGAAAGATGGCACCTCTTGGACAAATCAACATCACATTAATCAATGGTTTCTTCTGGCAATTTGTCGAACCATCTAGAGCAATTGTGCATCCATACGTCGGCACATAATCAAGAGTTGTGCGCTGTAAAATATTCTCTGATGTTGTTTTTACTTTATCTAAATATTCTGTACACATCTTATTATAATCAGGAACCACAAAACCCTTCTTCGCCGTGCTCATTAAAGCATCTTTGAAGATAGGATTTCGAATGACATTAAAACGAATTCCACATGCAACAAATGCTTGAGTCCACTTAAGATGGAGTTCAAGCAGCCATTGTTTCCCAAATGCCAGTTGCAAAGTAGGATCACTTGGTGCAAATTCTCCTCCAGTCCATGCTTCACTTCGGCTTATGTTAGCAGTAGAGCTTCCAGTAGGATTAGAGCTACAATTCCCAGCAAAGGATGAATGGCACCCTCCTTGACTTGTTCCTTGACCTGTAGTAGGGGTCGAGTGAGGGTTTTGATCATTCTCGAGCGTCATCTCGATGTCCCTAGTCATAGATGGAGCCATCATTTTGGGACCTCCCTTTTTTTTGTCCTCAAGAATTCTCTTTGCCTTGAGCGCCCACTCGAAAAAAATTTCAATAATACCTCTTGGGGGGTATTTGTAAGCTAACACATTTCCAGGGATTTTGAAAACATGTTCTTTTATCCTGTGAGCATTTTCACTAAAATTATGACCACAGGTCTTACACCTCAGCTTTGATGTATTCTTCCCACTGACCAATTCATCTACGTAGTTCCACTCGTATCCTTTCACCATCTTCTTCAGATCTGCAAACTCAAACAGAACTAGTTACTAAACGCACATCTAAAATCAAACTCTAATACCATTTACATTACTCTATTCATCAACGTTTTCAACTTCTTTAAATTATAAATACCAAAAATAATTTTTTAAGTGTGAGCTGTCACTTTACACATGAATCATGATAAATAAATCGCTTAATCTATCTCAATAACTTCCAAGTGTGAGTAAACTCTACACAAAGCAAGATATCTTTAAAAGATCTATCTAAATTGCCTCCAAGTGTGAGTGTAACTCTACACGTGGCAAGCAATCAAAATTCACTACTCTGTAAATCTCTTCTAGGTGTGAGAATACCTCTACACAAAGAGAGAGATTATTATTTAATCTACCTAAATTGTCTATAGTGTGAGTATTACTTTACACATGACAATCAATCATTAGATAAATCTAACGTAAGTTACTTCCAGGTGTGAACATAGTTCAACACACAACAAGTAACTCTTAATTTTAACTATTTAACTAAAGTTACTTCTAAGTGTGAACATAGTTCAACACAAAGCAAATAACCACTAACTTTAACTACCTTGAATCACCTCCAAGTGTGAGTTTCCTCTACACAAGGCAAGTAATCATTAACTATCTTACTTAACTTACCTCTCAGTGTAAGATATACTTCACACAGAGCGGGTAACTCAAAACTCCAAAGCCTATAAAAATAAATATATACAAGCTCTAAATTTTTACTAGAAAAAATATGCATATTTAAACTAGCATTTTTATATTTTTCTTCGTGTTGGAAGGCTCACCTATAGGTGAGATGAGGAAAGAGAAATCAATGGAATGAGCAAAACAATCCGTTTCAGCGTATATAAACAAATTTATTTCGATCGAAGTATTATTTCGATCAAATAATATTTCGATCGAATTGCTGAGAAATTATACGATACGGTGTTTTTGCTGATGTGACACCGTATAATACGACCGAATAAAAATGGATGTCGTATAATACTTCCGTTTAAGGCATATTATACGTACACCGTATAACGTACAATGCAACTTAGGTATGTATTGTACCTTATTTTTTTCTAACAACATGAAAATATATGCAATGTGAGTCTGATATTGTTTTATGTGCCACTAGTATCACAGGTAAGGAGCTTTGTGGTCACATGGGCGACACTTCAAGGTGCAATGAATAGACGAACGAAGGGTCACCTTTGACAATGGTGTTAGGGCAAGCTTTGTTCAAGTGAATACTATAATAATACACAAAATGACCAACTTGAATACTTTGGCTATCTCCAAGAAATCTCAGTGAAAATTAGCTTCAAAAAGTTTGATATTTTCATTTTTGATGTGAAGTAGTTCAAGATTATTACTAGTGGTCCCAATATTCAAGTCAACTCTAGGCGGGTGTGGACTAATGATTGGGATACATTTGTTCTTCCGCAACATTGTGAGAATGTTGTGTTTATTATAGATCCATTGTAGAAGGAAAAAAAAAAGAATATTTGAGTAAACCATGTTAACTCTTTGTTGCCCAAGTTTCTTTACGGAGTAAACAAGTCTGCAAAGGATTGGAGGTTGAGAACAAGCAAACACTCAAGATCCGTGCACGGCTTGCTGATGATTGAGATGATGAGCCTAAGCTTCAAGTCGGTGATATTCTCGAGCTGATTTTTGCACCTGAAGATGGGCGATTAGATACTGAGATAGATGCGGAGATGCATGGAGCCGAGGCATTTGATGACAAAGATACAAAAGTTCACATAGAGATAGATGTTTTTGGTGCATCAACTCTCATAGAAGATGAGAGATTGACTAGTGATTTTTGTTAAGAACTCTCTTATAATGTCTACATTTGATATATGGATTTTAATTATTGTCCAACAGTGAATTCATAGTGATTTGTGGTTTATTTATGTTGATTGAAATGTTTATTTGTAGATAAGTGAACTAACGTATTGTATATATGTTGTTGGATTAGTTTTTGTAGCTATGGCGGATGACAAGGAGCCATACTCTCCAAGTTTTAGTTTCCCAGTTACTCTAGCCGACATGTCACTCGAGTAGATGCGGAGTTTCCTCTCATAATTTTCACCAGAGCAGTGTGCGATGTCACAGCAATGTTGGACAACAAGTCCTTCTACAACTGCTCCGATCCCTCATACAAACATTCTAGACACACCGATTGGTAGCGTCACACCTCAGACCAACGTACGAGCTACACCGACTGGTCGCTCTACACCGAAGACTGCACTTTCTTGTTCCTCTTCGAGAAGACGCAGAGCTCGCCGTTCAGGTGTGGTGGTTGTGCCAATGGCGCTACCGACGCGTCCACATATCCAAGAGAGCGTCCACGTCTCTCTTCAGTAGATAGATAGTACACCAACGGGCACACCACGTACACCTTGGGGATCACGTGAGTTTGACCCTACCAAGATGTACAATACCAGAGACGGACACCCGTTATGGATAGGGTCGGAAAGGCCATGCGTCAAGAGGGTGCGCCAGCTTTGTACAATGCAGTTTGGGCACTCAGTGATGGAGCATTGAGATGCTTGGGATACAGAGAGAAAGAATTACATCATGGAGACCATTTACAAAGAGCACAAGCCACCAAAGGAATAAGATCATAGTGATTGGATCACGGCAGTGGCTGTTGCGACGATGTCACATCGTCCATCTAAAGTACGAGACAAATACAAAGCCGACGAGCCAAAATCGGCATGATTGGACGCAGAGGACTGGACAGGGATTGCGCAAGAGCAGCAGGAGCGTCTAGACAGGTTCCAACAGCAGCGAGATGCAACCAGAGCATGCCTGGAGTCTAGAGGATCTTCTCATCTTGAGACTGGAGGCATGAGACTCTCCGACATGAGTTTGTAAGAGTCATACACTATTTAAATAGCGTATGTACATATGTTTTTCAATTGTTATCTTATGGTTAAGTGTTTTATTACAGGAGCTTGCAATGAGGCCTCCTTCGACGGATAAAGAGGAGAAATATGGATTTAAGCATGGACTATCAACTCTTCTTCTACAGCTTCAGAGGACATCGAGTGGGAGGCCTTACCTTGATCGGGCTCGACGTATGATATATTTTCATTTATCTATGTTGATGTATAAGTACTTATGTTTTGGTTCATAAATGCATATACACGATAGCTATTATATTTATGGTTATGTTCGTTTTTATTATGATTCTCTTTCAAGTTATGGTTCTAGATTCAAAATTCGGTTATGGTTAAGTTTTGATTATGTCAGTTTTAAATATGGTTATGTTTATGGTTTCAAAATTCAATTATGATTTTGGTTTGAGATTGTGGTTATTGTTTCAAAATTGTGTTATTGTTATGGTTTCAAAATTCGGTTATGGTTATGGTTTCAAAATTCGCTTATGTTTATAGATTCCAAATTCGGTTACGGTGTAACCTCCAAATTGGAGTCTTGCTCCTACAAACTAGGGGTTCTCCTGCTAGGCTCAAGTATCGCAAAAATTCTAGCCTGCTCATTGACTTGGCCCTTGACCAACTCTTGCATGAATTGCAAAAGCATATCAAACATCTTAGTGACATTCGTATTTAATTGTGCAAAATTAGACTCCAAAACAATCATGCATGTATGTAGTGCTCTAAACTCTTGGATATCAAGAAAGTTGATGCTATCATTCAACCCCGTTAGCTCGTGGGCACCCTCCATGAGAGTAGCCGACGGTGGGGCAACAAGAGACAGAACTGGTGCAAGATTTTTAAAATCAAACGTATGCTACATGCCAATATCTGAATCTATGGCGTAACGAGTTGTGCTAGCCAAAGAAAAAATGTATCTTAGTGAGAAAGTCGCTTGCCGAAACCAAACCGGAACCGGCTATGAACAATCGGAAGAGAAATCAATTAACCTTACTAAATCGACACCATCAAGTCGTAGTCAATTGTCAATGTCAATCGAGAACTTCAAGATCACTGCCCAATCGTGAACTTCATCGTTATTAGAAAGCCTGTTGAAAAAGAAGGTGTCTAATCCGATGATTAGAAATCGTCAACTTTAGGCATGTTTTAGTCCCTTTAGAAGAGGTTTTTTTACATGGCTTTGTGTTCTTCCAACTGCCTCTTTGTAATCAATGATGTACTTACCCTCAAAATCGGCACCATTAAAGTGTTTGGAGGAATTCAAAGTAATAGAGACTGGTCTCTTTCTTCAAGGGTACTATGTTTGGGTATGTGCCCACAATTTTGGAATTTCTTAATTGGTGCGTATCTGCAAAGATACTCCTGTCCCCTCGCTTATATCTCACACGGGCATAAGAGGAGATGGGATCTACAATGGGACGATTGAGCAGCGTAGATCTCGGGCTTTCGTGGATAATGTAAACTCGGGTACCCGAGTTTACTTCGCCCCCCCCCGAGGATTGAACCCACAACCTGAGGTATGAGAGCCACGTTCCCTAACCACCTCCCCCACGCACGTCACCAGTGGAGTGTAGACGTTTCCATAGAGTTTTGATGTGCAAAAGTATTTGCAAGGCGAGTAAAAGTAAACTCCGGTACTTTTGCAAACTTGGGTACCCGAGTTTACTTTTGCGACAAGATCTACAACGTGCGCTTAATTTCAGGGCTCAAAATTGATGGGAGCCTTTGACCCCATCTCCCATGCCCGGTTAGATATAGCTAAGGCTCCTCTCCCCACTCTTTCTCTCCTTTCTCAACAGACTCCGAGGATCATTAATTGGCGATGCATCATGCAGTCCACTTTTTCTATTTTGAGAGCTACTCTCTCTCTCTCTCTCTCTCTCTCTCTCTCTCTCTCTCTCTCTCTCTCATTAGCGGCCAATGAAGCAAGTGGCGGTGCGAACTGCTAGCCTTCAAGGATTGCCTGACTGCTGAGAAGGGGATCCAAAGCAGGGCTAGAAAAATACATTTTTCCTAACCGAAGAAAATAAGGGCAAACTTGAAATTTTATCGGTTTTTAGGTCAAAATTTGAAGCTTTTGCCAGTATTTACACTAAAACTTGTGTGAATTTGCCGGATTTCTTCAACCGGGATTTTACGATATTAGCTAGGTTTTTTTTTTCTAACACTGATCCAAAGAATCCATGAAGAGCGCTCTCTCTCTCTCTCTCTCTCTCTCTCTCTCTCTCTCTCTCATGCCCGTGCGACTCTGCTATTGCACACCAGTGAGAGGAAGCTCGAGGGGCTTCCAGGGGCTGGTGTGGAGGAGAAGGTGCATGCAAGAAAACAACGCAAGGGATGAGGTGCTTTATTTTATTGGGGGAATCTACGTAAAAAAACGTTTTTACGCGAGTGTTGAACGACTACGGTCCACGAGCGAATGCCAAGTCCGTTCACCTACCTCTTTGAGGTGTGCAGGCTGCTCGCAGAGGGACTGCAGCACGTGAGGTCCTTCCCACCATTTTGAACAGAGGCGTTTTCATTGAACGCATGCCGCATCCTCCCTGAGAACTTAACGATGGCGACGAGTACAAACAAAAGGTAGATCCATTACTCATGGAGAGGGAGAGGGAGAGGGAGAGATGGGTCAAGGCATAAGGTGAGCGTGCCAATACTATGGCACCAAACTGAGCTTTCCCACCTCAGAAGCATTTTTGGGATTTGGTCTCCATTGCGTGCTTCGCTCTGCTGGCGAGGAAAAACATTGTGGGGCTGGGACTTGTGACCCTTTGCATTCCATACAATCTCTCTCTCTCTCTCTCTCTCTCTCTCTCTCATTCATAAAAGAGACTACAAGAAATATGGGAAAAGCCCTAAAAGATATACAATGAAAATCACCATACAAACCACAGGATACATCATCGAATAAGATACTCTAATTAGGAAGTGGCGTTGAAGCTCTGTATCCGTGAGAGGCCTACACAGATCTACCAAAAGCTTTGTCTGCCTCTGGCAATTTAACCTGACTGAGATAAAGTATCCACTGTTAAAAACCTCTCGTACCAGCTCATAGAAGCCAAGGGACTATGAAACCCCTAGGATGTGCCTCAAAAATCATCCACATCCTATCTGGATGTGGTACCCCAACAAAGGATGCAGATTTGTGGCACAACCATATTGTAAGAGAGGCAGAAGGGACCCATTTGTTGTCCACCTGAGGGTACCAAGCGCTCTCTCGCGTCCCTAACCCTCGCTTCGTTTGTTTTGTTTCGCTAGGGCAGAGGGGAGATTTTTCACAATGCAAAGAAGAAATGAGCGAGGCCAAGAAAGGGAAAGGCAAAGAAACAATGTCCACACCTACCATTATTAACTTGACCCAGAAGAGGAGCAAAGAAGACGTGTGCGTGCCTTACATGTGAGATTCTGTGGCCTTAAAGACAAAGATAATGTGGAGGAGGAAGTAAAAGAACTTATGACTATGATGGGGGTTAATGAGTCGACACATACAACAGCTTGGAGAGTGGGCACAAAAAAGTCGGAACAATGGGGAAACCTCGAAAGAAAGGGCACTTATCCTTGATTTCCCCTCCATGGAAGTGAAGGAGGACTTTTTGAAGAAGAGACCGACTCTTAAGAAGACGCGCATCTTCCTCGGAGATGACATCACCCTCTCGCAAATTGCCCATATGTAGGTAGTAATGCCGGATATTAGAGCGAAAAGAGAAAAGGGAAAGATTTCTTATTATCGAGATGGAAGGGTGGTGATATTGGAGCAACGCTTCGCATGACGATGCGAGACCTATGGGACCACACTCGAAGTTGCTACTTGAAACTGTATACCTTCATAAGTTCAGAATAGTATAAACTCACGAATTATAAGAGGGAATAAAGCATTCATAAAACTATAAAAGCAAGAGACACGAGAAAAGAAAAGAAAAACAAAAACAAACTAACTAACTAACTAAATCACTTTGTCTGCTACGAAACAAAACTAAATAAAACAAAACATTATTAACTTAAAAATATATTTAAAAAAGGCATGTGTAAAATAAGTGGACGCAACTTACTTGGCTTAACACTAGTTTGGTACCAAAACATGACACTTTAAGTGTCTTTTTTTAACAAATTTAAATTAAATGTTACTTGCATTAAACTATTTATTTAAGAAAACCCTTTTGATATCCTTAAATATGTTAGCTAGTGTGTCTTTTAAAAATATAACCTTGCATTTTAGAATCTATCGTGATCAAGAACTACACTCATCAAGTTCAGAATAGTATGAACTCACGAATTATAAGAGAGAATAAAGCATTCATAAAACTATAAAAGCAAGAGACACAAGAAAAGAAAAGAAAAGCAAAAACAAACAAACTAACTAACTAAATCACTTTGTCTGCTACGAAACAAAACTAAATAAAACAAAACATTATTAACTTAAAAATATATTTAAAAAAGACATGTGTAAAATAAGTGGACGCAACTTACTTGGCTTAACACTAGTTTGGTACCAAAACATGACACTTTAAGTGTCTTTTTTTAACAAATTTAAATTAAATGTTACTTGCATTAAACTATTTATTTAAGAAAACCCTCTTGATATCCTTAAATATGTTAGCTAGTGTGTCTTTTAAAAATATAACCTTACATTTTAGAATCTATCATGATCAAGAACTACACTCATCAAATTCAGAATAGTATGAACTCACGAATTATAAGAAGGAATAAAGCATTCATAAAACTATAAAAGCAAGAGACACAAGAAAAGAAAAGAAAAACAAAAACAAACAAACTAACTAACTAAATCACTTTGTCTGCTACGAAACAAAACTAAATAAAACAAAACATTATTAACTTAAAAATATATTTAAAAAAGGCATGTGTAAAATAAGTGGACGCAACTTACTTTGCTTAACACTAGTTTGGTACCAAAACATGACACTTTAAGTGTCTTTTTTTAACAAATTTAAATTAAATGTTACTTGCATTAAACTATTTATTTAAGAAAACCCTCTTGATATCCTTAAATATGTTAGCTAGTGTGTCTTTTAAAAATATAACCTTACATTTTAGAATCTATCATCATCAAGAACTACCCTCATCAAGTTGACCCTCGTAAGACTGCGATTGACGCTTTGAAGAAATCGCCTTTATAAGCTCAAGAAAAAATAAAGCGACCTTGTAGAAAATTTTAGATGACTCTTCCACAATTTTGTTATAGATAATTAAAAGTTCATGTGCAAAAAAATTGACTTTGGAGTATATAAAATAATAGAAAGCTACATGTGTTTGATATGTTCATTTCAAGCATATCCTTTGCATACAAAGAAAAATATGTTTCTGATGTATTTGTGAGTTTTAAAAGGTGATACATTGCTTGCCCTTTCTATTGTGCACTCAAGGTGGCAACTAGAAAGGCTTTGGTATGCAATAATTATTGGATCATTTTAAATATTCAAAATTGCATAAGAGAAAACTTTCACATTTTTATTCTTAAGACATAAGCATTCAAAACCTTAAATACTATCAAACTTTCCATGTAGATCAACTAAATGTATCAAATTACATGGTACACACAATTGGGGTACCGAAAACCTTGGTTTCAATGTTATTATGGAGAACTCAAGATTTTCAAGAGTTTTAGCACAATTAAAAATTCAAAATAAAGTTCAAGCAACGAGATTTAATTGAGTTAGGGAGCCCAAAAAATAAGTAGTTTCTTGGTTTAAACATATAAAGTCATTTGTAGTTGTCAAATTGCAACCAATTTCATGAGGGGACCTTCAGAAGACCAAAATTATGCTCTTATTCAACACGTGCTCAAGTATGAAATTATGTCTATAGCTTGTATGTGACTTGAAAACTTATCTTTGAAGTGCATTCCATTGTTTTGTTACTTTTGTAGCATTAAGTGCTACTACTTGGCTTTTATAAACATAAAAAATGCCATATCTATAAAAATATATAATAATTTTATGATTTTTTGAGCAAAACAACTTAAAATTTTACTAAAATTTATGTTTTAGAACTTACCAAAATTCTTTCCATACAGATTGTATTTTGATATGGAAAAAAATCCAGTGTTTTCTTTCCCTCATAACCAATCTATGGTAGAAGCAAGGTGTAAAAAACAAGTACTCAACTTTAAGCAAAAAATGATAAGACATCTTAAAAACTTAATCCTAGAAATCAAACTTCACACAACAACTTCTAATGAAACACATTCTTAAGTCCTCAGGTAATCTAAATACGAAATCGAAAAATGAATACTACTACAAACCTACAAAGAGCAAAGAACCAAACTTGTGTTACCGTATACATGTGGTAGTGATGTGCGTGAACACACTAGGACCGCCGAGGCATTTTTTCTCTTTAGGGGGTTTTTTCCCCCGAGCATTGTATATACGTCTCTCACTCTAGGGATATCCATCTTTCCATTGCACACTAAGTAACACACTCTCTATTGTGTGCCTTGAGCTTCCTTTGTCTTCTCCAAGCTATGTGCGTTTCTCTACAACCCTAATTCTAACAATTGGTATCGGAGCAGGTTGCGTCCTCCCGGGCTTAGTCGCCAGCTTCTCCAGTACACGCTTGCTCATTTTCTCCGATTTCAGTGAGCTTTGGCGAACGTTCGCAGGTCGACAAATATCTCGGGTAAGCTCGTAGAGCTTGGTCTGCTCAGATTTCTGTTTCAGACTCATTTCGACCTCCGTTTCCACTACAGGCAATACTACACAGGCTTTTCCGTCAATTTGTGTAGAGCATCTGTCAGTGCCAATTTTTTGCATAACAACGGTTTGTGCTATATACCACGTGTTGTTCCCGCTCAGTTTCTTCTATTTTCGAGCGTTTTCACATCAGGTGCAGCAATTACCATGGCTGACAACAACACAGATGTCTTCAAGATGTTTGTTGTTGAGGACAAGTTGGATGGGGACAATTACCCTATGTGGGCTTATATGATGCAACACGTTCTTGTGTCAACGGGAGTATGGAATATTGTACAGGGCATTGATGTACGTCCTGGTTCTGAGGATGTACGCGATGTTGAGGACGTTGCAGGTCTTGCTGCAAGGATTGCTGGTGTTAGAGTTGTTTTGCCTACGGCAGAACAAGCTCGTTGGGATGTAAAGGATTCGCAGGCTCATGCATTGATTGCGTTGTCTGTGAAGCGCACCATTGTTCCTCACATCCGTTCAGCAAAAGCTGCAAAACAGACTTGGGATATTTTGGCTGGTCTTTATGCAAGCCGCAATTAGGCTGAAATTGCTTTGCTACGTAAAGAGCTGGAGTCGAAGAATATGCATGAGGAAGATGATATGGACACTTTCCTTGCTAGTGTCAAGAATATCAATGAGCAACTTATTTCTGCAGGTGAAGTCATTTCAAACAGTTCCCTTGTGCAGACTGTTCTTGATGTCTTACTAGATTCTTACCAGACTTTTGCTAGTACTTGGAGACTTATGACTCAAGGAAATCCAGAAGTTGTCAAGTTTGATGCATTATTGTCACGTGCCACATCCCAACCCTATGTGTTCGTGAACAAGCTACACCATAGCAAGGTTCCCATCAATCAAATAAGTTTAGATTAGCAATGATCTGGCACTTTTGTGAGTCTATTCGTAGACTGTGCATGCCCAGTCACTTAGCATAGATGCATATCCTCCGGTTGCACAAAGCATGATAATCAGTATTCCCTTCAGAATCCATCAGATTCAGTCAGGGGAATTTTCCAGTGCATTTAGCCTATTTTCCTATTTTTGGTTATTTTCGCTTATTATTTTTAAGCGACTTTCTAACAAAAGTAGGTAGGGCAATTTTGCTAAGTTAATATATAAGCAAACCCAAGTTAGCACTTTCTGACAGAAGAGGCAGCAGGAGCTTCCCGCTCAATAGGCAACTTCTCAGCAGTACCCCCTCAGACCATCTAGCGTTTTTGCATCTCCCACCCTCCCTTGGCGTTTTCTTCACATCAGCCTCGCCGACAAGATCCATCCCCTGGCGTTTTTACCCATCTGCAACCCAAGCCATCAGTGTTTTTGGTCGCTAGGAGACCAGTAGATCCAACGTTTTTGGACTCAGACACTTCAGCCCATTTAGCGTTTTTGACTCAGCAAACTTCAGCCAATGCAGGGAATTACTAACGCTAGCAAGAACCTGTCATTTCAACGTTTTTTAGCATGAAATCTCTGCCATAGCCAGCATTTTTTCAGCCTTCAGCAAGAGTAGCAAAACGCAGCAAGAAAGAGACTTATCATCAACATTTTCATCTTCAGCATGAACCCCGATAAAGCCATCATTTTCAGCCATAAGGACAGCAATACAACAGTCATTTTCAGCCACGAAACTCAACCAATAGAAGATCCCAGATTTCAGCCCTAAGTCGTCGTCATCACCACCGTCGTCATCGGCATAGTCCAAGTTGCATCAGTCCATTGCATACGCATTGTACACCTTTGTGCAATCAAAGTAGACAACTCTCGCTGACGAGAGTGGGGCCTTCGGAGGAGGGTTTTACAACCTCTCGGTGTCGTATCTCTTCTCTCTCCTTCTCTCAATCTCATTCACTTGCACGCACAATATCCACTCACTTTGTTCGTGATCATAGCACTCTCCATAAGGACGGAAGGCTCTCTCTTTCTCTAAGAACTAAAAGGAACCTTCAACAAATAAAGATCACTAATCTTGAGAAAATACAACATTCATTCCGCTGCACCTTACATTGGTATTAGAGTTTTGGAAGTGTTCTGCATTACTCAAGGGAAGAACCACAATAATTTTTTTTGCTTGTTGCGGTCGCACGAACCCAAGTTCGCTTGGGCGTGTCGATTTCTAATCGTGTTTTATTGAAGAGTGACAGGAATTCCAAAAAAGACGGGCTTGTCCAACCTCCCCTTGTGTCTCTTTTCACTCATTGAGAGCGGACCGTGCACTTAGCGGCCGGCCAATCAATGTGAGGTAGGAAAAAGCAACCTTGGTGTGAGCGCAAGGCCGCCAAGGGGTGCGCCTGTAGGAAAGAGTAGAACTCGGGTGAAGAGAAGATCCTTCTCCAACGCAATTTGCAAGCGAAAGAAAACCTCAAGAACCTCAAAAACCCAAGACCCTCAAGACTCAAGAACCTCAAGAACCCAAGACCCTCAAGAATCAAGAACCTCAAGACCCTCAAGACCCTCAAGAACCCAAGTTCCTCGTGAACTTAAGCACCCAAGATCATAGTGCATGGTTGTCACCCGAAGCGGAATGGATACTTCGCATACAAGTGATGAGCATGAGAGAGGCGACAAAGACTCCTTCCCACCCGGAGATGATTTCTTCAACCCTCCCCCTTCGCCATCTACGCCACCAAGTGCACCAAACCCTACGGAGGCAATGGTCAAGCAGATGATGGCCATGATGGAGTGACAAGAAGCAAATCTCCTTGCTCAGGAACGTGAGCGCGATGAAAGAAGTGCAAAACTTGCCGCAAAACAAGAAGACAATCGACTTGCTTTAGAACGCGAGTGCAACGAACGCAAAGAACGGAAAGAACTAAGAAAGGCGGAAGAGGCGGCAAGAAACGCAGCTTTGGAGACCGAGTATGAAGCTCAACGAGAGCTACGCACTCAAGAATTGCTTCGACAAGCACTAGCTTCAAAGACCGAACCACCCAAAGATCGTGGGAGTTCGTCAAGTGGCGCAAGCCACGACGCGGATTCCAACCATCCAATCACAAAAAAGTTGACTTTCGGTAAGTATGACGGTAAGATGGATGCTACAGTTATTCATTCTTGGTTGCATCAATTTAATGCTTATTTTGCGACAACTAAGAAGACAGGAAATTGTAAAGTTTTGACGGCAACTATGTACCTTGCCGATGATGCCATTAATTGGTACCACGCATGGCAAGAGGCACAGCTAACCGCGCACCTAGAGACAGCCGACGATTTCACGCCCCTCTCTTTTAGTTGGGCTGATTTCCAAGACAAGCTCAAGGCGCCGTTTATGCCACCTCAGTACCTTGCACGATTGACGGACAATTGACGCTCTCTCAAGCAAAATGGTATGCCAGTCATGTCTTTTTCTAATCGCGTTTTGCAGCTAGGCACTCAATTACGAAAATCGGATGATGAGCGCAAAGAGGTTTTTCTCTTTGGATTGGACGAGTATATCAAGTACGATGTCGAGGTGCTCGATCCAATCGATCTCAACAAGGCGGTAGCGATTGCTCTCGCACAGGAGATGAAGCACAACAAGGGAAAGCCTAAGGAGAACAAGACTTCCACAAGTACCTCACAGACTTCTCAAAACCCTCAGAATGGTAAGAACGGTAAGAATGATAACTCTTCTAACCAATCTTCCAGCAATCTCTCATCAAAGAATTCTTCCAATGAATCTAAGGGTAAGACTAACACAATTGCTAAACCTAAGCTTACTCCATATGAAAAGGTAGCACAAGGAATTGTAGGAGAATACATCACGTCGGAAGAACAAAGCACTTATTCTAAGGAAGGTCGTTGTTTTCATTGTCACATTAAGGGTCACATAAAAAGAACATGTCCTAAGCTTGAATCGAATGAATCTAAAGCACCCACAACACCCACTTCCTCTGTCAATGCAATGAATGATAACACGAGTGTGCCCCAAGTTTCTCAAGACCCTCCCATTGATGATTCTCTCATTAAATGTTATGGTCGTACGTCGGGGCACCGTTTTGTCATATTGTTTGACCCAGGTAGTATGCATGATGTGATCAGTTCCTCTCTTGTTGAGAGAGCCCGCCTCGAGGTTAGTCCGAGATCTCCTATCGAGGTCTCTGGCTTTCGTCGCGGTATGGACACTTTCATCATCGAGGAATGCCTTGATGTGTTGCTTGCAATTCAACAAACCGCCTTCACTAGAAGATTTGTTGTTTCTCCTCTCCCAGGATGTGATATGATTTTGGGGCATTCGATGGTTTCGTGAAACGAACGCTCTCATTGATTTTGAGGCTAACACTTTAACTCTCAATGCCAAAAGTGATTCTCCTACTGTCTTTCATGGAGTGGACATTGATCCTTCTCCATCTCTCATTGCTAATATGCAGGACAAGGTTGAAAGGATTCGGGATAAGGAGATTATCTCAATCTCTTCTTCTCCAAAGCATGATACACATGATTTACATGAGTGTATGAAGCATGATGAGAAATTGAATGATATTGATTTGCATGCTGATTTGATTGACCATGATTTGCATGATGATTTGGATGATAAAGACAAGCACGATGATTTGCATAATCAAGACGTGATTGTTCACAAGGATGATGTGTTAGTTGATGCTTTTTCTAGCGAAGCTAACCTCGTTGTAGATTCGATCAATCACCAAGAATCGATCTTGGCTTTCGAGTCGAGGTCCACAGATCCCCCACAAGAAGATTTGATAAATCCCGAAGAAGCGATCTTGGCTCTCGAGCCTTGGTCCAAGGAACCATCACAGGAAGTATTATGTGTTCGCATGATTGATACACACGCATTGTTCGATTGTTTCATTCGTGATCGTTTCATGTATTTTAGTCAACATCGTTATGTGATCCCTTTTCCTAGGCATGACATATTGTATGTGGAGCACGTTTCTATCATGGATGAGCACGAATGTATGCGGATTGTTCATGAAAAGCTGAAAAGTTTGTATGTAAGGAAGTCGCATTCCATGTCTCTTCCTTGGCATGACACAGTTTCCGAACGAGCACATGATAGTATGAGCACAAAGAATGGGCACTTCCATTGTGATTTGCCACAGTTGATTGATTTCGATCAAACAGAAAAGATTCGATCTCATTGTTTGCATGTATTTGATGAACGGGTTGTCACTCCGTCTCTATGTTCATCTACATTGCATACACAGTCTTTAGAGAAGACAAGATTTTTTTCCTTCACTTTACATGGAATGGGTATGTTCATGGTTTTGTGTTGGAGATGGTTTCAAGAATTTTCAGCCCTGGAGATTCTTGAAGACGAAAGAAGACGAACTCTAGACGAAGTTGAAACAAGGAAGGAGCCACAGAAGACTTTGTGTCGCTTTCGGCGCGGCCCAAAGAAGCAAGCGTTGCAGACCTTTATGAAGTTCAAGTACCGCTCGACCCACACAGCAGAGTGGGCCGGCGAAGAGTCCCTTCCAGGATTCCGGATGCTGTTGGCGATCTCCCTCGACGCCATACAGTTCGGTATCAGTACCTCACTTTGAAAAGGAGGGGATGTCACGTGACACATCCCAACCCTATGTGTCCATGGACAAGCTACACCATAGCAGGGTTCCCATCAGTCAAGTCAGTTTAGATTAGCAGTGATCTGGCACTTTTGTGAGTCTATTCGTAGACCGTGCATGCCCAGTCACTTAGCATGGATGCATATCCTCCGGTTGCACACAGCATGATAATCAGTATTCCCTTCAGAATCCATCAAATTCAGTCAAGGGAATTTTCCAGTGCATTTAGCCTATTTTCCTTTTTTTGGTTATTTTCACTTATTATTTTTAAGTGACTTTCCAACAAAAGTAGGCAGGGCAACTTTGCTAAGTTAATATATAAGCAAACCCAAGTTAGCACTTTCTGACAGAAGAGGCAGCAGGAGCTTCCCGCTCAACAGGCAACCTCTCAGCAGTACCCCCTCAGACCATCTAGCGTTTTTGCATCTCCCACCCTCCCTTGGCGTTTTCTTCACATCAACCTCGCCTACAAGATCCATCCCATGGCGTTTTTACCCATCTGCAAGCAACCCAAGCCATCAACGTTTTTGGTCGCTAGGAGAGCAGTAGATCCAGTGTTTTTGGACTCAGACACTTCAGCCCATTTAGCGTTTTTGACTCAGCAAACTTCAGCCAATGCAAGGAATTACTAACGCTACCAAGAACCTGTCATTTCAGCGTTTTTTAGCATGGAAATCTCTGCCATAGCCAACGTTTTTTCAGCCTTCAGCAAGAGCAGCAAAAGGCAGCAAGAAAGGGACTTATCATCAGCGTTTTCATCTTCAGCATGATCCCCGACAAAGCCATCATTTTCAACCATAAGGACAGCAGTACAACAGTCATTTTCAGCCCCGAAACAGCCACGAAACTCAGCCAATAGAAGATCCCAGATTTCAGCCCTAAGTCGTCGTCGTCGGCATAGTCCAAATTGCATCAGTCCATTGCATACGCATTGTACACCTTTGTGCAATCAAAGTAGACCACTCTCGCCGACGAGAGTGGGGCCTTCGGAGGAGGGTTTTACAACCTCTCGGTGTCGTATCTCTTCTATCTCCTTCTCTCAGTCTCATTCACTTGCACGCACAATATCCACTCACTTTGTTCGTGATCATAGCACTCTCCATAGGGACGGAAGGCTCTCTTCTTCCCTAAGAACTAAAAGGAACCTTGAGCAAATAAAGATCACTAATCTTGAGAAAATACAACATTCATTCCGCTGCACCTTACAATTATGCACATTGTTGTTGCAAGAGTCACTTTCCAGACAAAACACGACTAGATAGTGTGCAGTTGAGCAGGTTTTTATTGCTTCTCAAAGAAAGGGTGGTAACAGCAATGCAGCCACTTCTTATGGTTCTGCTGCGAGTGGCAAAACTTCTGTTCGAAGTCATTTCAGACAGTTCCCTTGTGCAGACTATTCTTGATGCCTTACCAGATTCTTACCAGACTTTTGCTATCTAGTACTTGGAGACTTATGATCCAAGGAAATCCAAAAGTTGTCAAGTTTAATGCATTATACACATTGTTGTTGCAAGAGTCACTTTCCAAAAAAAACAGGACTAGACAGCGTGTAGTTGAACAGGCTTTTATTGCTTCTCAAAGAAAGGGTGGTAACAGCAATGCAGCCACTTCTTATGGTTCTGCTGCGAGTGGCAAAACTTCTGTTCCTAATGCTTCTGCTGGCAGCACTTCATCTGGCAATTCTGGTGATAAGGGCAAAAAGAAGATGTGTTGCCATTATTGTAAAGGTAATGATCACCTGATGAAGTAGTGTCCTAAGTTGAAGGCCCAAAGAGGCTAAGAAGAAAGAGGGTGGTTCCACTGCAAATGCTGATTCCACTACAAATGCAGCCATTGTTGAGTCTTCTGTGAAAGGAGACTGTGATGCTGATGTCGATGCAGAATGGGCTTTTAGCGCAGAGTGCACTTACAATCCTGTTGTCCATGATGCATGCTTGTCAGTTGCTGCAGATTCACATGTGTGGTATTTCAATAGTGGTGCGGGGTACTGATGGATGGAGAGACATGGAGAAGCCGCTGGTCTCTATGATCTTGCAACTCATTAGAGCCAAGGCTTCAGTACCACATGACATTATTCGAGCAGTGCTAGCTGCCCCCCCACTAGTGGTTGAGGTGCTATCAATCTCCTTTATACACCGCTTATGGGACATCCCCAGAGATAGATATGCCCGCCTAGCACTTGAGTCCTCTTGACAGTTAGCTATGCAAGGAGATTCACGCTGGTATGGGGAGACGACATCATGGTTTCAGGGACATGGGTTCAGCATGGACAGATCGCCCTCTTTTCAGTACTAATTGGATGCACCCTCTCTGACTCTTACACAGTCCGAGATCACGAGGCTCATCCACCAAGACCTAACTCAGCTTGACATCAGGAGGACTTGGATACAACCGGCATAAGAACTCGGCACGAAGATAGCTTTCTATAGAGAGCATCTGCTCCAGCTCACTAAGGATGGTTTTGAGACGAGACCCAAAAACATGGACACCCACTTATCTCATGGGATGCGATGCGCTATTGGCCAAATACGCACATCTTCACACCAGCTTCGGATCGGGATCGAGACTGGTAGATACAACGGAGTACCAGCGCCAGGACATGTCCCCTATGTCACATGGAGCCGGCGACAAAGTTGCACTACGCATGCCACTGCCCAGTTCACTATGAGATACGAGGCCGCTTTCACTGCCTGTTCAGGGAGGGCTTTGAACCACTTTCTAGAGTCATGGGATATGAGGATCAGATATGTCTGGGACTGTTTTTGCTCGAGCTGCACAGACACAGATAGAGCCGAATGAGAGGAGAGGCTAGTCAGTCTCAGAGACGGATCACATAATTCTTTAAAGCGGACACTGGACGGCAAGAAGAGCAGCTACCACAACAGAGCTCACATTCTCCTTATACTAGAGGCACGCTGATCAATCAAGTGACCGAGCTTGGGCCCACCATGGCAGAGGACTACACAATACAGCTGGAGACTGCAACAGAGGATCCACATCACTTTGGCCCAACATGCACACCGCCTGGTCAGACTACTAACCATGGAGGAGATTGATGAGATCCGCCAATGACCGATGATGGATCTCCTGTGATTTAGCTCTTCTGAGGACTGTTCACCCTGCTCATCTTGTACCACACATACCCACATTGGGTCATATTAGCCCCCATTCACTACTCTCACCCCTCCCCTGCTCGTATCATACGCAATTCCCTTTTTAGTACCTTTTCTTTTTATTTTGGCACTCAGACATTGTATCAGATTCACCGCATTGTAACTTTTTGGACTCAAACATTGTATCAAATTCACCCCATCGTAACTTTTTGGTCTCATAGGTCATTTTGACCTTCTGAAGACGTTAATATAACATTTCATCTCATATAACATTTAATCTCATATCGAGCTTCATCTCTCATATTCAAGATCTCAGTGTGGGCCCTAGGCCTGTTGGAGTAGCAGTGGACCATGCTCTCCTGACTTTTTCAGTCTCTTTCCAGTATAGTGTCTCTCAGACACCACGGAGGATTGCACACACACGGTATACTTTTACACCAGAGATGGATTCAGTTTATGTGGAAGAGATTTACAGACGGATGGGGGCAGCCGAGCCTGTATATACAGTGGAGGAGATCACCACTTTATTGACGGAGATCTTGCACGGGGCAGCAGCAGAGGCATACCCACACACTCAACCAGATCAGAGAAGACGTTCTGGGAGCATGCCTCAGAATAGTTGGTATGATGAGGAGTGCAGAGAGATGAGAGTTCAGATTCAGAGCGAGCTTATACTTGGAGTCATTACATATAGACAGTCTCGGATTGCCCTTCGGCGTTTAGTGCAACGGAAGAAGCGGGCCTTTTTAGCCCAGATGGAACGTGATTTGTATCAGCTCTTTTTGAGCCGAGATTCAAGTGAGGCCTGGCGTCTCTTCCATGAGCACTCACCTCCTCCAGTGATTACCTCTCCCGAGATTTGGGGTCAATATGCAGCAAATTATATACAGTACCTGGGCAACCACCATTACCAGACCCTCTAGAGCCATGTCCAGCCACTAGTACCTTCTTTACCACTGAGATGGTGAAGAACGCCATTGACAGGATGAGGACTAGGAGAGCATATGATCATGATGGTTTGGTGGCAGAGCACTTGATACATGCTAGAGATTTACTGTCAGAGGTTCTTGCGCAGTTGTTTAACCGTGTCATGTGTGAGGGACTACCCGAGTCCTGGAGATTATCTACTATTGTACCTCTTTTCAAGGCAAGGGACCCCACGGTACCAGGGAACTACCGTACTATTATTATAGGGCACACATTGGCACGGCTGTATGCATCCATTCTTGAACAGCAACGGAGTAAATGGGCAGAAAATGAGGGCATACGAGCAGCAGGGCAGGCTGGATTCAAGAGGGGTTTCTCCACTTTGGACCATATTCTTACACTCAGAGCCATTATTGAGGAGGGTCGGGCACATGGGAGACGGATGTATTGTTGCTTTCTGGACTTCCGCAAGGCATTTGACACAGTGCCGAGGACCAGATTGATGCACAGGCTACTGAAGTTGGGAGTACCCACAGAGATCATATGGGGGATCATGGCTTTATACGGCTCAGTGACTGGCCAGGTACGCACTCCTGAGGGGATTTCTGACATTGTTCATTCCACTATTGGAGTGAAACAGGGGTGTCCTTTGTCCCCTACACTTTTTGGTATGTATGTAGATGAGGTCTCTGACTACATTGACAAAGAGGGTGACAGAGGCGCTCAACTGACAGGGACATGGATCCCTTTATTATTATATGTTGATGATATTGTGTTAATGTCAGAGTCGCCAGAGGGCATGCAAAGACATTTGGATGCATTGCACAACTTTGCAGAGGATAGTGGACTGTCTGTGAACCTTGGTAAAACCAAGGTTATGGTGTTTAACACCACACCACAGTGTGTCAAGAGATCGGCACCTACACTCGTATATGACCAGGACACTGTGGAGTACACAGATGAATATACATATCTGGGGGTGGTATTCACGGGACCGAGGTTTACCCTGAGGAGAGCAATAGAGACTAGACTATCCAAAGCCTATGCGCCATTAGGAGGGCTAGAGAGGATGTGTTCGCAAGTTCAGTTTCAAGAACCACGAACAAAACTATGGCTCTTTGATACTTTGGTTGCTTCAGCTATGCTTTATGGGGTCCAAGTTTGGGGACCATCTGTGAATCATGACAGTTGGAGGAACATGGAGAGACCCTTGGTATTTATGATATCCCGGATGATTAGAGCCAAGGCCTCTGTACCACATGCGATTATTCGAGCGGAGGTAGCCGCCCCTCCTATAGAGATTGAGGCTCTTATCAGATCAGTGTCCTTTATGCACAGTCTATGGGATACACATAGAGGTAGATATACTAGACTGGCTCTTGAGTCCTCTAGACAGTTAGCGATGCAGGGAGATGCATCATGTTGGTATGCAAAGATGACCTCATGGTTTCAGAGGCATGGTCTCAGCATGGATAGATTGCCTCCCTTTCAGTATTCCCTGGAAGCACCCTCCCTGCCAGTCACACGGACAGAGATCACTAGATTCATTCGTCAGGATCTTATACAGTTGGACACCAGGAGGACATGGGTAGAGCCGATACAGGAGTTGGGCACGAAGATGGCTTTCTACAAAGAGCACCTTCTCCAACTTTCAGGGGATGGGTTTGTGACTCGTCCGAACTACATGGACACTCATTTATCTCATGGTCTGTGATGTGCTATTGGTCAGATTTGCACATCCTCACACCAGCTGGAGATTGAGACGGGTAGATTCAGAGGGATACCACCAGAGTCTAGGATATGTCAACTATGCGGCAGAGAGCCAGAGACAGAGCTACACTACATATGCCACTGCACTGTGTATTATGAGATACGAGGGCGCTTCCATTGCTTATTCAGGGAGGGTTTTGGACCCCTAGATAGAGTCATGAGGTATCAGGACCAAAGATGCCTTGGCTTATATCTAATCTACTTGAGCTACACTGACATAGAGACAGTCTGTTGGGGAGACATGGAGTACAACAGTCGCAAAGACAGATCACAGATTTCTTTGGATCGAGGGAGCCAAGAGACCAACCACCAGCGCAGGGTTGTACCCACATTCATACCAAAGGCACCCTCATTGACAGGGCGATTGAGCTCGGGAGATCGAGACGACCACGACCGAGACACAGGAGCACACTACATCGACGGAGACTCCAGCAGAGGATCAGAGGCATTCTAGCACGACACCCAGATTGTCATTGAGGGCCTATTCTACATTTTCACATTTCACATTTCACACTTCATTTCAGTTTTCATTTTTACTTTCAGTACTTTTTGTACTTGTACTTCAGACATTGTATTAGATTCACCACTTTGTATCTGATGGTCTCATAGGTCATTTTGGCCTTTTGAAGACGTTAATATAATATATCATATCTCTCTCTCTCTCTCTCTCTCTCTCTCTCTCTCTCTCTCTCTCTCTCTCTCTCTCTCTCTCTCTCTCTCTCTTACACAGTCCGAGATCACCAGGCTCATTCGCCAGGACTTGACTCAGCTAGACACCAAGAGGACATGGATACAGCCAGCACAAGAGCTGGGCACGAAGATGGCTTTCTATAGAGAGCATCTCCTCCAGCTTACGGAGGATGGTTTTGTGACGAGGCCCAAATACGTGGACATCCACTTGTCTCATGGGATACAATGTGCTATTGGCCAGATACGCACATCTTCACACCAGCTGCGGATCGAGACTGGGAGACACAGCGGAATACCAACAAAGGCCAGGACATGCCCCCTGTGTGACATCGAGCCTGAGACAGTGTTGCACTACACATGCCACTGCCCCGTCTACTACGAGATGCGAGGCCGCTTTCATTGCTTGTTCAGAGAGGGCTTTGGACCTTTCTCTAGAGTCATGCAGTACGAGGATCAGAGATGCCTAGGTTTCTTTTTGCTGGAGCTACGCAGACACAGAGAGAGCCTGATGAGAGGAGAGGCTAGCCAATCTCAAAGACAAATCACAGACTTCTTTAGAGCTGCCACTGGACACCCGGAGGAGTTACTACCACAGCAGAGCTCGTCGCTTTACACCAGAGGCATTTTGATCGACCGAGCGACTGATCTAGGGAGATCCATACGCCCACAACTGCGAAGGACTACACAACATCAACGGAGGCTACATCAGAGGATTCGGATCACTTTGGCTCGACGTGCACGACGCCCGGTCAGACTACTGACCATGGAGGAGATTGATGAGATCCGCCAACGACCGATGCTGGATCTCATGTGATCTAGCTATCCCAGCTAGCTATGTAGCTGCTTAGTTCACTCCTAGCAATTTAGGATTCCATAGTATTTTATTTTGTCATTTTGTCATTCTGTCATTTGTTCATCTTGTTACTCTGACTTTGGATCAAATCCACCACATTGTAACTTTCTGGTCTCATAGGTCACTTTGGCCTTTTGAAGACGTTAATATAACATTTCTCAGTTCTCATTTCTCTCTCTCTCTCTCTCTCTCTCTCTCTCTCTCTCTCAAAATATCAAACTTGTGAAGTTCTCATGATTATCAATCATTTAATCAATAAATCAAGCTGAAGAGTTATGGTTAGGACCATACATGGGCAACACAGCTCAAAGAAGTTTCTGAATATGGTGAATATACCTGATATCAGGTAAACAAAATTGCTGGGGGTGTAGGGTACATAGAATACAACACACGCATTACATGAACTAAGGTATTTGAGATGCATTTGATTCAGTTGCATTTGCACACACAGGAAAAGGATCTGATGTGAAACTGATCAAACCGTTTTCAAGAGACGCGACAATGGTCCCTCCCTCACTTGCCAAAAACAGCTTTGTTGAATCATCTTCATCCTCCTTCGACATCTTCTCAAACAGAGGATCTACTTTTGAGCCCTTTTGCTTTCGTTTGTGTCGCTTTCTCGTGATGGCAATTGCCACATCATTTGGAAGTAGATTGCCCTTCACTGCATGGTACAGTGTGGCCACAAATACACTCATAACCACCACACTTGAAATGCATGAGAGAACGACTGCCATACCCTGTGTGATTGGATGCCGAACTTCAACCGCATAGTTGATTGTTGCAATTGCTGATGCAGTCATTGGGAATGTATAAGCCCACCAAGTAACAGAAAACCTGCATAAACCCAAATGCTGGAATTGAGAAGTTATCTTTCACAGCTTGTCAGCCAAAATTAATCAATTACATCTCTCCAACATAGAACTAGAGAGTGATAAACAAACTTGCCACCTCAAAGTACATTCTTATATCACACTGATATTCCAACCAAAAAATGCCCAAAAACCAGAAGACAAGTTTTATTTGGTCCTTTGAAATAACACTGAACTATGGCACAAGTTGATACTATGAATCTCTGTGATTGACACCACAAGCCAGACAGGACCAGTATAAATTAGTAAATTGAGAAGGGTAAGACCTTCAGATAGAGAAAGAGAGAATTGAAGGCCAGACAACCATCTCCAAGTAGGAACATGAAGAGTACTACTGTCAGAAGTGATGACGTGGCAACCTGACCCGCTGAGAGAGTATAAACAATCGCAAATATGCCATGGCCATCCGTACGGCCCTGTTGACATGGCACTCGCTTTCTGTAGCGGAAAAACTCACTGTCCATACAACTTGATGATGTGGCAACTGATATGCAACTGAGTGCTTTTGGGTGCTAGTTTTTAGCAGTTGTTTTTCAGAATACCAACTTTTTGTAACCCTTGCTTTTAGGCCTGAGGCCTTTATAAGAAAGCCTGGGGGTCATTCCCTGCAGATCAGCTTGGAAGCACCGATTGCAAAAAAGTGACTTCCGAGCAGTCGTACTCTATGAGTGACTAATACAAGAAAAAAGTACTGAAAGGCGCGCCAGACTTTGGGGCCAATGCATCCTGAAGTGGAGCTCCGCCTCTTCGTGTCACGACTACTTTGAGTTTTGAAGTTCGTGTGTCAAAGTCAAAGGATCCGGTCCGACTTTTTGCAGCACACACCATGGATTTTGATAGAGCATCCGATCATGGATGGAAAGGAGTCCTATCTACACTTTTACAGGAAGACGAATCTAACGGCAATGGATGTTCAAGTAACAATAAACTGAAAGGAGTTGAATGACCAACTCCAAGAAACTCTCATCGAGGATCCACAACTTGCAGATATCCCGACGGCAACTCCAAGTCAGCACTTGTGCAAAGCACCTGATGAAGTACTCTTAAGGAGGATCTGAAATATGCCGAGTTTCCATAAAACTCAAAAGTGAGTTAGTTTCCATTGTATCGGCTTTAGCCATTTCGAAATTAATGAGCAAGTACTTTTGTTTATTCGATTTTTCTCAATAATATAGATGAAGATGATGACGTGGCTTGACCTAAAGGATAGACTCCGGACAAAGAGGGGTCATAGCCATACTGAAAGATGCTGAAGAAGTTTTGCCAACTTGCAGAGCCTAGCTGAGAGGCTTAAAATTAAAGACCCAAAAATTTTATGAGTTGTTCCCCAACTTATGGGACCCTGTTCGATAGGGCCTAAGGGGACACAAGGGAATAAAAATAAATCTAGGCCCCCAAATCGCGTGGAGATGATGATGTGGCACTGCTGTATGAACGTTCCACGATTTGCACTGATTGCTGACATGGCAGGCGTATGGATTTCTGTGTTTTGTGCTGGCTGCCCTAGCGCTAACTTTTGGAAGGCCTAGGGCCTATAAATAAAGTGCAAAGGCCTCAATTTTAGGCGGATACGCTTGGGAGCACTATTGAGACGAGGACCCTCCGACATTGTACTTTGTGAAGTATTAATAATAAAGAAATACCGAAAGGGACGCCAGTCTTTGAAGCCAATCTCTCAGGGTGCGGAGCTACGACGTTCCAAGTCGTTTCTCTCTCTCAGTATTGTTCAAGTCTGTTACAGTGGTATCAGAGCTCAGTCGATTCTTCTCCTACGAAGGATCCGATCCCTTTACTCACAACACACATGGATTCAATTGAAGAATCCTGCCAAGATGAAACTGTGGCACCCGACCACTCCGGCTCGGGAGAAAATAACGAAGATTCTAATGGACATCGTCCATCTTCAAAAGATTCGGAACAATGCGGGCAGTCTCCACCTACTGAATACGAAAGGATGGAGATGCAACGGCAACAATAGGTTAACGCTTGTGCCCGGCAGATGCTTTAGTACTCTTAAGGATCCTCAGTATGCAAAATTCATGACCAAGCACCCACTTGAATAGATGCATTCCGGATGGCGCTCCGCCACCAGATCACCTTTGAATTCAGCATTGAAGAAGTCGATTACACCCAAGACTCCTGCTCAGAAGGTGTACTCACAGGATGAATTCGAGGAAGCAATGGAACGGCGAGTCAATAGACTCATGAATACCAAGAAGTCGCCAAGAAAACAGAGTCGAGCGTCGAGGATAGGAAGAAGAAACCTAAGGATTTCAAGGAGGGCAGGCAAGTAGTAAAGTTTGATACTTTTTCTGGTTTTAAGGATACCCGCAAGGCCCTTGCTTTTATCCAACAAATTGACAGCGCGTACTTCGGAGGACATTATTCAGAGCATTCCAAAGTCCAGAGGGCGGCATCCTACCTCAAGGGGAATGCACAACCCTGGTGGTCTACCCTGCTTCTACGGAGGGAGGCACCAACAAAGTGGCTTCGGTTCAAGCGAGTCTTTACTTCCTCATGGCTCACTCAAGAATACGAACGTGATGTAATGACAACTTGGAATCATCTGAGGATGACCAAGGAAGACACGTACTGTCGGAGATTTTGGGACACTTTCTTACCTGCCTCTTCTTAATCACGTTCAAGTAGCAGCTAGAGCGATTTTGTTGTGGTCTACCTAAAGAGATTCAGGATTATTGTCTGTTGCAGAAGTTCGAGTCCATGCAACAACTGATGGGACACACAAAGCAAGGGTTTGCAATGCACGGGGGCACTCTTACGTATTCCACAGATAGATTGGTCACAGTTCGGACCGGACAAGATACGAACAACTTTTACACAAGGAAGGGAAAGCAACAGAAAAAGAGATCTTCAGGCCCTCCACTGTCGGCAGAGCAACAAGCCGAATACTTCAAGGAGGGTAAATGTTATGGTTGCGAGGAACACGAGCATGTGTTAGCCAGGTGCCCTAACAAAGCACCAGAAGAACAGCCAGAGGACAAGCTAGAGAGTTCTAAAGAAGCGGAGGAGCAGGCAAAGAAAGGAAAGACAAAAGCATGATTGGTAGCAGATTTTGTGGGGACCAACCTTGAGAAAATGGATGAAAGTACGGAGCTCTGCAGAGCGTGGGGCAAAGTACGAGATCAAGAAGCCCTTATCTTCTTCGATGGAGGAGCCAAGGCCAACTTGATTTCAATTGAATTGGCGGCTCGACTTGGAACTACACCGTATGAAATGGGACCATCAACTGAGGCAGTTCTACACCTAGACGGGATGTTTCCATTACACTTGTCATAGGTAATACTTCGATTGCATTGCCAGGAGTATCTAGGACACGAGGACTTTTACATCATGCCTTTGGAAGGATGTGATGTTCTTTTGGGAATCATTGGTTCCACAAGAACAATGTTGTGGTTGACTATAGGGCGAGAAAAGCAGCTTTAAAGAATGAAAAGGATAGAGAGATAGTATTTGATGTAAAATTGAAGGGCGAGTCAATCCCACATGTATCGACTTCCGGCATTTCCACATTAATGAAATCCAGTCAATTTGTTTACTTGATCTTCTTACATGAGATAGATGACAAGAAAATGTCGAATTTGTCCGACCTTGAGAAGGAATGACAAGAATTTTTGCAAGCTTAGGCTGTTTCTCTAAAGGCTTACCAAGAGAGTTACCTCCTCGGCATCCTGAAGATCACACTATTGATTTGATTTCGAGCAATACGCCACGGAATTAGCCACCTTACAGAGTAAGCAGATCCCAAAACGAAGAAATTATGAAAGAACTTCTAGAAAAAGGTTTGATTCAACCCAGTACATCACCATATTGTTTACCAGTGTTGCCGATCTTTTAAGAAAGATAGATCTTGGAGTATGTGCATTGACTACAGGGCTCTCAATAAAATCACCATCAAGAACAGGTTTTCAATACCCAAGATCGATGATATACTGGACAGGTTGCAAGATTCTACTTGTTTTAGTAGAATCGACCTGAAAAGTGGCTATCATCAAATCAGGATCGCTCTTGGAGATGTATACAAGACCACGTTCAGGACGTCCTTTGGATTGTGTGAGTATTTGGTGATGCCTATTGGTCTCACAAATGCTCCTACAATATTCAACGGGATGATGGACAAGATTTTTCGAGAATACAGGTCGAGTATAGGTCATTTGTGCAATGTGGGCACCTTTTTCAACGATATCATCATATTCTCCAAGAATGAGGCAGAGCAACAACACCACCTGTTACAGGTTTTCCAGGCACTGAGGCAACATCGGTTGGTGGTGAATGGGAATACAGGTCGAGTGTAGCAATGTGGGCACCTTTTTCAACGATATCATCGTATTCTCCAAGAATGAGGCAGAGCAACAACACCACCTATTACAAGTTTTCCAGGCACTGAGGCAACATTGGTTGGTGGTGAATGGGAAGAAAAGTGTTACGTGACACATCCAACCCTATGTGTCCGTGGACAAGCTACAGCATGATCAGGGTTCAGTCAATCCAGTCAGTCTAGATTAGTTAGAGGTGATCTGGCACTTTTGTGAGTCTATTCGTAGACCGTGCATGCCCAGTCACTTAGCATAGATGCATATCCTCTGGTTGCACATAGCATGATCATCAGACTTCCCATCAGAATTCCCATCAGAATCCATTAGAATCAGTTAGGGGAATTTTCCAGTGCATTTAGCCTATTTTCCCTATTTTTGGTATTTTTCACTTATTATTTTTAAGTGACTTCCCAACAAAAGTAGGTAGTGCAATTTTGCTAAGTTTGTATATAAGCAAACTAGAGCTAGCACTATTTGGCAGAAGAGGCAGCAGGAGCACCACTCAACAGGCACCTTCTCAGCAGGACCTCAAGGACTTCTAGCGTTTTTGCTCCACAGCAGCTTGGCTAGCGTTTTTGGACAAGACACAGCAGATCAGCCAGTGTTTTGCCCTTGAAGATCCCTGGCGACAAGACCCCAGCAGATCAGCCTAGCGTTTTTGCATCTGCAGAATCCCGGCGACAGAAACTCCATTTTCAGCCCTAGCGTTTTTGCATCTGCTAGCAACCTCAACGTTTTGCAGATCTATCGCGACAGAATCAGCCCTAGGATCAGCGTTTTCAGTTTTCAGCAGTTAGACTTCGCAGATCAAGTCCCGAACCTCGCAGATCTCACCTTCCCGCAGCAGTTCCTCGCTGCACGGTCAGTTTCCGCAAGGTTTACAGTTTCAGCCCGGAAAACGCAGATTTCAGCATCTGCGTTTTCAGCGCGTTGTCGTTAGATCGTCGTCATCGACATAGAGTTAGAATTCAGCACATAGAAGATTAGAGATTTCAGCCCATAGCGTTTTTGGACAGCAGTAGAAAGATTGCAGATTTCAGCCCTTAGGTCGACTTCGTCATCACCGTCGTCGTCATCGGCATAGTCCCAAGTTGCATCAGTCCATTGCATATGCATTGTACCACTTTGTGCAATCAATAAGTAGACCACTCTCGCCGACGAGAGTGGGGTCTTCGGAGGAGGGTTTTACGTCTCTGGTGTCGTATCTCTCTTCTCTCTCTATCTCTCAGTCTCATACACTTGCACGCACAATGTCCATTCACTTTGTTGTGATCATAGCACTTTCCATTAAGAACGGAAGGCTCTCTCTTCCATAAGAACTAAAAGGAACCTTGAGCACAGTTTGGAGCACTCATCTTGAGCAAAGCGCAAACAATCATTCCGCTGCACCTAACATTCGTATCAGAGATTTTGCAGTGTTTTGTATCACTCAAGGAAAGAACCACAAGAATCACAAGATTTTTTTTTTGCTTGTTGCGGTCGCACGAACCCAAGTTCGCTTGGGCGTGTCGATTCCTAATCGTGTTTTTGAAGAGTAACAGGAATCCCAGGAAAGAAGAGCTTGTCCAGCCTCCCCTTGTGTCTCTTTTCACTCATTGAGAGCGGACCGTGCAGTTAGCGGCCGGCCAATCGACGTGAGGTGGAAAAAAGCAACGTTGGTGTGAGCGCAAGGCCGCCAAGGGGTGCGCCCACAGAAAGGAGTAGAACTTGGGTGAAGAGAAGATCCTTCTCAAACACAGTTTGCAAGCGAAAGAAAATCTCAAGAACCTCAAGAACCTCAAGAACCCAAGTTCCTCATGAACTTAAGAACCCAAGACCACAAGAACCCACGACTTCAGAATGATCATCACTCGAAGCGGAATGGATACTTCGCTTGGAGGTGATGAGCATGAGAGAAGCGAAGAAGAATTTTCCCCACCAGGAGGTTTTTCCGACCCTCCCCCTTCCCCATCTACGACAAGGATTGCACTAACTCATATGAAGAAGTTGCCGCAGTTGTTTATGGACAAGAAGTTAGACCGAAAAGCAGAAATAGATCGTGAACACGAAGAAAAGATGGCAGCCATAGAGCGTCAATACACAGAAAGAGTGGCAACCATACATTGCGAGAACAAAGCAAGACAAGCAGAATATGACCGCGAGACCAAAGCAAGAATGCAAGCGATGTTGCGACTCTTTTCTCAAATGCAGGTACATATTCAACAAGATCGGGAAAAGGAGACTCTCTCAGTCTCTTCTTCTCCAAAGCATGACACACAGGATTTGCATGATTGTGTGAAGCATGATCATGATTTGGATGACAAAGATAAGCATGATGATTTGAATGATATTGCTAAGCCTGATGATTTGGATGCCAATGACAAGCATGATGATTTGCGTGATCAAGATGTGATTTCTCACGAGCATGATGATTTGCGTGATCAAGATGTGATTTCTCACAAGCATGATGAGTTGCATGAAGAAGATGTGATTGTTCACGAGGATGATGTGTTAGTGGATACTTTTTCTAGCGAAGCTAACCTCGTTGTAGATTTGATCAATCACGAAGAACCAATCTTGGCTTTCGAGTCGAGGTCCAAAGAACCCCCACAGGACGATTCAATCATTCAGGAACAACAATCGATCTTGGCTCTCGAGCCTAGGTCCAAAGAACCCTCACAGGAAGTATTATGTGTTCGCATGATTGATACGCACACATTGTTCGAGTGTTTCATTCATGATCGTTTCCTGTATTTTAGTCAGCGTCTTTATGTGATCCCTTTTCCTAGGCATGGCATATTGTATGTTGAGCACGTTTCTCTCATGGATGAGCACGAATGTATGCGGATTTTTCATGAAAAGCTGAAAAGTATGCATTCAAGGAAGTCACATTCCCTGTCTCTTCCTCGGCACGACACAGTTATAGAACGAGCACATGACAGTATGAGCACCAAGCGTGGGCATTTCCGTTGTGAATTGCCACAGTTGATTACTCTAGATCATAAGAGAAAGATTCGATCTCATTGTTTGTATGTATGTGGTGAACGGTTTAGCACTCCGTTTCTTTGTTCATCCACATTGCATGCACAGTCTTTGAGAAAGCCAAGATTTTTTCCATTCACTTTACACGGAATGGGTATGTTCATGTTTTTGTGTTGGAAATGGTTTCAAGAATTTTCAGCCGTGGAGATTCTTGAAGAAGACAGAAGCAGGACTCTAGACAAAGTTGAAGCATTGAAGATGACTTTGTGTCGCTTTCGGCGCGGCCCAAAGAAGCAAGCGTTGCAAACCTTTATGAAGTTCAAGTACCGCACGACCCACACATCAGAGTGGGCCGGCGAAGAGTCCCTTCCAAGATTCCAGATGCTTTTGGCGATCTCCCTCGACGCCATACAGTTCGGTATCAGTACCTCACTTTGAAAAGGAGGGGATGTCACGTGACACATCCAGCCTTATGTGTCCGTGGACAAGCTACAACATGATTAGGGTTCAGTCAATCCAGTCAGTCTAGATTTAGAAGTGATCTGGCACTTTTGTGAGTCTATTTGTAGACCGTGCATGCCCAGTCACTCAGTGTAGATGCATATCCTCTGGTTGCACACAGCATGATCATAAGCATTCCTATCAAAATCCATCAGAATCAGTCAGGGGAATTTGCCGGTGCATTTAGCCTATTTTTCCTATTTTTGACATTTTTCACTTATTATTTTTAAGTGACTTTCCAACAAAAGTAGATAGGGCAATTTTGCTAAGTTTCTATATAAGCAAACTAGAGCTAGCACTATTTGGCAGAAGAGGCAGCAGGAGCACCACTCAACAGGCACCTTCTCAGCAGGACTCCAAGGACTTCTAGCGTTTTTGGATACGACACAACAGATCAGCTAGCGTTTTGCCCTTGCAGATCCCTGGCGACAAGACCCCTGCAGATCAGCCTAGCGTTTTTGCATCTGCAGAATCCCGGCGACAGAAACTCCATTTTCAGCCCTAGCATTTTTGCATCTGCCACCAACAACCTCAGCGTTTTGTAGATCTATCGCGACAGAATCAGCCCTAGGATCAGCGTTTTCAGTTTTCAGCAGTTAGACTTCGCAGATCAAGTCCCGAACCTCGCAAATCAAGTCCCGAACCGCAGCAATTCCTCGTCGCACGGTCAGTTTCCGCAAGGTTTACAGTTTCAGCCCGGAAAGCGCAGATTTCAGCATCTGTGTTTTCAGCGCGTCGTCGTTGCATCGTCGTCATCGCGGTCGTCATCGACATAGAGTCAGAATTCAGCAGATAGAAGATTAGCAGATTTCAGCCCATAGCGTTTTTGGACAGCAGTAGAAAGATTGCAGATTTCAGCCCTTAGGTCGACTTCGTCATCACCGTCATCGTCATCGGCATAGTCCCAAGTTGCATCAGTCCATTGCATACGCATTGTACCACTTTGTGCAATCAATAAGTAGACCATTCTCGCCGACGAGAGTGGGGCCTTCGGAGGAGGGTTTTACAACGTCTCTGGTGTTGTATCTCTCTTCTCTCTCTATCTCTCAGTCTCATACACTTGCACGCACAGTGTCCATTCACTTTGTTGTGATCATAGCACTTTCCATTAAGAACGGAAGGCTCTCCCTTCCATAAGAACTAAAAGGAACCTTGAGCACAGTTCGGAGCACTCATCTTGAGCAAAGCGCAAACAATCATTCCGTTGCACCTAACAAAAAGTAAGCTTTTCTTACCAGAGATCCAACTTTTGGGACACGTCGTCTCTCTAGAGGGTATCAAAATGGATCCGGCCAAGGTTCAGACCATCCTAGATTGGCCAGACTTCAAGAATGTTCATGAGGTTAGCTTTTTGGGTTTGTGCTCTTACTTCATTCAAAAGTTGCAAAAATTGCTTCTCCTCTGCATGCTTTGACACAGAAAGGGGTTTCTGTCACATGGGGACTGTCACAAATGGTGACATGGCACCAGACCCTAGGGACACGTGGCAGGCCACAGTACGGCAGTTCCAAAATTTGCGCCACAAAATGCGCTGACAGGCTGACGTGGCATCTATACAGAATTCTTGCTTTTGCGTGGATGCTGATGACATGGCATAGCGTACAGAATCCCTGATTTTCCGATGGCTGAATTTTGGGACAGCTTTTGAGCAAGTTGCTTTATTTTGGAAGCTTTTAAAACAAGAATGCTTTGGGGCTTTGCTTTTGGGCATCCCTTGTAACCAATAAATAAGTGGGCAGGGCCTCACTTCTCAATGCATCTTGACGCAGAGTCTGAGAGTAGCACCCTCCCACTCTCTTGTACTTTGAACACAGATTAATACAAAAAGAATACCGAAAGGGGCGCCAGTCTTTGGGGCCAATATCTCTAGGCATGGAACTCCGTCGGGCCGTGTCGACTTAATTGTGAACTGTGTACTGTTTTGAAGTAAATCTCTGCTTGTCGCGGTAGAATCTTGACTTGGGGTGTCCAAGTTTGTTACAGTGATACCAGAGCACAGAAAGATTCTTCTTCTACGGAGGATCCAATCATTGCAACGCACACAACTTCATGTCCCGACCTCGGACTTATTAGCCACTCCCACCCTTCATACATCGCACATCGAGCGCACTCCCGTCTTCATCGCTCTGTCTTACAGGGCATAAAGCCATAGAGAATCCCAGATTTCACATGGGTTCTTGTGGAGAATCTGACAAAGATGACACCTCGCACTGGGAAGACAAAGAAAACCCAGATAAGTAACTTCAATGAGAAAGAACTCAGATTTCTTAGCTGCAATGTACAGCTGACACTCATCCAAACGGGTTAATACCCTTTCTACATCATTTTCATGTTGTTCCCACGATGTAGAAAAAATGAGAATATCATCAAGAAAGATGAACACATACACAAACCATATCGCCAAAACTGTCTACCATGAGACGGTTAAATGTACCCACGGCACCTATCAATCCAAAAGGCATGACTACATACTCCCATTGCCCTAGCTCTGTGCGAAAAGCGGACTTGAAGATGTCGCCTTTGAATACCCTTACCTGATGGTATCCACTCTTGAGATCGATCTTACTGAAAACCTTTGCCCCATTGAGCCTATCAAGGATATACTCAATGCGAGGCATCAGAAAATTATTCTCGACGGTCATCTTATTCAATGCCCTGTAATCAACACACAAACGAGACGAACCATCTTTCTTGCGGACAAACAAAATAGGAGCAACAAAAGGACTTACACTTGGACGTATGAATCCCCTGGCCACCAACTCCGTGAGTTGCCGCTCTTAACTCTTCCTAAGTCTTGTTCAAATGGTAGGGAGCCTTACTGACAGGCTGTTCCCCCTCTATGAGCTCGATGCGATGGTCCTCCGGCCTCTCGGGTGGGAGACGGGGTGGAAGATCATCCTGCAAAAAGAGATGCTTAAACTTGGTAAACAAAGTTGAATACCTGTCTGGAGCCTGAATGCTCTGGGTAACTGGAGCGGCATAGATGAATGCCACTTGTGCTCCTCGTCATAATTCACACTTTGCCTGCACATGAGAAATGAGAGGCAAAGAATGCAGACCCTCCTCAGCACGAATGATCATGGGAGAGTCACTTTTGGCATTTAATATAAGAGTATTGTCTTCCCAATCAATGAGAGGGTTATGCTCACGAAACCATCTAATACCCAAAAGCATATCACATCTTGAAAGAGGAGACATGACAAATTTCCAACGGAAGGAAGCTTATTGAACTGTAAACAACACATCACGGCACTCTTGTGTGATGAGAGAGTCCATACCGAGAGCGAAGCCAGACACCTCGAGAGATGTCTGACTAACCTCTAGGCGAACTCTCTCTACAAGAGAGGCACTAATCACATCACGCATACTACCTGAATTAAACAATATGACAAAACGCCGACCCTTCACATGACCATAACACTTCATGAGAGACTCATCAATGTGTGTGTCAGAAACATGTGTTGACGCAGATAGATTCATTAAAGTGCTTGTGGTAGCTGTGGGTTCTTTGGGTTCTTTAGGTGGGGCTGTCTTAGGACAAGTCTTCTTAATGTGACCCTTGACGTGACATTGATAACATCCACCTTCCTTAGCATAAATCACTTGTTCTTCAGCCGTTATGTAGCCTCCCATAATTCCTTGTGCAACCTTTTCATTCGGGGTTAGCTTAGGTTTTGCAGGTGCTTTAGCTTTACCCTTAGATTCATTTTGAGAGTTCTTTTCCGAAGGATTAGAGGAAGATTGACTAGAAGAGTTACCATTCTTACGGTTCTGAGAAGTCTGATTGGTACTTTGAGGAGACGGTTTGAAGGACTACCCAGTTCTTCTTCTTGTTCTTCTTCTGACAGCTCTGCTAGCTCTTCTGATTTGAGCGAAGAAGACAGAAAAGGCAAAAAGCAAAGCTTTGGAAAGGGCAAGAAAAAGGAAAAGAAGCCTAAATTTTGCCCAATTTCTGACAGTTCTACAGAGGACTCATCCTCAGGAAGTTCGGACTCTGACGATCACATGTTTTATGCAACAAAGAAGCGTTTTTATAAAGCCAACCAATATGAAATCCTTGAAGATAAAAGCAAGAAAGTAAGAGAATTCAAAGGTGGACATTCAATTAAGTTAGACTCTTTTTCTGGATTTCGAGATGCTCCGAGGGCTTTGGCCTTCATACAGCAGTTTGACATAGCTTTCTCTAGAGGGCATTACTCAGAGCACTCCAAGATTCGGAGGGCTACATCTTTCCTCAAGGGAAATGGTCGAACATGGTGGTCCACCCTTCTATTGAGAAAAGAAGCTCCAGTTAAATGGTTGAAATTCAAAAGGCTTTTTATTTCTTCTTGGCTGACTTAAGAGCACGAACGATATGTACGAACTGTTTGGAATCATCTTCGAATGACTAGGGGAGATTCTCAAGACGCTTATTGCGAGAGATTTTGGAGCTCTTTTCTACCAACCTCTTCATTTAAGAAGGTCTCGTTTCAAGAACAGATTGAGCGGTTTTGCTGCTGACTTCCTACACAGATCCGAGACTGCTGCTTGGAACAAAAGTCAACTTCTATTCAAGAATTGATGGGTCATGCGAAACGGGATTTTGCCATACACTCGGGCAATCTGACTTACCCCACTGATGAGATCTTGACTCTGAGAACCCAACAGACTTCTAATAATGAAAGTAGAAAGAGAAAGAGTTCCCAAGAAAAGAAAGACAAGGATTCACGCCCCGGCTCACTCTTCGAGAGAGGGCCAACTACATCAAAGAGGGGAAGTGTTTTGGATGCGGGGAACATTGACATGTCTCCGCGAAGTGCTTTAAAAAGGCACAGCAAGAACAAAATGAAGACAAGCCAAAGAGTTCGAGAGCAGCAGAGGAACGTGGCAAAAAAGGCAAGATGAAAGCAGGACTGGTTCCAGATTGCATGGGTACTAACCCAAGCACGATTGATGAAAGTACAGAACTTTACCGAGCTTGGGGCAAAGTGAAAGATCAAGAGGCCCTGATTTTCTTTGATGGAGGAGCCAAGGCCAACTTCATTTCACCTCAATTGGTGGCACGGCTCGAGATTACACCCGATTGAATGGGACCACAAGTAGAGACAGTTCTAGCGGCACCGGACGGGATGTAGCCATTACACCTGTCATTGGCAAACTTCGGTTGCATTGTCAAGGATATTTGGGGCACGAAGACTTTTACATAATGCCCTTGGAAGGTTGTGATGTCCTCCTTGGAGTCCCTTCATATCATAAGAACAACGCCGTGGTCAATTATCGGACGAAGAAAGTGACACAAATGAAAAGGGCCGAAAAATTGTACTTGATGTGAAATTGAAGGGCGAGTTTGTCCCTAATGTATCGGCTTCTGCCATTTTGAAATTAATGAAATCCAGTCTGTTTGTTTACTTATCTTTTTGAAAGAGTTAAATGATGAACATATGACAAATATGTCTGAATTCGATAAAGAACGCCAAGATTTTCTCCACACTCATGCCGATTACTTTTCTGAGAGCTTGCCAGGCGAGTTGCAACCAGCTCGTCCTAAGGATCATACTATTGATCTGATACCTGGAAGCACACCACTGAACCAGCCACCTTACCGTGTGAGCCGAGCTTAGAATGAAGAGATTATAAACCAAGTGAAAGACCTCTTGGAAAAGGGTCTTATCCAGTCGAGTACTTCACCTTACTGCTCTCCGGTGTTGTTGGTTTTAAAGAAAGACGGATCTTGGAGAATGTGCATCGATTATAGAGCTCTCAACAAAATCACCATCAAGAACAGATTTCCGATTTCGAGGATCGATGATATTCTTGATCGACTACACGGATCCTCTTGTTTCAACAGGATCGATTTGAAGAGCGGATATCATTAGATCCGAATCGCGCAGGGGGATGTCTACAAGATAGCTTTTCGGACGAGCTTCGGTTTATATGAATTTTTGGTGATGCCTTTTGGCCTTACCAATGCTCCAACGACTTTTAACCAAATGATGGACAAGATTTTCAGAGAGTATAGATCTCTTGTTGACACTTCTTTGATGACATTATAGTCTTCTCCAGGGAAGAGGCAAAACATAGACGACATCTGCTACAGGTCTATCAGACATTACGAAATCGCAAGTTGGTGATCAATGCCAAGAAGAGTGAATTTTTCTTACCAGAGTACACTTTTTGAGACGCATCGTCTCAGCAACAGGAGTGCAGATGGACCCAGCCAATGAGACTATACGTGATTGGCCCGATTTGAAGAATGTCCATGAAGTTAGAAGCTTCCCTTTTAGACTTTGAAAGAGAAATTGACTACAGGACCAGTTTTGACTTTGCTGGATTTGCAAAAGTCATTCGAAGTATATTTTGATGCGTGTGGTCATAGCCTGGGTGCGGTCTTAATGCAAGAAGGCCGTGTCATTGCCTATGAGAGCCGATTGTTTTCAAGGCCGGAATTGACAGCACATATTTATGAGAAAGAGCTTTTGGCGGTTATCCATGCTCTTACTCAGTGGCAACATTACCTACTCGGAGCCGATTTTACGGTCTTCACTGATCATCAAGGTTTACGCTACTTCTTGACACTTGTCACAGAAGCAACTATCGGAAAAGCAGATGCGGTGGGCTAACATCTTGTCACAGTTTCACTTCCAGATTGTCCATGTACAAGGACAAAAGAACTTGGTGGCAGATGCTTTGTCTCGGAAGCCGTTAGTCTTGGCTATTACTGCGATTTATCATAGAAACTTCGAGAACATGGTCGATCAGTACGCCACAAATCCAGATTTTTCACACGTATTCAGTCGAATGCAAAATGGGGAGGTAGTAGCCGGATATTCCATTTGGGATGACTACTTGATGAAGAAAACGATGTTGTGCGTTACATAGCCGTTGAGGGAAAAGGTTCTAACCGAATGCCACTGTACACCATTTACGGGTCACCGCGGCATTAATACCACCTTGAAAGATGTGGAGCGTTACTTCTTTTAGCCGAGACTCAAGAAGGACGTGGACAATTTTGTACGTAGTTGCTTGGTATGCCAGAAGGTCAAGTTTGACAGACATAAAGCACAGGGATTGTTACAGCCTTTACCCATTCCCATCCGCTCCTAGGAAAGTATTGCAATAGATTTTATTTTTTATCTCCCGAAGACACAGAGTGAGCACGATAGTATTTGGACTGTTACTAACAGTTTTAGCAAGCAAGCTCATTTCATTCCAATGAAGAAAACAGTCAAGCCGGATCATTTAGCGAGACTGTTCATTGCCCAGATATTCAGATTACATGGCATGCCTGAGACAATTGTCTTTGACAGAGATCCCCGATTCACAAGTTTGTTTTGGAAGGCTATTTGGGAGAACATTGGCGCACGGTTGCAGTTCTCGTCATCTTTCCACCCGCAGACAGATGGGCAATCTGAGATTGCAAATTCAATCGTACTGGATTTATTGAAGTGTTACATTTCCAATCAGAAGACTCAATGGGAAAAGTTTTTGCCTTTGGTGGAATTTGCCTACAATAACACGATTCACTCTTCGACAAGAAAGGCGCCATTTAAGATTACTGAAGTGCTCCAAAGGTTCCACCCTTCCTAAGCACGAAAGATAAGATTTTTGAAGCCGACCAGTACACAAGAGACTTGGACACTGCTTTTGCCAAGGTCTAGGAGGCTTTAGAAAAGTCTCAGGAAAGACACAAGAAGGCAACAGATCCACACCGTCACGTTTTGAAATTAAAGGAAGACGATTGGGTGCTCTTACGTTTTGAGAAGGCACGCCTGAGAAAGAAAAAGGGAAAGGAGCGGCTTTTTCCAAAGCTTAGCATGAGATACTATGGACCTTTCCAGAAAAAAGAAAAGATAAATGATGTCTCCTTTAGACTGAAGCTGCCCAATACTTGGAGAATTCACAATGCTTTTCATGTGAGTCTCTTGAAGCCTTTTAAAGGCGATGTGCCCGATGATGGGGAGGCAGATGAGCAACCCGAAGTGGAGGAAAGCGAGGAGATACTCGTTGTAGAACAGATACTGGCACATAAAGATAGAAAGATTAAAGATTAAATTCAAGAACTATCCCGCATTGGATGCGAAGTGGATGGAGGAGGAGAACCTAGCAGATACTCCTCAGATTGTGAACCTTTACCTTGAAGCATTCGGTTTAGCATAGTCTACTCCGATAGAACCCCGATTTCAGCATGGGCGAATCTAGTGCAGCGGGTTTGCACAAGAGGGGAGTTACTCCGCTCCTTTGTCGACAAAATGCCCCGATACTTTGATACAGAGTCACTAATGTCCCTTTGGGTTTCAGGGATACTGCTGAGCTGACAGTATTCTGCAGTATGACTTTATAAACAAGAATTCCCAATAATGAAAATGATACTGATTCATTTGTACTTGACTTGTTTAAGTGCAGGAACTGATAGACGAAATGACTGCAGCATTTCAGACTCATAAATCTCTATAGACATGATTGCAATATGGTTTAGTTAATTGGACATCTTTGAGGTTTTGACTGGATCTAGATGCGATTGCTAAATACGTTGCCGATTAATCATGGTCTGAGATTTGGAATGATTTTTTAATGTAATTTGTCATGTGATGTCCTGTGATGTCTAGTGATGTAACTATCGATTGGTACATGTGCTAGATGTGTTGTGCTTAGTGCGTCGAACTAAAAGTCAGTGTCTGCTAAGACTATTTATGGCCTCTGTCTGTTTTGCAAGCGTAATCGAGGGCGATTACAATGCTTTCAAGAGGGGGGTATGTCACAAACCAGTGATGTGGCATGCTCCTGGACACTCACTAAGTGGCATCAGACCCGGACAAGCGCCGACAGGCTAACGTAGCAGGTTTCGAATTTTGCGGCATGAAAAGCGCTCACAGTGCTCACGTGGCCTGCCGTACGGATTTCCGCTTTTTACGTTGACAAAGGTGTACGGAATTCCTGATTTTGTGCTGGCTGAATTTTTGGACAGCTTTTGGGGCTTGTGCTTTATTTTAAGAAGCTTCTAGATTACTGCTTTTGGGCATCCCTTGTAACCAATAAATAAGTGTTAGGCCCTCGCTTCTCAGAGCATCTAGACGCAAAGTCTGAGAGTGAGCACCTACCCACTCTCTTGTACTTTGAACACAGATTAATACAAAAAGAAATTCCGAAAGGGGCCACAGTCTTTGGGGCCAATACCTTTTGGCAAGGAACTACGCCAGGCCGTGTCGACCTAATTGTGAATTGTGAACTGTTTTGAAGTGAATCTCTGCTATGTCGCGGTAGAATCTTGACTTGGGGTGTCCAAGTTTGTTATAGGCTGGCAGCAACCGCTTGTGATTTGCAGCCTGCACACGGCATTTTTTGAGGGCCATATGACTCATAGCGTCGTAGGTCTGAGCTTTTGGGCATTAGCTGATTAAAGCGTTAACTTAATTATAGGGCCAGCTTTTGATACAAGTCGACGTTTTGTGCTTTTGAGCACCACATGTAAAAGCAACAGGCCAAGTGCCTATAAAAGTGAGGCCTAGTGCGAATTCTAGCACATCTAGTGGCAATCAAACTCGCACCGACAATTGAATCTCACAAGATCAATAATAATAAAAATACCGCAAGGGACACCTAGTTGAGGGACCAGTGCATCTTGGAATGGAACTCTGCCATTCCACGTCTCATCTCAAGTGTGAAATTCTCTTTCTGTTTAAGTGGTTGAAGTGTGCTAAAGTTAGTTCTAGTTGGTATATCTCCTTGGCACGTGGTGCCCTTCCAATTTCACGGTAATCTTCATGGGAATCGGCATTGGCTTAGGCATCCATCTGCTTGTAGACTCCACAAACATCCATCTAGTTTGTGTTGTTGGCTCACAACATCCAAGTTGCGGCAACAGAGTACTTGTTTGCCAATAACCAACAAGGGCATCGTTGATCCACAATGCAGCCAATTGCTTCCGACTAGACGCATCATGACCGATATCCCTATCACTTGGACATTACCTCATTGACACAGAGGGACCTGTCACAAAATGGTGACCTGGTGGTGCCGGACAGAATAAGTAAGAGCTGACTAGAGCTGAGCAGGAGCAGATTTCGGACGCTTAAGTCTGACCGCGGCAACCTATGAACTATAGCAGAATTCGCAGCACAATTCCCAGAGCTTTACGCCCATCATCCCTTGAATTTTCCAAACTAATAATTTCGCTTTGACTCTAGGAATAGGTTGTGAAGAATATTTTGAAACAGAATTCTTCACAGTAGCAAAGAATACCATAGAAAGAATGCTACCTTCAAACACAATCATCTGATGTTTGTCATGAGATATATGTTCCTGATTGCAGTGTGCACATACCAAAGTGGACTGGTTTAGTCATGCAAAACTGGAGGAAAACTAAGGAAAAAGAGCATTACATTTTCCATTCACCTTGACAAACACGAAAGGATCAAAACGAGTACGCAAAAGGCCTATAATAAGAATTTCAATAGCATATCACAAAAGTACAAGACCATAATATGTGAAAACTTACTGAAATCCACGAAAGAAGTTGATCCGAACAACCTGCACGTCATTAAAACATTTTGTGTCATTGTCTAAAACTGCAAAGCAAAAGCACCTCAAAACTTTAATTTCGGGGTAACTTTCACATCACACAGAGGTCCAATTTGGAACAGAAAGTTGAAAGCAAAGATGTACAAATGGACCAGTTACCAGAGATGAATAGAGGAATAAAGCCAGAAAGTAAGCAACCCTTGAGACGCGGTCAAAGCTACCGACAATATTTTTCCAAGCAACACTAGCCACACTTGGAGCGGCTACAAAAAGGAAGAAGACAGGATGGAGTTCTTTTGGAAGGACCTCTGCTGTTGGCAAACGTTGGTAGAGAGTCACAAAGACGACCAAATAATGAGCACAACCTACTGCCCAAAAAAAGATGGCTGGCTCATCCCAGCCAACTACTGCAGCTAGCATGGCACTCACAAAATTCCCGACCAAAGATAGATGGGTTGAAGGATTTGCCACTTTCGAAAGCCTCCTTTGACCCCCTGAGAGCCACTGACCATATATTTTCAACTTCAGCAACAAGAGAGGAGTTGTAAATATGCACCAAATAGCTGGATGTATGGACTTTCCTATCCGTGGAGGAATACCAAGGGTCAAAAACATGCAAGCTATCCATGGGGCAAAGAAAAAGTTCACTCTCACAGGGTGATAGTATTCTCGTCGGACTGCCTCAAAGTATAGCAGACATTTGAGCCCATATATGATGGATATGACAACAAGCGCTATCAGGGCTAGACACCATAATACAAAGTTAACCACCAAGGGTATCTTGAGAAAACTCGTCGAAGGTAAAGTAGCCAGAACTTTGTATAACACTGCTTGACTACCCAAACCCAGGCAAATACCGAAGCATCCAATTGGAAATCGAAGAAGAAAAGGCCACTTCTGATTTAATGGAAGTAGCAGCTCCTCAGAGTCCTGAAAAGTAAACAGCCAAGCAAACATTATTAGAATTTATCACCAAGTATCCTTTCATGTAAAGCTGAGAAAGAGAACATGTCACAACAGACTCCTCCATAAGAAAGACGCAAAAACCATGAAAAAACATGACTGCAGATTAGCAACGAAGCTATTGATAGTATGTATCTATTGCAAAAAATGTATGGAACACTCACCTTTACAAATTCCAGCTCAGGACCCCTTAGTGCATCAAAGTATCGACCTGCAGGAACGGCCTTCGCCTCTTCAGAAGAGCTCTTGGAAGATGAACTACCATTTGATGGGTCATCTCCACCTCGCCGTGAATCTTGAGACTGCGTACGAGGCAATGGCTTATCAAACTTGTTAGACCTGGTCTTAAACATGACATAATTAGCTTTCTTTGCATTATCCGTAGCATCGTCCTGGTTTGATCCTACATGTGTGCTACATCTTCGAACGGGTCCTGAATAAACAGAACCTTTTCTGGTCCGCATTCCACCTCCCATCTTCTCTCTAGTGGGCATGGGCTGAGAGAAAAATTTCCTCTTTGAGACTTTCTGAGGGGGATCTTGCATAGGAGGACTCTTGTGTACATGAGATGAACCACCATGTGTTGAGTCTCCATTGGCTGGGAGTCTTTGGTTGCCTTTTCCCTGCGTCTTTGATGTGAATGACACTTTCTTGACCAGATCACCATAAAAACCTCGAGGGGCAAAAGGAACCGCCGCTCCTCCATTCACCTTTTCAGACTTTGGAGTGCTCGACATGGGTGAACGATGCAGGGCATCATTTGCCAGCTCAGGTATGTCGATTGCACTAACTGTACGCGAGGGCAGGCTGTGAGCAGATGGCTGGGAAATGTCTGTTGATGAGGATTCAGGTGAAGATGCAACTTTGCTTAGCTCTATGTTGTGATGTGGTCTGTTGCGAGGGGCAGATGCATGTTGGTCGAGCTCGGAGATGTCGATAGTGGAATGGAAATTGGCGAGAGGAGAGGACGGACTTCCACCAATACAAGCATAGTCGTCGTCGGTGATGAACTGAAGGAGGGGAGGCAAGGGCTCCTCATGGGAGGGGCTCTCATGGGGTGAGGCGCTTGGTGAAGAAGCTTTCGTGCTGGGGAGGGGGGTCTCATGATGTGCCATGGCTGAAATACATGGGCCTGCTGCTGTTGTTGGAAGGGGGAGGGTTGGGAGTGGCGTGGTGGCAGGGTGGCTCAGCGTGGGCTGTAGGTGGTAGGGGCAGGAAGGAGCCTTCAAGCATGTGTCCTGTGGAGGGCATGCAGGGGAAAGCCTTCTCTCTCTCTCTCTCTCTCTCTCTCTCTCTCTCTCTCTCTGTGGAGAGTCTGCTTCTGTCCCTGGGGCAGTCCGTATGTACGATCTTTATAAAAGTTTGAGCAATGCTGGTTGAAAACCTGAGTGCGCGCTCTGACAGGGGCCCGGCACAAGAGGCTGCGCGTGAGGAGAGCTCGCTCTCTGCTGTGACCTGTCACCTGTCTGAACTAAAAAAAGTGGGGATTCCTCTGATGGCGCAGATGACGGGTACCGTCCACTTGGATACCTCTGGAGTCTGGACTCGTGAAGGTTGTTGCTGTCCGTGATTGGCTCATCATCGGCTGGGCTGGCAGGCACCTGCGACGGCCGGAGGAAGAAGTACAGTGCAGTGTGGAGTCTTGTGGAGAGAGAGAATGATGAGTGTTCGTTTTCGAGAGAGCGCTCCGAGCCCGCACAGACAGTCTGGCGTCTACACTTGCATGTTGGCAAACGCAACTCCACCTTTCAAAGCCTCATTAAAAATGCTTTCTCGATTTCCTATTTCCCAATTTTTTTCAAAGAGAAAATGAAGCCCCTTTTTTTCAAGCCTTTCTTCACGAAAATATCTAATTTTTTTCTGCCCCCACGGTCACCTGGATCTTACGTGGCACCCCCACTTCCGCGAGCATATTTTTTAAAAGTCCTAGGCTCTAGTTCCATTTTGTCAACTTCCCTTTATTTAGTTGAAGATCATTTTCGCCCCCCTTTGGAGGTGTCACTATGTCAATGTGAGTGCCATGCAACTACGAATCTCAATTTCTTTTTAAGGTGCTTGACGTGACTTGAGTCTTGAGAGTCCTCCCCATTTTCCTAATCTGTCCAAGTAGGCCTACCGTGGAACACAAGTGTGGTTGTATTTTCTTGCCACACTTGGACTCTAGTAGCACACTCCTCCTTAAATTTGGGGGTACATGTAGACCCCCCCTACACATAGCCCTACCCCACAAGGGTGATGGGGGAATCCCCTAACAAGAGGGCCTTCCCATATCCCCTCCTAAAGTGCCTCCAAATACATTGCCAAGCAAAAGCTCCCATCCCACAAGTCAACTGGATTCGTTGCTTAGAGAAAAAGGTGGAGGGTGGTTGTTGAACCACACAAATGCCTCTCGCCCCCAAAATTGACCATTGAATGATGACATGAGAAGCTGCTACCCATGAAGTTTAGTGGTGTGAATTGCAAGCTTTTGCGTTGCAAAGTATGGGGCTAGTCATATAAATGGGAGGGCTTTCCAATTTTAGAAGTTCATCTAAGCAAAAAACGATTATAGGGCACCTACAAAAAGGCACCTAAGGACCCTATCACACGCGGGCTACGAACAAGGCCGTAAAAGCCGAAATTAGGCGCCCTGCTTGTCACATAGGGCGGACAAAGTGTAAAACTTCAATTTTCGAGTATTGATGCATCCAGTGGCTGTAGCCCAAGTGGAAGGCACACCTTGATCTCAGGCTGCTGCGTCAAGTTCAATTCTTCTCGCTCGTGACATGGGCCTAAGCCAACACGAAAACTTAAGGAGGGAGCTTTTCATGGGCTCCCCACATAGGTCCCACAAGTTGGAGGGCCTTTGTGCGGTTGGAAGCGATACTTCACAACCCCACCAACCTCAGTGTGCAAGTCATCCTCATTGCCAACCAATCACGTAGCCAGTCAAAAGCTACTAGAGGGTCATAAATCTATAGAATCACCTAATCCATATGTTGATGAGGAGGCCCACTTGTGAGAAGTGAGATATGGAGCATGAGAGGAGCCCTCTCAAAGGGTACTTCAACCACCCTCCAAAAAGTAGAAGGGCCTATCTAACCTTTAGTGGGAGGCCAATAGGCTTGGTATGAACTCCTAGTGGGTGTCATAGTGCACAAATAGACTCGTTGTCAATGAGTTTTCAAAGGGCACTAAAAGTGTCGTCTATGAGGGTAGAGTAAGTAGTCTTTGGAACAAAATAGCAATTTTCCCCCACGCTTGACACACAAGTCCTCAAATTTCCCCCATGATAGTCACCATTAAAAAATACTACATGCTATGCAAGTTGAGCAATCTCAATGGCATGTGCGGGCATACGCACATAGAGAAATAGATTGATTTGATTTATTTATCATTCTAAGGAGGTCACATATGACCCATGGGACCAAAACATGCGTACAAAAGAGTATCTCCTCTTGACATGGAGAGGCAGATGGTTGTACATTGGGGCAAAAACCCAAAGGTCAATATGACTAGGAAGTTCCTAGTGGCTAGATGGAAACAACCCGAGAATTATGAAACTGGGTGAGAAAGAGGAAAAGAAACTGAAAAATTAACGAGTGGTGTTTAGTGGTGTTGTAGAAGTGAAAAACTCTTGTATGGTTGCCTTCCCCTCACAATAGACTGCCCACTTGCCTTTGGCTCACATTTTGTGTACCTTTTTTGAGCTCTTTGCCTTTGTGTTTGAGTTGTAGCGAGGTGAGCTCCTCTACGGCCCAAAACTTGGTGTCTTGAGGAAGTTCATGCAATCTGAGAAGTCATTCTTAGGCTGGGTTCACGTCAATGGGAAGAAAAATGCAAAGGGATGTATGGATGACATGTCAAGCAAGCATTGGAGCTTGGTTCCTAACTTTTGGACCACCCCCCCCCCCCGACAAAGAAAGGAACTTCTATCCAAAAAGTTGATACACGTAGGATTTTAACATTCAACATCCAATTAAAAATAATTCAAATAGACATGTGATGGCCACAAAATCAATCTTGACTTCATGTTTTTCCTCCGCTTGATGTGAATGGTAAGGAGAAAAAGGATTTCTCTTTTGTCGCCCTTTTTGAACCCTCTTAATCATTTTATGTGCTTGAGTTAGCCCACCAAAGCAAATCTTGAGAATAATCTCTCCTTGAAGCATTGTTCTCAGAGCTCCACGAGAGAGAGAGAGAGAGAGAGAGAGAGAGAGAGAGAGAGAGAGAGAGTTGCACCCATCTTACCATGCTTCACGAGTGTTTAGCCTACTACTTAACCTCATTTGTTGGGCACAAATAGAATTGTTGGTGGTTACTCAAATTAATGAATCCATCTCAATGCCATAACAAAACCACATAATGTCAGACAAATCTGTTACATTTTTTGTACTCTTGAGGGTCCAGCGAGGGAGCTCCACTGCCACTTTTTTGTAGCCTGTGAGGAGCACATGGGCGGGGAGGCCTCGGGTGCCTACAAAGGCGTAGAAGTGGTATATGAAGTTGGTGTGGCTACAACGCATTGTGGGTTTTCCCCAAGATGAAGCTGGGTTTTCCTTGGGACATAGGATCCAATGGCTTCGGCTAGGTGTTTGTAGCCCCACCCATGCCCTTTCCCTATTTTTTTGGACCAATTGGAGGCCACCCCTCCTTGGCCCTCTTGGGCTACATCATATGGAATGGTATGCTATTTGCCTGCAGATTGGAGATGCCCTTGAAGGGGAGGGGGTCGATGGCAGCTTCTCTTCTCCTGGTGATCGTCAAGGGTTGTTTTGATTTGGTGACTGAGGGTGCATGGCTCACCCTTAAAAGCCTGGTTCCATCGTTCATCTACATGTTTCAATGGGGTTGGTGTACTCTCACTCTTTTGGAAGTTGTTGGCTTTTCCTTGGTGATCTGTGGTTGCATGCTATATGGATCACCTATAATTTTTTTTTTATTGGTCTCGTGAGGCAGGCACAACGGTGGTTGATGACAACAGTTCCTTTGTGGTGGCACTTGGAAGTTTCAAGCGGGTGATGGGGACTATGGCCCCCACCCCTTCCTTGAGGGTATGATGTTATGTCTTTGTTGAGGGTGGCACCCTCATCAACCAATGTATATGACTTCTGTCGAGTTTGCTATGAGTTGATGCATCTTGGGGATGATATGTGCTTAGGGTGGCAGTCCTAGCATGGGTGTGGCAACTCTAGATGTCTTTAATGCTCTGTACTAGTTGATATTTATGGCTGGTGGTTGTACTTGGCATTCGTGGCTCGGGATGAGCACAGATTCTCATGTAATTTTTTGGTTTATATAATGTATTCTATAAGATAGAGGGGACTAGGACATGCAAATACCACCCAACCATGCCCTATATAGGCCCTTGGCCTTGCTATTTATAGGAACCCCTTTACCGTGTGTCTGTCATGGCCCTTGGTTTGCCCGGTCTTACCCTATGCTTGACATTACTCCCCCCTTGGAGAAGCATTTTCGTCGTCGAAAACAAGTGGTGATATCTTCATAAGAACACTAATGTATTCCACAGCGGCATCCTCCATGGATCCAATTGTATGTATGACCAGAACACAATTCACTAAGAGGTTCAATGAGATCAAGAATAACATCTTGATTTTCCACATTGTTGTCCCTTTGCAACCATTTTGTCTAACCATCCTATATCCAACATAATGTGTAAACTCCATTTATAACTTACTAGAGTATGTTAGACGAGTTACCATAACTAAGGGGTGTCTAAAAGAATACTCCTTCTCACTTTTCATGAAAGTAGCATGCTAACATAACTCATCAGCCAAGATTAAGTCCTTGACTTGTTATCATTTTCTCATCAATAGACAACCCCACCATAACTGGTGTTCAAGATTGAGAACCTGACCTAAACATGAAGGGACTAAAACTGAGTCGCAACATGCTTATCCTCGTTATAAGAAAACTCCAACTAGAGAGATAACGTTTCTAATTAGATTGCTTTGTGCTAACATACACGCTTAGCATATCCTTTAGCACAAAAGTAACATTTGTAATCTGCCTATCCTCTCTGGATGACTGACACTATTAAGGTGAGTCCTCCAAAATGATTGGTAAGCTGGGATCACATTCCTTGCAACATTGTTGAGAAATCAACAATGTTATGAGCAACCAACTCGGTTAACTTTAGAGTTTGAAAAAGTAGATTGAAAGAACTGTACAAAGTAGTCAACTTATCTATCACCACCCAAACCAATCCATGACCTCTATTAGCGATTGATAGAAGCTACTAATGCAACCTTAACAAGTCTTACTATATATCCGATAATTTTTTGCCACTGAAATTGTTCATGATACAATGTGCTCAAAATGGTCTAACAAACAGATCCGACTAGCTCCTGGGGACTCTGTTGCGACACAAAATTGAAATAATGGACGCTACTGTCAATCCAAAGACTCATATTCTCCACATGTGGAATATGTCTCATGTAAGGATGTCCAAAAAAATGACATCCATCAAGTACGAGGTTTACTTGTGTGTGGAGGTAATTGTAGACACTCTGGAACATGAGTGAGAGGGACCCTCATAAATCTTGCTCCACACTTGGCTAAACCAAACTCCATGAGTTCCTAGACCATGTTGCTTCTCTCGTGACAACATGTGCCAAATGAAACCCTAACATTTAGGTCCATAATTGCATAGTGCAGAAATGTATCTAGAACACTACAACCCAAAATTCTTTGCTCCTACATGACCTTGTCATGTGTCTAAAGTGCAAAAAGGATTCAAAGCATTCAAGCTTATATATCCTACTTGGAATACTCAAGCAAAGCATATGCAAAAATAAAATAAAACCAAATCATATACGTACTTGGAGATTGAACATAGTATTCACTTATCCAAAGTCAAATGCACATGACCAAATCTCCTACGTGAAAAGGCCTAGTAGCACTAATTGAAAGATTAGTGAAAATCAAGTAGTATTGCATTGGTAACCCTATGTGCTGCCTTTTCACTCCAAACCCCTTGGTTAAAATCATGTATAATAGTGATTGAAATCAACTTGGGAAGTTGAAGTTTTCCACTATCCCTTGGCAAATTATGAAATTCTTTCCTTGAAAGTACAACTACAATGAGCTCAAACCATGATCCTCAACACCAATGGAGTGATTGTGTATTAGCTGGGTCATACCCTTGAAAATACCACTCATACAAAAACAAGGCAATGCTACAACTAAACAACATATCTTCTCAAATTGGAATCTTATTCACAATTGAATTGTGAAAGAATCTTATCTTTCCATGAACATAAGAAAAAGATATCTCACACCCCAAAGAAGGTAGTGATACTAAATTTTCTTGGGTGTTAAAACAAGAGATCCCTTGCTTTGAGGCTCTCTTATTATATGAATTAGGTTCTTGATAGCTAGGCCATGCCTACTTGTTATCCACAAAAAGTGTCATCGATATTGGCTGCACCTTTTGCATAGAGCCAATGATGTAAAGTGTCCGCCATTGTATACCTATACAACAATCACAAGCCAATCTACCATCCTCAATTCATCTTGAACAGAGTAGCTAATGTTATAGCAAAAGCGTAAACAAGGATTTAGTGGAATGAATCCCACTATACTGGCATGCCATGCAAGCATATTAGAAAAATAGTGTGATAAGCCATTGGCTTTAATGGTGGTCTCAACAGTTTGAGCCAATGCAATACGTGCCTTGCACGATTGCATTGGCATGGTTACATCAAAATTCATCATTGTCGAATGTAAACTGTGAGCTTATATCCTCTTATTTCCAAACCTATGTGCCATTATCCATGATCCTGAGTTAATGGATAGTATTTTGGCACGGAATAGAAGCCTTGCTTTGTAGTAAGTCTATGAAAGCACTTTGATTTGCATAGCAGAGAAATCTTTTTCAAATGAAAAGTTAAAGACAAAAAAACAAGTAGAATTTGAATTTGGCTAACCTTGTTGCCTCTTTGAGAGCAGTTGCCTTCACTTGAATCTGGCTCATAGCCATGTATGCCAAAAAATCTAGAGTTGCCGGATGTACCGTGCAAACCTTGTGGCTTGATTCATACTGATCTCCAAGAAAATTAGGTAAACATGGTGCCAAGTTTCCCCAAGTTTGTATGCTAATAGCATTCCAAACTTAGAAAACTTCTTTGCAAGATACTTAGAAGTGAAGCTTTGCTTCGCATAAGTCTATCGGAAAGATGAGATAGAACGTAGCATGAGTGCTCATAGCTAACAGGTGCTCTGTTTGACACACAAATGTCAAAGCAAAAGTGCATCGACCTTGTCAAGCTTTCATGGAAAATTGGCCTTGCTAGAGTGTACATCTTATTGAGAATCATGAGATTGCCCAATATTGAAAGAGAGCTCCTAAATCTTAGCTATCAAATGTCATCTATTGCCAAACTCTACTTGACCAAAGCAAACATTTCTTGTCCAATTGACATTGTTGAGAATTCTACAAGAATAAATAATTTCAAAAGTTGAAACTTAAATTGAATGTACTAATGATTTTTTTGGAATCACCACCCTTGGCATCAATATCGTGCTGCAAGTGTGCTTTCTGTACTTATTTTTCTTGGACTCTTATGAGTTGTAAATGCTTTGGAGTGACCATGCATCCAATGCATGTACATAGATATGGAGCCATGCTCTTGGAAGCCTTGCTTTTTCTCCTCTACTTGTGATAACACAAAGAGGATATATTAGAAGAGATATTGACCAACAAAATCTATGGCCCAATTGACTTACAGCCTTGTTGTAAGTCAATGCAAGCCATGCTTCTCTTAAAGGGTTTGAATTGGGGCATAACTATGCATCATGACATGTAGAAAACCAATGTTGGAAACCTCAAGCATATTGTAGATGCATAATTCATATGCATGTGCAATTATAAAAGTAATGATCATTTCTACTCGCAGATACATACAGATAACTGGAAATTGTTAAATTTAGTCACAACCTTGTTGTAACATGAAGCAAACCATGCCTTAGAAGCTTAGTATACCCCTTGGACGATCATAATTGCATAACCAACTCAAAATTGAAATTGAAACTAGAAAATGAGTACTTGGAATCTCGTTGGTTGCACCAATATGCCTCAATATACATTGAGAAATCCCTAACAAATACCTTGTATGTAGGCGAAAAGAATTTGACCGATTGCCTGCTAAAATGGGGGAGGAGGCAAAATAGGACGCCCAAAGTTCTTGAATTTAAAATATGTTTGAAACCTGTTTTAGCCATGCCACTGTAGATATCTGCCGATGAAGTGATGGGTTGAGGAGGTGATAGTGTGCTCCATGTGCTCCCAGTGGCATTGCGACTCCAACAAGCCCAAAACGGCTCCGTTCTGAGGACTTGTCCTACCTGCCCTTTTAAGAGAAAGGGAGCTTTCTCGCGGTCCTTCTCTGCCAACCCTTCTTTCTTGAGCCAAGGGGCCATGTACACTTGATTCTGTGCATCTTTGGCTTCTTTGCACAAGAGCTTGAGAGAGAAAGAGAATCCATAACTCGCTTCATCCCCTTGTAACGGGTCCTGCCAATGCCATGGCAGCTTATGTGTGTGTGTGTGTGTGTGTGTGTGTGTGTGTGTGTGTGTGTGTGTGAGAGAGAGAGAGAGAGAGAGAGAGAGAGAGATAGAGTTGCCATGCCGATGATCTCCATGCTTCTTTTCCCTCCTCCATTGTTGTTACGCTCCTTGAGCTCTAATACCAATATAAGACAGAGGGGATTAGCACATGCACAAATAATCACTCAACCATGCCCTATATAGGCCCTTGGCCCTGCTATTTATAGGAAACCCTTTATTATCACATGTCCATTTTGGCCCTTGGCCTCCACGGTCTTATCATAGGCTTGACATATTCACCCACATATTGTGAGTTTTGCAAAAAAAAAAAAAAAGGATTTTCGTGCTCTTCATGTATCTCTTCAATGCCATTATGTAATTAAATGTACCTCTCTATTTTGATAGTAATACATTAATCTCTTTTGATATGTTTTTATAAATTTGGGGAAGGGAATGCCTTCTAAAACAAGAGCTCACATTCCACATGAAACCATTAAATATTAAAGGAACCCTTTGGTAAGTTGGAAAAACGCAAAAGCATAGTATTTGTTCGCTATCCACCTCTCCTCTAAGGCCTATTTCAATAAACCAAGAATGTAAAGAAATCTTAAGTTTTCTGGTGGATAGACCTGAGTCGGGGGTTAACTGTGCAAGTGATGCTCGTGATGAAAAATGGACCTGATCAACCATGTTATTAAGGTGAAGAGTAAGAAGACCAACACTAGCATTGTTAGCTTCCTGAATAATAGAAAGAAGAGAAGACGACTTTGCAAGTTCTTGCTATCAGCAAGGAGTGGTGGTCGAGGGATCGCTAGGACATGGCTCTTTCCTCGCTGGCAACCCCAAGGCTCCCTTCGTCAGTCGATGCAAGAGAAGTTTGTATGTGATGGGTGGTCGAATGGCTCACTAGAGCATGGCTTTCATTGTAACTTTTTTGTTTTTGTAATATATATACACTCACTATTGTGAGTTTGGAAAAAAAAGTTTTCAAGTGGAATTTTGATCAATTTCAATCAACAATAGTGGGTTTTTAACTAATTTTAGCCAATATTATCGTGAATCTTTATAATCTTGTTTATAAGATAGAATGCCTAACCCTAGCACTCATGAGGAAGCTCAATTTTTTTTAAAAAGTTGATCTTAGAATGCTAAGATTATAAGGAAATCAAGTAAGTTGAATGTCCTTTCATTCATGGAGGTGTGGTCCCTATAGTAGAAATTGACCAAGAGAAAGTGTAGAATGGTGGTCCATGGTGGTGTGGTGCCTATAGTAGAAATTGAACAAGAGACAGGAAGTGTACATTGGTGGTCCAATAAAAAGGAGAGGAATTGGAGTGACCTAAGCAAGGGAACATGAAAACCAAGCCAGCATTATTTAAGTGGTAGCCTAATTTAATAAGCTTCTTTTTATTTACTAAACCTCTTTTTCGTTCCCTTATGAGTTGTCAATATGTGTATGTGAGGTGCCATGCAACTTTGACTATCGCTATCTTATCTTTCGGCTACTTTAGGTGACTTGAATTTTTTCGATTTGGGTAATATCTCCACTTGTTGTGGAGCACACCTTGATTGCATCTTTTTGCCACAATTGGGCGGAATATGATCTAAGAGGTCTCGACTAGAAAGTATTGACTTTTCTTTAGGAACGCCACAAAGTCCTCAATTTGCACACAATATACTCTCCCAAAAAAACATGGCACATTGAAAAAGATGAGCTATCACAATGCATACATGTGTGTGTGTGTGTGTGTGTGAGAGAGAGAGAGAGAGAGAGAGAGAGAGAGAGAGAGAGAGGGAGAGATGTATGACCATGCTTATCAAAACAGAAAGATTTATAATTTGATACACAAAATGACTTGATGTTTAGAAAAGAAATAAATTGCTGGCAATCATAGGCTTGGCAGTGAAGGTGTGCAAATGGATACAAAGAACATGGACGATAGGGTTTTTCAAGAAGGATATGTGCCTTGGTGGGAAACAGTTTCAACGTCCCTCATTGCTAATATGTACTCTTATTTGTTTCTTCAAATAAGATCTGCAAGGCCAAGAACTACTGTGTCTTTGATAGTCACCTCTCTGTGGCTAGATTCTCAGAGATTGTACAAGAAAGTAAGGAGTTAATATTTGTGGTAGGTAAAAGGAAAAACTTGGAGGATTGGCTTAGGGAAACTCGCCATCCGGTCGAGCCTTGTTGTGTAAAGGATTGGGCTTTTGGTTTAGAGATTTCTAGGGTTTGATGTAACTACTTGTCTCTCAAAGCTCGGCATGAGCTTGCGGTTGTTTTGTATATTTCTTGGTGTCATTCTAATACAATCACTCACAATTATGATTTTTGCAAAAATAAAAAGAAAAAATGTTTGCCTTTTCTATTAGTTGGTCGGAGTAAATACCTATCTTGGAAAGGCTCCAATTCAAGGTCACCGCATCGTCTTTGCCAACACATAACCAAATAAATATGAGAGACTACAAGAAGTATGGGAAGCCTTAGTATGTGGCCAAAACCTTTTTTTCATTAGTATTATGTAGTATCTTGGGAGATCCCTTGGGACTTCTAAAGGGAAAAGGGAAGTTGAGTTTTGCTTAGACTTGCATTTAAAGGGAAAAGAGAATCAAGTTTGGGTTAAAGAGAAAAAAAGAAGGAAAAAGAAAAGCAATGCCTTGGTATGTGCATAGTCTCTCTCTCTCTCTCTCTCTCTCTCTCTCTCTCTCTCTCTGTGTGTGTGTGTGTGTGTGGTTTTGTCGCAGGTGCGATTGCAGGTGGATGGATATCTCCTATGCAGCTTGACAAGCCAGAGCATCGAGGATGCGAGGCCCGCATGCCTCTTTGTCACAGGTATATGGGGTTGACAGCTTCCAGTGGAGTTGAGATGCCTATTTTCCCCTGTAGTCTATGGAGCCAGGGCAGCGAAGGTGCAAGGCTGCAATGGTTGAATCGTGGGGGTAGGGCGAGAAGGTGCGACATGCAAACTTGTGGAGGCCACATAGGCAAAGGGAGGGAGGGCATGTCTCCGTCTGAAAAGGAAATTGGGCATTGTAGGGAGGATAGGTGCGCAAAGTAAGGGAGACACAACCTTGAACCCGTTCTCTTCTCTCTATGAGCATGACGAGGGGGAGCACCGTGCATATGAACGCGGGCTCAAGATGCATTGAGATGGCGTGAACACTATCCAAGTGAACACGTTGGGACTTCAGAAAGGCACGAGGAGGGAATATGAATAGATTCCTATTAATGAAATGGGAATATGTTTTTTTTTTTTTTGGGGGGGGGGGGGGGGGGGGGGAGACGGGGGATTGAAGGAAGGGCAAATCAGAGACGTGTTGCAGAGTAGCCACATGAAATTGATTTTATTCTTTTTTAATGCATCGTTTGAGAGACAGTCATGCTATTGCGGCATGTTGGTTAGCTACGATGACTAGTGAGCTTGAGATCTGTGAACTTATGCTTTGCATCTTTGGCTAATGAGAGGAGGGGGCGGATCTTATGAGATTCATCTAATCGAATAAGAGTAGACCAAAAAAGGTTGGCATGATACGTGAAAAAAGAGGGAGAGATTATCTTTTTTTTGTTTTTGATGGATAAAGCCACTTTACACACTATCATAGGTTTGTAGCCTAGTGGTTTAGCTTGACCTTTCTATATTCAACGTTATGGATTCAAATGTGAGTAAGGAAAAGTGATATTAAAACGTGGTTTTTTTGTGACCTTTGAAATGGAGAGTGGGTGGATGTTTTCAGCGTCTTGTGAAGATTCACATAATGGAATTGGAGTAGATAGAGTAGATTTTATCAAATCTTCAATTCTCGTACATATTTTATGTCTCTAAAAGAAAATTTGAGTTTGTACAAAATGTGAGAAACTTGAGTTGTCATCTACAAAAAAGGAAACAAATTATTAGAGTTTATAGAGTTCCAATCACTTATAAGAGATATTGATCCATAGTGGGTCCATAAGCGCATTAACCGGAATCCTCCCAGATGTTGCACGCATATTCAAACGAAAAAGCAAGCCCCGGAATCTCTCCCCGGTTCTCGCGCGGGCTTGTGGTCCTCCCACTCCACATATGGCTACTGCTCGGACGCATCCATCACCATTGCCAACACACAGTGTACCGCCGGCGATAAGATCATCTCCCTCACCCATCATGTGGCATCCCAACAGACACTATCCCGCGCTCGATAACGCCATCTCCCTCACCCTTTAACGTGATGGACGAGTTCCAACCTTGCATGGAGACATCGAACTTGCTCTTGCTCTTCACACTACTACAAGCAAAATCTTGCCACAATACCCTGTCTCGCATTCTACTCCACGCGCGAGCTCACTCGCTGGTTTCATCTGGATTTTTTCTTGCTCTCCGCGCTCCTGCTGACGCATCACAAGTCTCTCTCTCTCTCCCTTCCTCTCTCTCTCTCCTCCACGCGCCAAATTGGCTTCATTCTTCCTCCCCTTTTCCCCTTAAACTTTGGGAGGATCTTTCCAGATTCTCCCTAATCACCTCCTTCCCAAAATTGGGAAACATATTCGAGTCAATTTGAAACCGAAGTAGACAAATTTTATGAAAATGAGATGTATTATTGACGCCTATTGATAAGGCTTAAGCTAATGCAAAAAAGTGAAGGTTTTCAGCCATTATAATGTGTCCTAGTTTTAATACCTTTTTTTATAATGTGTCCTAATATAAACACTTTTTTTTTAATACCAAACTCACAATTGTGAGTGGGTAAATGTATTAAAATCTTGAAAACTATACAAAGTAGCCTCAAGCCAGTAACGAGCTTTGATGTGTCATTCAAACTCACCAATCACACTTAGCCATCAAGACGGCGAGGATGGCGTGATTCCACTCTTTCAAGTTTCTCCTTTTTCCAAAGGCAAAAATCATTTTCTTAAATTACCACTCCCCCTACTAAGCTCTTCTTGGTGGATTGGCTACCACTCTCGCCCGTTATAAGGGATTGTCTTTTCACCGAAACACACTTTTACTCTTGGTATAGACCAGCTTCAAAATTGGGAGCACCTACTCGTTTTTGAACACCCAACGATTCTTAGCAGTCTTTTAAACACTTTAACAAAATCCTTGCATACAATCACAATTACACATGCATAGAGAACAACATCAATTACCGTTTTAATCCACATAAAAGTCCACAAAGATCGATTGTTCTTGTAAAGACACAAGCCATCCATGATATTTTTGTGAATAAATAAACCAAAATGTTTATTCAAGAAATGTTAGCACAAAGAACCAAAAAAGTATTAAATTAATAAATGTGATTGTATATTTATAGTATATACTAGTATGTGACCCGCGCAAGAAGGAGTATCATTACTTCGTTAGCGTAGTGGGAAATTCCAAATCCCTGGCCTGTCCTTAGCCCACGTGGCTCCTCTTTTTTTTTTTAAAGCCCAGCGCTGAAAAGCTCTAAAAAAACTACGCCGTCAAAAGCTAACAAGTGAATAAAATAAAAAAAGAATTATGTGTTGCTCTCAGGAGAAATTCGATCTTCTCCACAAGCAGTTCACAGGTTCCCAGAAGTAAGCAGTTCGCAAGTTGCAGCCACAGCAATTCGATCTTCTCCATAAGTAGTTCGCTGGTTCCCAGAAGCAACCACAGGCAGTTCACAAGTTGCAGCCACAAGCAGTTCGCAGGTTGCCAGAAGCAGCTTCAAGCTTTGCCTATAGGTTTGTCTCTTGCCACTGTTTGAGAGAGAGAGAGAGAGAGAGAGAGAGAGAGAGAGAGAGAGAGAGAGAGAGAGAGAGAGAGAGAGAGAGAGAGAGAGAGCTATGAATCTAGTAACATCTTTTGATGCTCCTCCTTTCAACCAAAGCCATCATCGCAGCATGTTAGAATTTCCACACACACATACTCACAGGAGTAATTGCTACAGGAGGCTGCGACTTGTTTCTAGCTAGTACTATAGGAAGTAACAAGCATTGCTGGATGTGGGTCTACAAATTACCCTTCTCTTTCCATGCTTTTCTTCTATGCTGCAAAATAGCTCGCATTTACCCTACGCTTAAGCAACTTATAGGAGGTTAATTATCAGCTTCTACTCACATATGAAGGCATATAAGAGAAAGCAATGGAGACAAAAGTTAGAAGTACTTGTTCGCACAGAGCTTTAATGGAACCATCAAACGCGGACCCTACTGCCTTCGACTCATCCTCTGATCTATGGTGCTGGGAGTGGCAACACCCATCTATGGTGTTGGAAGTGGCAATGCCCAGCTAGTTGTTGTACTGGCACCTTATACCTGTCCACATGAAAGCAAAGAGCCATGAAGAAAAGCCTACCTCGTCGACATGGTGAGAGAATTCTTCAATATCATAGAGTCTGTAGGCCAAGCTCCTCCTTATTCATTCCAGTAGTAGAAGGTCAACAATGTCACTGTTTGCCTCATCGGCATATTGGAATCGACATTCATTTGCAATAAAGCCTCTGCGCCTTCCTCGCATAGCAATCATAGCAGCTTTGTGTGTAACAAGAGCCAGTGGCTAGTTGAATAGTATGTCCAACTTCAACTACCTTACTCAGCTTGTTTTTGCAGGCACAACTAGTTATGGCCAGCATCATGCCACTCCAAGTATAGCTCATGCAGATTCAACAACCCTGTGCCCTCGGCCATCCTTCAATGTTCATGGAAATGATATACAGCAGGTCCCATGCCTAATTCTCAAGATTCACACCAGTTCTTTTCCACGCAGTACGCCCGCGTGACAGCAAGCCGGACAGAACCAGAAAGGAGTATCGAAGATCTTTCAAACCCTAGTAATATTTTGCAAATCATCAAGCTGGAGAGTACTCCGGATGCTTGCCGACGTGATGAGCACTCCTAAAGCTCAGATATTTCGTATGATCAACCCATGGTAGAGGTATGTTCTACTAGTGCTACTGAAATAGAAGATATCAGATTTCAAGCGATGATCAGTTGGTTTGATCTGTAGTCGAATCACCAAAACTCATTGCCTTTGCTGGCCCGTTCAGCACATTCTTTTGCTAATACTATCGGTTGAAGCGAAGGATACACAAAAAGCCGATGCAAGGTGAGGGCATCTCTCTGGATGAAATCACCTATGCTTTGGTCTTAAAGGCTATCTTGACAGTAAAGACTCTCTCTCTAGTCGTATCCTCACAAAAGAACAAGCAAACCATGCGGGCATTCTCTTTGAGATGTCCTCTACTGGAACACGTTAATTGCATAGTACTGCCGGCATGGACCTGGCAAGGAAGCTTTGGACTGTTTCTAGGAGCTGCAAAGTGAGGGTTTCTCGCTGGAAGGACTATCTTGGAGTGGTCGTGGAGACAAATATGCAAGGACTTTCTCCAAATGCATTCGCCCATGCTTTCGCGTGGAAGGCACATGGCCTTACACCAAGCTCTATGTTTTCAGTCCATCATTCCTAGCCTCTCGCATCGGGTGGATTCAAAGCTGCATCAAATCTGTCCCAAAGGTGCTTCATATCTAAGAGTTACCACGGAGACATTCCCCGTTTGAGTTGTTATTAGAGTTTTCCATGCTCTGCAGATCCTCCTAGCAATGGAGTTAGAGAGTGGTAGGTACTATGTTAGCTTTGCACTTCAATGTGAGGACAACAACTTGTCAAGCTACCTTCTTTGATACATCAGGAGAGGAATTCCGTGAGTATGACCATGTGGATCTTTGCATGGTCGACTTTCTGAGCAGATTTCAGCTGGTATAAGAAGGGGATGCTCTCCTAGCGTTTTCAGATAGAGAAGGGGCGTTAGAATGAGTAGCTACCCAACATTTTTTCACCGGCTCGCTCGCAATGTGCTGGCTACTACAGATCAGCCCTGCTGCTTGGCAATCACATCATATTAGCCTAGTGTTTTTTCTTCGAATTCTCCTATTCTCTCAGCCTACAACAGATCAGCTAGTGATCTCAATTTTCAGCCCATTCCCCGTCAAAACGACTCGTAACTGCCTTCCCAATCAGTCCGTTGCGGTTCGGTGCTTCGTTAGCCCGTTGGGCTTCTTCTCGGCCATTTTCTCACCGACATCGATTGCTTGATTGCTATCCATCATCGGCAACACCAAGATCTGCATTTTGAGTCCTTCATTCCTCTCGCATGGGGTGCGCATTCCAGCCATCGGTGGCCATCGACAATCCCCCATCGAGAAGGATTCAAAGGTGCATCAAATCAGCCCGAGAGGTGCTTCACATCAAAGAGTCCCTACAGAGCCGGGGAAATTCCCCATTTGAGTTGTTAGAATTTTCAATGATCTGCAAATCCTCCCATCATTCCAGCAAAGAGTCACAATTTGCAGCAGTTTATTGCATGTCATCGCTTGGAATGTGATGAGATTTCCAGCCAGGGGCTACTGAGAGGAGATATTGTGCTTAGCAGTTCTTTGGTCGATATGTATACCAAATGTGGCCCGCTTGAGAAAGCAAAAAAACTGCTTGAGGAGCTACTTTTTGAAGTTTTGCCTCTTGGAGTCCACCAAATATTCTAATTCAGCTTTTTATTCCATTGTTATACATGCATCCCATTCAAACCTCTGACAACCCTAACTCTATCTGTTTCATTGCAAACAGATCAAGAGAAGCTTGGACACATCTCCTCTACATTTGCAACGGTGACATATTCCAACGTGCGGTGACTAAGAAGTGCCGCATTCTAGTCTTGAACACTGAGAACAAAGTAAAAAGAACACACCAAAAATTGCATGTTGTGGGAATGGCATGTTCCCTCATATTATGAAAATTGGGGAGGACTGTGCAAACTCCCTCGTGCAAGGACACCAAAACATTTTCTTTTTTTTTCTATAACATAAGAATGAAAGAACACATACAAATAACGAGATTACTCTTAGAACCTTCAACATTGTACTATTAATTTTCTAACGCTTCGTACTTATTCTTTGCAAGGGACATTGGGGAAATTAGCCATCTCTTGCCTCTTCCCAGCTCGAAAGCCCACAAAAACACAATCCAACACTAGATACATGGTTGTTTCAAATGCTTGCATTGTTCGTTGCTTGGACATGACTAGTAAGTAAATATCACAAGGTTCTCATCGCATTGAATCATTCAGATTGAGTCCGACTTAAGCCTTGAATGGACCATCACCAAAAGCGTAGGATATACCTCAGCAGATCGAAAGCGAGATATCACACTTCAATCAGGAAGAAGGCTAGATTTCTACCGTGCTCACAATCATGGATTGATATTGTCGATATAGTCTACCAATGGAGTTCAGACGTTGCAGCAATATTTAGACCTTAAGCATATGCTTTGTTTGTGGTATAGTTTTCATCCAAAGAAGTGCCACTTTCGATTGTACTCGAGCTCCAAACGAGACATCGATTGCAATGTTTGCTAGCAGTCTATTCGTATCCAGCTTAGAGGCTACACAAATACAAACGCAATGGGTGCATTGCTCCACTTATGAGAACTCAAGTGCACGTCGCAGATATTGTGTGCCCTTACTTCCAGACTACACAAGAAGAATATTGAACGGAAATCAGCTTCACATACAGCTACTGAGCGTCATTGACATATCTGTCAACGCCATCTTAGCAGTGACAACAATTGCACGAGGTACACTAGACAGACGTTCAATATTGGATAACTCTCTGCTATCATGGAGTAAAAGCATAGAACAACCTTCACATAGCAAGATCTAGCTACATCACAAGTGGTAGACATACTTGCATTAAATCTCGAGAACAACGTCGTACTACAGAAGTACATGTCGATGGCTGAATGGCCGAATAAGAAGGTTGGCCTCTGCATACTAAGTCAAGATAGCGTAAGAAAGATCATTCAACAACAACAAGACAACACACCGTTTGCATTGATGGTGTAGCTTGACACAAGTTTGATGTTTGGTATCATCAAAAACATCGTTGAACTAGCCAGGAGAAGAGCATTCACCGCTATTGATACTTACGAATTTGCTTCTCTGCAACTCCGTGGCCGTCACCAGTTGCTTGAGAGAACAATTACTTTCAAGCCCAACGGCATTCCTGCCCCATCAAGCTCTGCAAACAACATCACAATAGAGACAGCAACGTTTCCATTCTTGTTCCCTTTTGGGAAAGGCGAGTATGATGGTAAAATCAACTTCAGTATATATGTAAAGATACGTGCATCGACTCTGTTCTCCATATACACCCTGTACAAACCATACCTGCTCATAATGTACCAACTAAAGCAGGCACTTATGTTGGCTAACAATACACACACGAGCTTGTTGCAAAAGGACATTGACAACTACAAGAGGACCAATCGTACAACAACTGATGAAGATACTATGAGGCATGTACTTCGATACAGCACCCCATCCACCATGCCAGGCTCCTGCTCGTGGCACCGCAAGAACCTAAAGGACGTTGTCAGGAGTTTTTTGGAGCAAGGGATTGCGCATATGTACATACCCATGCATGGTGCATCAAATAAAGTATTGCCCATTTTCCAGAGCCATGTGGTTACGTGGGGCCCACATGTGTACAGGTAGGGCAACATGTACATAGTGCATCGATTTTCATCGTTACCAGTACCAGTGTGTTTTTTCTACAATAATGAGGAGTTAGTAGCGCGTAAAACTTCTCGATAAAGATATCCGCGGGCCGACGACATGAGGTAAGCGAGTGCGTCAGATGGCATCTAGTGGCGTCAGGAGGTCGAACGGGGTCAATACTTGCACGTGGATGAGTACGGACACAACGTGGGTGTTTTCTTGTGATAATTAGGCAGAGAGATCATCATTAGGACCACTTTTTGGGGCCACTTCACGTGGTTGCGGGATGCATTATTGAAAAGAAACTGAGTGCCAGGTGTGCGGATGATGCAAAAAGGTGACAACTAGGCACTGCGAGGTCAGTTTTTGGCCTGTTCGGGGTCCGTTTGAGGTCATCTAAAAGGCCAAGGGTGCCCAAGTAATAAAGCTAAGTGTGGGAATTGAAAAACAGAGAGAATACCAGAAAAAACGTGGAGAAGAGAGGAGGAACAACCGCAACTGTGTTTTTGGGGTTTTTGGAGCCTGTTTTGGCCGTAAACTGCTCATCCGATGTCGGATTTGAGCAATTTGACATTGTAGACTGGGGTTTTGGGCCGTTCCGGACGCGATGGTGCTGTCCATTTTGCCAAATTCCTCACTCTTTTTTTGCTGTTTTTGCTGTGTAAGTTTCTCCTATGAGCGAAGTTTCTGCCCCAATTTGTGATTGTATCTGGCTTATTTTACCCATATTGTGTGAGCTGTTTGCTCCATTTGTGTTGGCCCAAGCTCATTTGTATCTAGACATAAAAAATTCTCCTCTTTTGAGCTGACTTTTTTGGGTGTGTGTGTGTGTGTGTGTGTATCTCTCTGTGTGGAGTGGGCAAGTGGATAGTCTCTCTCCTCTCACTCCATAGGTGTGTTCCCTGTCTCGGCCAGGTGTGTTGTGTAAGCCGAGTGGTGCCCCATAGTGTGTGTGTGTGTATCTTCCCAAGAGTGTATGTCGGATTGTTATAGAGGCATTGTGTGTGTTTTCATCCCGCTCACATTCTTTTGGTGCCCCCACTGAGGATCTTCTTCAAGTACCTTCTGCTTCGAGCTTCAAGCTTCGAGATTCGGGATTACAGGTTGCAGGTTGCAGGTTGCAGGTTGCAGGTTGCAGTATCAGATTACAGGTTACAGGTTATAGGGACAGGTACAGGTACAGGTGATTTACACAAGTACAGGTAGCTGCAGTACAATGATATACTAACATTGGTGTCAGTTGCAGTTGTTGTGGGTATGCATCACTTGGCACCTATTTGAGCGCATTGTCTGTTGGATTGTATGTTACTTGTGGAAACTGCCATTGTACGCATTTGTGGAGCCATACTTGGTTGTATTTGGCAGTCCCAGCCATTTCTGAGACTTGGTCTGGAAGATAGTCATTTCTGAGATTTGACTATACGCGATTTGCATTAGCCTTCGTGTGGGGGTCGATAGCGTGAGGTTTTTATTGAGCTGGGGGATTCTCAAATGTGGAGATCCTTTCGGTGATACAGGTAGCTGGAGCACCCTTTTCGTGAACTCGCCATAGGCTATGTACTAGTGAGTCCTTGATGCTCGGGTTCTATTGTTGACAGTTTATGCATATATATACAGTCTATATTTTGGGTTCCTATTGCTCTACTTCTGGGGAAACTCTGCCAAAATTTTTCCAAGGTGTCATGGCTGGTTTTTTGGTCTTTTGAGCCATTTATGATGTTATGCTGCTGAAATTTTGTCAAATCAGAGGATAAGACAGGTGTGCTTTCTTGGGAGCTTCATGGTTGGCTTTGATGGATGATCAAAATGGCCCTCAATTCACTCCTTTTTATTTAACTCAGAGAATCCAGATAAATGTTCATGTGTCCAGGAATATTTTTTTCTAGCAGCGCATAGTCTTTATGTTCGGGCCAAGAAGATTAAGGGAGATACTGGAATGTCCTTTACCTATTGTAATTCCAATGATCAACTACGGAAACTCATTTGATGTGCATGTGTTTGTCCTTATCTAAAGCTGAGCTCCATTGAAGTTTCTGGGGATTGAGTAGTGAAAAGTTTTGGGTTCTTGCACGTGTGTTCGAAGAGGTTCTCAAAGCATTGTAACTTGGGTAGCCATGGCTTTCTCTTATCCGGAATTTCATGGAAGAAGTGGTGAAGATGCGGAAGACTTTCTGGAGCAAGTCGAGGTGGCATGCACAAGCAACAATATGTGTGATGAGGAGAAGATTTTGAGGCTATTTGGATTGCTTTTGAAAGATGAGGCCCGTGTTTGGTTCATGGATTTGAAAGCTAAAGAAGCAGTGGCTTCTTCTTATGGTTTGAGTCTTGACAAGTTTATAGAAGCTTTTTTAGAGCGTTTCCAAGTTTTTGAAGATGCAAATGCAGTATGGAATGAGCTCAATGCTCTTAAGCAAGGTTCTTGTCAAGGTGTTGATGCCTATGTACAAGGTTTTACAGATTTATGGACTCGTTGGTGTGTTGCTCTTAAGGATGAGACCCCCCCTTGTTCATTGAAGAAAAGTTTTTTTGTTGATGGTTTGTCACCTTGGTTGCGGTTCGAGGTTGAGTTGAAGAGGCCCGAGTCTTTTGAAGATGCAATATGCATTGCAAAGCACAAAGAATGGAAGTTTAAGTGTCTTGAGGAACATGGTATCAGTACAGGTATGCATGCGCAAGATGGATTTGACATGGAAGATGAAGTTAAGCCTAAGCAGGTGAAAAGTAGCCTATCCTATGATGTTTCTCGTTTCTTCCCAAGGTCTATTGTGAAGCGTAAAGAGGTCTTGCAGGTTGACAGGTTTATGGAAGAGCCTAAAGAGGTGAGTAATGCTTTGGATACAGGATTGAAAAATCTTGAAGAGGATGCATTGGCTACTTGTGTACCTTGTGATTCTGGGTGTGAGTGTGAGGTTGAGGTTATTGATGATGAGCACGTATCTTTGGATACTAGTTCCTTGGAAATTAGGGAAGAGGGCAAGGTTGAGAGCCATTTTGTGGATTTGTTGGATGTGGAGCCTGTTTTGAAGCCATATTTTGATGTATGTACAGTGATTGAACCGATTTGTGAGCATGATTGTGGTTTAGAGCAGGGATCTGTATTCTTGGAGACTGATGAACCCATGCTAGAAGCTATGGATAGTGGTGCTAGCCATGATTATGATGTGGATAAAGTTATGTGTGATGATGAGTATGCTTATGATGATGAGAAGGGGTTTGGCATATATGAGTCCAATTTCAGCTATGTGGATGCCTATGCTAGGGATATGTGTGCTGCGGGGATACTTTTGTGCTTTGGATATCAACAACTTTACCTTCACACAATGCTTTTAGCTACTTGGGTGCATGATTTGCAGGTTGTTGCTATGGCTGGTGAAGCCAAGATGCCAGGTGATGAGTCACTTGAGTTGTCTCTATCGGTTGGGTTGAATGTGGCATGCAATATTTATGCTTTTGGAACTCCAGACAGGGTGAATGTGTTAGTTGGATATGCCTATGGTGCATTTTGCTTCATTGTTGACAAATGTAGGTGTGGTGTTATGATGCTTCTTGTGAATCAGGCGATATGCCGTTGGCCTTTTGATCCAGGTGGAATGAGCATCTACTAGTGCTGCTGCTGACCATGAATGCTCTAGCAAGCTAGGGGGCGGGCAAATTATGTCAGGAGTTTTTTGGAGCAAGGGATTGCGCATATGTACATACCCATGCATGGTGCATCAAATAAAGTATTGCCCATTTTCCAGAGCCATGTGGTTACGTGGGGCCCACATGTGTACAAGTAGGGCAGCATGTACATAGTGCATCGATTTTCATCGTTACCAGTACCAGTGTGTTTTTTCTACAATAATGAGGAGTTGGTAGCACGTAAAACTTCTCGAGGAAGCTATCCGCGGGCCGACGACATGAGGTACGCGAGTGCGTCAGATGGCATCTAGTGGCGTCAGGAGGTCGAACGGGGTCAATACTTGCACGTGGATGAGTACGGACACAACGTGGGTGTTTTCTTGTGATAATTAGGCAGAGAGGTCATTATTACGACCACTTTTTGGGGCCACTTCACGTGGTTGCGGGATGCATTATTGAAAAGAAACTGAGTGCCAGGTGTGCGGATGATGCAAAAAGGTGACAACTAGGCACTGCGAGGTCAGTTTTTGGCCTGTTCGGGGTCCATTTGAGGTCATCTAAAAGGCCAAGGGTGCCCAAGTAATAAAGCTAAGTGTGGGAACTGAAAAAACAGAGAGAAGACCAGAAAAAACGTGGAGAAGAGAGGAGGAACAACCGCAACTGGGTTTTTGGGGTTTTTGGAGCCTGTTTTGGCCGTAAACTGCTCATCCGATGTCGGATTTGAGCACTTTGACATTGTAGACTGGAGTTTTGGGCCATTCCGGACGCGATGGCGCTATCCATTTTGCCAAATTCCTCACTCTTTTTCTGCTGTTTTTGCTGTGTAAGTTTCTCCTATGAGCGAAGTTTCTGCTCCAATTTGTGATTGTATCTGGCTTATTTTACCCATACTGTGTGAGCTGTTTGCTCCATTTGTGTTGGCCCAAGCTCATTTGTATCTAGATATCAGAAATTCTCCTCTTTTGAGCTGAGTTTTTTGGGTGTGTGTGTGTGTGTATCTCTCTGTGTGGAGTGGGCAAGTGGATAGTCTCTCTCCTCTCACTCCATAGGTGTGTTCCCTGTCTCGGCCAGGTGTGTTGTGTAAGCCGAGTGGTGCCCCATAGTGTGTGTGTGTGTATCTTCCCAAGAGTGTGTGTTGGATTGTTATAGAGGCGTTGTGTGTGTTTTCATCCCGCTCACAACGTGATAGCAATGGTGGACGAATGGGGAATGCCTGATTTCTTCTCGACTTTCACTGCCGATGAGGTCACAGACACAAGATGGCCTGAGATTGACACGATTGAGCTAATTGCACAACAGTTAAATGCCTCCTTCACATGGACAGACTTCCTAGTCAAATGTGCCCTCACCTTCCACTCTAAGTTCCAGATGCTTCTGTCCAAATACATACTTGCGAAAGGTGTGTTGGGCCGTGTGCAACACCACTTGGTTAGATATGAGGTTCAAAATAGAGGATCATTGCATGCTCATGTCATATTGTGGATGCATGAAGAAGACAAAGAGCAACTATCTGCTGAAATAGCTGCATACATCCCGACAAAAACTGGCTCTGTGTTTTCACCAGAAATAAGCCGGCTCCGAGGCCTCGTACTCAGGAAACAACTTCACAAGTGCCGTACTAGTTGTTACCACGGTCAAAGAGATGGAGTATGTAAACACGGGTTTCCATTTCATGTGCAACTGAATCCAAATCCAGTCTTCAACGAAACAAAATCAAAGATGGCACTACTTCAGGCCCCGACATGAAGGCAGAAATGTCGTACCTTACCACCCTACACCACTCTTGCTATGGGGTGCACATATGAATATACAACGGGTCACCAATTCATCGATGTCCTACTACCTCTTGAAGTATGCACTCAAAACTGAACCAATTGGCCATCTCAACATCCACTCTGAAGATGCAGAGTGCTTAGGCCTATGTGGCCTCGACACTGTAAAATTGAAGCTGATCTCAGCCTCTTTACTGTCAAAACCTATTTCAGCAACAGAAGTGGCATTAAATTGTTTGCAAATCCCAATCATTTCAAAGAGCGATAGCATCCACTATGTTGACTCATCGCCCCTGGCATTACAACAACCAATAATTTCTCACAACAATAATGTCGTGATGCACCGTGTTCATCTGTATTGTGCAGGACCACAAAATCTGGAGAAGCTTACATTTTACGACTTCCACAAGAATTACATAGTGATGAAGGGAAAAGAAAGGAAAAAAGGTCTTTCAAAGGAGAATACCTACGGCCAATCGCTGCAGCGGCAATGCCGACTGGTTTGTTTCACAGACTTTTACCCAGGGCATCATCCGGAGGCTTTCTTTTACAACGTATTGCTAAACAGCATCACCTTCAGAAATGAATCCCAGCTGCTCTCACCTGAGAACACGTCCAGGTCATACTATCTTGAGTGCAAACTTGGAAATTTGATACTGACAGATGAGGACCTTGAGATGTATATCACAGAGTACACACAGTGAAATATGCTCACGACAGATTAAACAAACCAATTTCACAACATGATACTACACAAGACATCCTCAACAAAGGTTGCCTCATTTCAATCTCCACATGTGAAACAGACTACGAGCAACAAGACAGGTCATCTCGTATCTTTGCACTTCTAAACGAGCTTCAAAATGTCCAAAACGCATCACTGACAACTGAACAAGCAGAGATCTACAAGAAGCTCACAGCAGCAAAGGGTGGACTGCATGTGATCACAAGCACTCCTGGGAGTGGCAAAAGCTTCCTCATAAGATACATCACAAGCCAACTCATAATGCAAGGGAAAGCTGTCACACTCGCTGCTTCCACCAGTGCAACATCCACGAGGTTAAGTAGCATGGCAACAACTGTCCATTACCAATTCAAGATACCAATGCGCACACAACAATATCCCCTGTCGATCTTTGAAACTGATGACAGATACGTCAATATTAAAGAAGCAGACGTGATTATCATAGACGAGATTTCTATGTTAACAAAGAAAACTTTCGATCTCATAGTACGACAAATTGTGAATGTTACCAACGGTACACTGCTAGATCCATTCAAAGATAAAAAGGTCTTCTTGTTCGGTGATTTAGCGCAGTTACCGCCGGTATGCTGGCATCAAAGTGATCAGTGCTACTCATGCCACATCACAAGCTCCACTTATTGGTTCTCTGCTACTATGTACATTATGTCTTGCTCAGTGCGCCATGCAAAAGATATCTCTTTCATAGAGTTCCTCAATACAATAAGAGTCAGGCTCCCCACAAAGAAAGAGATTGACTATGCGCTCAGTGACCGTCTCATAAAGCAGGATGAAATAGAATAGCACATGGATAGGAACATGACAATCATTTGCACACACAAGAGTGATGCTCGATATTATAATAACCTTCTCTTGGAACGCTTCCATCGATGTAGTCACATCATCAAAATCGGCCTCAAGACGAATGTACACAACGTCCTTGAGCTCCAAGCATGGCTTGAAGATCTCAAATTCCATGCAATTGACAGAATAGCAGAAGGAGCAAAGGCACTAATAACATAGAACATAGACTTAACAATTGGAGCAGCCTATGGATCGTTATGTTGCGTAGACTACATCCTCCAAGATGAAGATGGCGGCATCAAAGTAATCAAAGTGACGTTGGACACATCCAACCAGGAACTTACACTTTGACGGTCAAAGCATAGCAGGCAGACATTCAATGGGCACTGGTACCATAAGTCCACATTCCCAATAGCTCTCGCCTATGCTATGACTGGACACAAGTCCCAAGGTGCAACAATCAACACAAACGTTTTGCTCATTGTAAAAGAAGTTTTCGTCCTTGGCCTTTGGTATGTGATGCTGTCGCGCGTCACTGAGCGAACCCGGCTACATTTACTGTAGCTCCCTACGTCAGAGATGTTCACACCATTTTGACCATCTAAACGTGAAAGTTTCCTTCCCCCTCTTCAGTATCAGTTCCTCTTTCTATTAAACTGATTGAGTCGCCTTGTAACTGCCTTGTATGTAAAACATAATTTTTTGTTCAACTGCTTATCTTTTCTTCTGTCGACTTGTCATGTTCAATATGTTACATTGCTGAGACATCTTCTCTATCACCTCTGCTACCTCTGATCCACCTTTTGCAAATTTACTTCTCTTCCCTTCCTCACTTCATTCATTTGTGTTTAAATGATTATCGTATCTTATGCTTCAGAAATACTGTAAGAGATCACCAAAACAATTATTTCTATATGCAGGCAAATGAATCAAAAAAATGGATCACAACATGGTATATTCTACACGCTTGTTTGATCTTGCATCTACCTATATATACACATGTGATTCAGTCACTCATCTTACTGTGCAGCTCTTCAAGCAATACACGAACAATGCAAAGGAAACGCAACCCATGATACAACCTAAGAGATTTTACCTCACGACTAAGCAGATGAGATTGGCTAACTCAATAGGCGAGAAACCCCATGTGTACATTGAGGGGTTCCATACTTTTCAAGAGCTTCACAACTTCATGAATAAGTGCTACGCAAGATATAAAGCTCTAAACCAAACGATGGCCACACCAAACACAGATAGGATGACAGCATGTACTATTAGAAAAGAAAAATCTAATGCCTTCTGTCTGTCATGCTAACCAGCTTGCTTCTACGTCCTACAGGTCTCATGAAGCAAATACTTGAAGAGCTTGATATCCAGTACGAGGATGATGAGAGTATGGTGCATAATGTTGAAGCACAACAACTCCTCGACACAAAAATCGTAGGAATTATATTGTATACAATGGAACAACTGTGGTTTGGGTACAACATTGATTTGGCTGAACTTTAAAAAGCTACTCAAGAAAACTGTGCCGCCATCTTGATGAACTTCATGACTTCGGCAAACCACACGCATGATGCAACTAATCCACCTATCACAATCCAGAAGGTAGCATGGCTCTACAATGAACACAAGGCAGTAAGTTACGGCCATCCAGCCTCCCCATACGAGCCAGTTGCAACCGACCAAGGCAAGTATGGATAACAAGTATCACTAGCTTCCATTCATTTCTCCGTAGCACCGTCATTTTTTTGCTGACCTAACCAATCTCCATGGACTACAGATCTAAACACTCATCAACAACCAGAGACAAGCATCATTCTTCCACCCCAGAAAAAGGAGCATTGTGGGAAGAATACATAGTCTACAGTATACGATGCGCATAGGAGATATATCGGAGTTGCAAACAACATCCATAACCACGTTGGCCAGCACAAACGCAATCCTTCAAAGAGACTGCGAGCGGACATGCATGCACAGTCGTTTTGAGGACAATTTTGAAATTACCACTTTAGCAACTAGTACCAATATACACAAAGCTAGAAACTTAGAACATTTCTATATTAAACAACACAAAACAACAAATGCATTAGGTTATAATGTTTGTTTTGGACATCCACCAAGGTTAAGAAAATATTATTTTTTGAAAAAACACAAGAAAATATAGCTGCGAACTTCTATCGTCTTGATTTCATTGTTTTGTTCACTGTGTTTGTCACATAACTTTGATCATTGGCTACAACACTGTCTTTTTGTTTTCATTCAAAATATGAAAGACATAACAACTTATCAACTGCTTCGATTTAAATGCTTTTTCTTTTTCCGTTCAGAATGGGTAGGCCAATTTCAGCTGATCTGATTGAGCAGCAGACAGATTTGAGACTGCAACGTATAAGTTGCAATACTGTCTTTACCCAAATTTGCAAGGGCGGGTGCTCAGATACTACATGCATAAATGGAGTGAGTTCATTCCATGGCCAGTTCAACCACCTACCCCATGGCATCCACATTACATCACTTGGTATACACTCGGTCGACAAATCACCATCGATATCGTCGTACTGGCTAGTTGCTCCACAAAACACCATTGTATGCTATTTGTACAGATTGCAGCGTGCTTGGCCTACTCAAGACTATAGAATTAAATTACTCTAATGTGGTCCCCAACCACCTTCAATCAGCTAAACAATTTGTTTCATGAGCCACACACGCAACTTTGAACAACATCTTACCAATATAGCCCTTTGTTCTTGTATCAAAAACTCCCACTGATATGTGTTGTTACCTAGTCCTCCTCCTCTTCTCCATAAATTTTGTCCACTGCATAGTAAAGCAGTCATTGCATGCTACATTCAAGGTCTTCCCAACTCTCTCTTGCTTAGTTCTATTCTTAATTCATCAACATTTTTTTACATACTCTCTATATCAAATCGTTTCAGTGACTTATACTCACTTAGGGTAACAAGATTTGTGCAAAACAAATAATAAGCGCTCTCTCTCTCTCTCTCTCTCACTCTCTCTCTCTCTCACCTTTCATTTCTACATTCTTCTTTATGGATGTATACTCTTGTTCAGTGCTTCCATGAGAACAAAATAGTAAATACAATCTTGTATGTATGAGTGACTTCTACTCACTTAGGGTAACAAGATTTGTGGAAAACAAATAATAAGTGCATGCATGCCCTCTCTCTCTCTCTCTCATCTTTCACTTTTATGTTCTTGTTTACTAATGTATACTCTTGTTCAATGCTTTGATGAGAACAAAGTAGTAATTACAGCACGTGTTGTTCCCGCTTTGTTTCTCCTCTTTTTGGACAATTTTCACATCAGGTGCAACATTTCCCATGGCTGACAACAACACAGATGTGTTCAAGATGTTTGCTGCTGAGGACAGGTTGGATGGGGACAATTACCCAATGTGGGCTTACATGATGCAACATGTACTTGTGTCAAAGGGCGTTGGAATATTGTGCAGGGCATTGATGTACGTCCTGGTTCTGAGGATGCAGGCGTTGTTGAGGATGTTGCAGGTCTTGCTGCTATTAGAATTGTTTTGCCTACAACAGAACAATCTCGTTGGGATATAAAGGATGCGCAGGCTTATGCATTGATTGCGTTGTCTGTGAAGCGCACCATTGTTCCTCACATTCGTTCAGCAAAATCAGCAAAACAGGCTTGGGATATTTTGGCTGGTCTTTATGCAAGTTGCAATGAGGCTAAAATTGCTTTGCTGCGTAAAGAGCTGGAGTCGAAGATTATGCATGAGGAAGATGATATGGACACTTTCCTTGCTAGTGTCAAGGATATCAATGAGCAACTTATTTCTGCAGGTGAAGTCATTTCAGACAGTTCCCTTGTGCAGACTGTTCTTGATGCCTTACCAAATTCTTACCAGACTTTTGCTAGTACTTGGAGACTTATGACCCAAGGAAATCCAGAAGTTTTCAAGTTTGAGTGCATTATGCACATTGATATTGTAAGAGTCACTTTCCAAAAAAAACAGGACTAGACAGAGTGCAGTTGAACATGCTTTTATTGCTTCTCAAAGAAAGGGTGGTAACAGCAACGCAGCCACTTCTTATGGTTCTGCTGCGAGTGGCAAAACTTCTGTTCCCAATGCTTTTGCCGGCAGCACATTGTCTGGCAATTCTGGTGATAAGGGCAAAAAGAAGATGTGTTGCCCTTATTGTAAAGATAATGATCACTTGATCAAGCAGTGTCCTAAGTTAAAGCCCAAAGAGGCTAAGAAGAAAGAGGGTGGTTCCACTGCAAATACTGGTTCCACTACAAATGCAGCCATTGTTGAGTCTTCTGTAAAAGGAGACTGTAATGCTGATGTTGATGCAGAATGGCCTTTTAGTGTAGAGTGCACTTACAATCCTGTTGTCCATGATGCATGCTTGTCAGTTGCTGCAGATTCACATGTGTGGTATTTCAACAGTGGTGCTACAAAGCACATTACCTCACATCATGAATTGTTCAAAGCTGTCCCTCATGGGAATTCAGTCACTTGTGCCAACAATGCCTCTTATCCGGTTCAGGTAGTTGGAAAGATTGTTCTTACTGCTGCAATTGGTAGTTCTCTCACACTTGTTGATGCACTTTATGGACCTGGGATAAAAAAGAATCTTTTATCTGTATCTGCACTTGCTAGACTTGAACTCGTAGTCAAATTTGTGGATGACAGATGTACTGTTCATGATCTCAGTTTTGGTGATGAAATTGTTGGATATGGGCTTTTGTGCCGTCGGCTGTATAAGCTCACTTTGTATGACAAGTGTGGACAAAATTTTGCAAATGCAGTTGCATTTTCAAGCCCTATTTCATATTGAAAACTTTGGCATGCACGTTTTGGTCATTTGAATTTTGTCAGCTTGCTGCATTTGCAAAAATCTGATATGGTTGCTTCTTTGCTGCCTCTTGAAGCACCTGTCAAACATGTTTGTGAAGGCTGTATTTTGGGTCAGATACAGTGTTCTAAGTTTCCAAAGGCTGGTTCAGTTCGGGCCACATGCAGGTTGCAGCTTGTGCATAGTGATGTTTGTGGGCCCATGCAAACTCCGTCCTTGGGCAATTACCTTTACTTCGTGACTTTCACTAATGATTACTCCAGGAATACATGGGTATTTTCGCTTAAAGCGAAGTCCAAAGTTTCTATGTGCTTCAAACAATTTCTGGATATGGCTTAAAATGTCTCAAAATGTACTATGGGCACCCTCCGTTCCGATCGAGGGGGGGAGTATATGTCTTATGAATTCAATGCATTTCTTGCTAGTCGTGGGATGAAACACCAATGTACAGTGCCTTATACACCTCAGCAAAATGGTGTTGATAAGAGGAAAAACAGGTCACTTACGGAAATGGCATGATGTATGGTCAAATGTCAAGCCTAACCGCATTCTTTTTGTCTTGAGGCCATCATGTGTGCCACTTATGTACTAAATAGGTGTCCTACAAAAGCTTTGCAGTCTATTACTCCATATGAAGCATGACATGATAGAAAGCCTTCTATTGAGCACATGTGTGTTTTTGGCTGTTTGGCATATGCTTTGGTGCCACAAACACAGTGCAAAAAATTGAATGATGAGGCTATCAAATGTATTTTTGTTGGTTATAGTGCTGAAAGCAAAGGTTACAGGTTGTATCATCTGCAAACAAAACATATTCTGGTTTCACGGGATTTAGTGTTTGTGGAAGATTCTGTTCAGTCCTTGCTGTCATGTACTAGAGACAGTAATGTAAAGCTCACAGGACATTTATGACACTTTGTTGCCTCTTTTCAGTGATGGAAATACGAATGTAAGTTCCAATGAGGCAAATGTACAACCTATGGGGCTTTTTGAAAATGTTATAGATCAGCCTATTTTACTGATGCAGATGTACTGATGTACTTGATAAGGAAAGGGCTGAAAATGAGCAGGCTAGAGGTATACCAAAATGGTTGGTGCACACTTTGTGTGACAATAAATTGGATGCACCTTTGTCTAGTTGTACTCGTTCAGGCTCTTGACATGCATCTTATGCATCAGATTGTTATGCTTTGGCTGTGTCTAGCTTACATGATGTTGAGGAGCCTCTGTCTTTTGATGAAGCATAGAATTCAAATAATTGGATGGCCATGTAATCATAATATGATGCACTTATAGAAAATGACACGTGGACTTTATGTGATTTTCCTCCTGGCAAAAAGGCGATTGGTACGAAGTGTGTTTACAAGTTGAAATGCAAGCCGAATTGTGAGATCAATTGCCATAAGGCTCGACTTGTTGCAAAGGGTTATGCACAACAAAAAGGAATAGATTATAAAGAGACCTTTGCTCCCACTTGTCGTATGAATATTGTGCATTTTCTATGTGCATTGGTAGCTCGTTTTGGTTGGGATGTACATCAATCAGATATAGTTACTGCTTTCTTGAATGGTGACATATTTGAGGAAGTTTATGTAACGTAGCCTCGCGGTTTGGTCAAGAAAGGACAAGAGGACAAAGTGTGCAAATGTAACAAGGCTTTGTATGGGTTGAAGCAATCTCTTGGTGCTTGGTATGAGAAAGCTAACACTCATTTGATCAAACAAAGCTTTCGTAATAGTCCAATAGAAAGCACATTGCATGTAAAGCGTGAGGGTGATGTACTTCTCATTGTGGTTCTTTATGTTGATGATTTGTTGATCACTGGACCAAATGAGAGACATATTGCTGAATTTAAGGCTGATTTGAATGCTACTTTCAAGATGAAAGATGCAGGGCTGTTGCATCATTACTTGGATATACAGTTTAAGCAGTGTGATGGTGGTATTGCCTTGTGTTAGAAAAGTTACATAGAGACATTGCTATGTAAGTTTGGACTTGAGGATTGCAAACCTATTTCCACTCCCATGGAAACAGGTTTGAAATTAAGTCTTCATGACGCTGGTGATCCTGCTAATGTCACTCTTTACCAAACTACCATTGGATGCCTCATTTATGAATGCAACATGAGGCCAGATATTCAGTTTGCAGTCTCCCAAGTCAGGAGATTTATGCATAGCCCAGGGTCTAAGCATTGGTAGGCTGTCAAGAGGATTTTCTGCTACCTTAGTGGCACTTTACATCTTGGCTTGTTTTATCCCAAGGGGGGAGCATTGCCGCCAGACTTACATGCTTTTTCGGACTCAGATTGGTTTGGTTGTTTTGCCACGCGAGTGTTCACACGTGGTTTTTGTTTCATGCTTGGAAGTTCATGTATATCATGGTTGAGCAAGAAGCAACCTACTATGGACACTTCGAGTTGTGAGGCTGAGTACAGGGTAGTCTTCAGAGCTACGGTTAAGTGTGTATGGCTCAGACGCCTTATGGCTGATTTGGGTGGTCGACAGGACACTGCCAACACTATCTACACTGACAGTCAGAGAGCATTGGTAGTTGCGAGGAACCCAATTTTTCACGCTCGAACGAAGCACATTGAGGTGTATTACCAACTTGGCTTATGTGCCAACACAAGACAACCTTGCAGATCTTTTCACAAAGGCATTGTCTCGTGAGAAGCTTGAAGCTTTCCGCAAAGATTTGGGCTTACTCCCCTTTGTGGACAGATCATGTCCTCAGGGCATGGCACTTCCCTTTACTCACGTGCCACCTCTTGTTCACCGCATCACTCCAGGGGGGATTTGTCACCATACACATGTGGTAGTGATGTGTGTGAACACACTAGGACCGCCGGGGCATTTTTCCCTCTTTAGGAGGTTTTTCCCCCCGTGCATTGTATATATGCCCATCACTCTAGGGCTATCTACCTATCCATTGCACACTTAGTAATACACTCTCTATTGTGTGCCTTGAGCTTCCTTCGTCTTCTCCAAGCTGTGTGCGTTTCTTTGCAACCCCAATTCCAACATTGATCTCCATTCATTTCCATACACATGCAACTACCAAAGGGAAGCTCTCTCTCTAATTGCAATTGCCTAGAAGGCTTGTACCGTTCCACCAGTTTGTTATCCACTTGCAGTCATGCAGGCTAACGAAGCACTCTAGTTCAATTTTGGGTAGCCCTCCCTCCCCCTTTCTTCAAAGGGATAACATGTGTTATTATTCTTTATGCATCCAATTCAAGGTAGTGAGAACCATATCTTAGGATTTATAATGTGCAATAAGGTTTTACATGGTGTATGGTATCAACCTAAATCAAATTGACTTGGTGCGACAACAGAAACTGCATAGAGAATTGAATGAACATAACAACTATAGAACATAAACTTAAAAAGGTTGCACGCTTGAGAGAGAGAGAGAGAGAGAGAGAGAGAGAGAGAGAGAGAGAGAGAGAGAAAGAGAGAGAGGGATGGAGGGAGGGAGAGGGAAACTAAAAGAAAAACAACAATCCACTTCCATTATTATAAGTAGTCTTTTCAAACATAACTTAATATTCGTCTCTAAAGAAAAAGTTCTTTGAAAGTTTCTAACTTATAACTAACAAAACAGTTGCAATTTCAAAACGACAACCTTTGGGATGTTGTATTTGGTACTCGTAGAACCCATGGGCCAACACAACAAATGCTCCTACCAAAACGACGACGGCCCTCATGTAGGATGTATGATCCTCCAATTTTCAAACCTATCCCTATAAGAGTATTCTGCATTGGCCGGCAAGCGATCTCTAAGCTCTCGAACCCGTATGCAAGTTGAACCTGCATTATGATTCAAAGCTACACTGATGTGAAAGTATCCTTGCTGTTCGCCAAAAAACTCATGCACTTCCATTAAAATGTTATCACGATAATAGTGATTCCTGCAAGACAACAGGCTAAGTACAATAAGTTCAATAACCAACCAACATATAAAAAAGCATTGTGCTTCATTGATGTTCCTTACCTAACAACTTCAAAGCTCTCAACAATGTGTACTACATCGTGCATAGTGAGTGGGCCTCTCCAACCAGGTGGATCTACATGAGAAAATTGTCAGTTTGAACACCAACCTAAAAATTTTACCAAGGATATACTTAGATGTTACCATAGATATGAAATGGTGGATGATGAAGCATCCAACTAAATTTAGATGGTCTCCAATGCCTTTTTTTACATGGCATCTACAAATAGAACATTTCAATCCCATCCAAAAAACATCATAACATCAGCTTTTCATGAAAATCAAAGTGCATAGAGAATTGAATCAACATAATCGCTATAGTATGTGAACCATATGTTGGTGCGAACCAAAAGAGCGCACTATTAATACCATTGCTACTCTTAAATTTGTGTCAAAATCTTAGCTCTCGATCACTCACAGACATGCAGTAAGAGCCGCACAAAATATACTCGTTTATGTATACATAAGCCATAAAATTTTAACATTCTTACATAATGATATGAAAAATATCACACATATGTGACAACTTAAAATAGAAGGCAACAGTTAGTTTTGAGATTTTGATGTCTTTTTTGAAAAGAAATAACTCGAAATGCAATACCAATAAACCTTCAAACACTGGAAAATTTTATTCATAATTTACATTGTCCACTCCATGCAAAATGTCAAAACTCTTAGGAAACAAACAAAATAATTAGTGGCTTTGGTGGACTTTCAATTGGCACTATATAATAACTATAATAATGTCCAAATTCCATACAATGATCATTCATCAACGACCCTTTTTGCAAATGAAATCCACAAACTCTATCGTCTTTACATCCTTTGTGGATACACATCATAACAGGGGCCAAATGGTCCCTAATTTTCAAATCAAGGGTTTCATAGGAGGAAGTTTGTTGTTTGCAAAAAGAAAACAAACTTGAGGCATGTGCATATTAATCAATACAATAAAATGTCTAGTGAAGTGTTTTGATGTGCATGACCCCAGTCTAAAGTTGTCTACAATGGTAATTACGTCAAACTAATAATGGGGTCTAGAAAGTGCCTCCCAATTATTTGAGAGTGCAAAAAGTGAACTAAATCTAAAGGAGCAAGACAATTTCTACTTGTAAACCTAAAGATAACTTTCACAATGAAATTTAAGTAGTGGAAAAGTATCCTGGAATTTATCGAGCTTCCAAGTATTTCATTTCAACCTTTGAAGCTCACATATCTAAACATAGTTGTAGTGACAACTGGAACCTCTTTCCTAAAGACTTGCTACCTTATGTCCCCAAGCCACAAAGGTAGTACTTCATATCTACTTTCGACACCCCTACTAGCGCTACTTTTTAAAAAATCAATAATTCTGATATCCCCCTTAAAAAAAAACGAAACAGCTTAGTCTCTCCTCTTGAGCGCTTCCCAGCCTCGCTTGAAGCCTTTGCATCTCTGCCATCATCCTCTGCCCATTGACTACTAGCAGCCCTCGCTACCTCTGCTACACTGTCCGTACATGCTTGCTACTTTGCCCGTTGGGGCTCCTTGCCACCACCTGGTTCGCTACCTTCCTATGCCCATGTTATTGCCTCCACCTGCTCCCCCATCGTTACTCGGTGCATGCCTCTGCAAAAGTGTTGGATCTGTTTGTCATCCAGATGAGTCCTTGCTCTATGCCATAAATGGTCATATGTTGCTGTGCTGCTGCCAGAATCTGGATCAACCCCTGCTCTGTGCATCCCTTCCCTCTTTCAGGCCCAAATCCACGTTGCACAGGAAGCACTGCATGCAAACTAATAGAGAGAGAGAGAGAGAGAGAGAGAGAGAGAGAGAGAGAGAGAGAGAGAGAGAGAGAGAGAGAGAGAGAGAGAGAGAGAGAAGCCACCTGGGCCGGTCACAATAGAACGAGAGAGAAAGAACGGCAGCTGGACTCCCCCTAACTCCACGGCTCCAACCAAGAAAGAGAGAGAGAGGGAGAATCTGTCCAAGATTCTCTTCATTTTCTTTTTTGAAATGTGTTCGACCTACTATTTTGACACAAATATCATCTCAACCAAGGTCTCAAAACTTAATTCAAGTATACTCTATGGCTTCATGCAATGTAGATCAAGCAACACACGCATAAAATCAAACAAAACAACATGCTCATTAATTTACCCTGCCAACGTAGTTCAAAGCAAGGTATGCTTTAGTACATCAAGACAGTGAATCCAATTAGCACACATAAGTACGTGCTTCAATTATTTCTAGTAGCAAGGTTGAATGTTGCTATATGGCACGGGCATTAGGAGCTTGAGCCATCTTTGTCATCAACACATTCAATCAAGTCAGGTGACCTTGAGCCGTGTCACCTCTCCTTCTAGAGCAAGGAGCTAGTCCTTAAGTGCATCAATATGGATATGGATTTCCCTATTGGGCATGTTTGAGTTTTGCATTGATTCAAATTGTTTCTCCATGCGCACCGGCATGTTGAATTTGTTCTCTTTACGTGGGTCATTCCGTCATTGCAGCGTTGTGCACATAAATGCACCTCATTGCGAAGGTCTAAAATTCGTTGGCCATTGGCTTGCCGAGCCACCTCCGAGCCACCTCCAAAAGTCCTTCCAACTTTCTTTCAAAGTCCAACTGCCTGGACTCACTACGGGCAAAGAAGTCCCATAATGCAACCATGAGTTGGTCGTTCCCATCATTTACCACATGATCAAGAGAAGAGGATTCCACACATTGAGCACTTCTCTTTGCCACTCGAACATTGGCAAAACTTGGAGGAGTGAACTCAATACCATCAGATTCGGTCTCAACAATGGCATTATTATTAGTGTTTTTCATAGTTGTACTATTAAAAAGTACATCACAATGCATATAAAGCTGAATTATGTGTTAACTACCACAAAGGAGGAAATCACTTGTACAATATTACAAACATAACATCTTATCTTACCAAAAAAACATAATCTACACAAAGCATAAGAGGTGTAACTTCAGGAAAAGGCCTAAAGAGACTTTAGAGTTTTTTTCACACTTCCTAGTAACATGCATGATTTTTCTCTCTTCCTTATCACCTCTCTCTCTCTCTCTCTCTCTCTCTCTCTCTCTCTCTCTCTCTCTCCATAGCAACCTATCCTCTCACAAACGTGAGGATTGTTGTGCTCGAACAAAAATCTCTAAGATATGAATCTAATATCTTGGATCCCTCGAACTCAAATTGCAAGTTAAAAACTCTATTGCATAGGATTAGAAAAGTCAATAAACATCAAGACATTCAGAAATGTATCCGGATATTCAAAGAACATTTCTTAAAATGGATCACAAACATGGCAAAGCTATTGTTGAAATGTTTGTCATAGAAACAAACTCATTCAAGGGTACTAATGTGCCACAAATGATCTAAGGGGAAATATCAATGTAGCTCGCTTCATCATGCAATTAGAAATTGGCTCGGAGTTTCTCCATTCCCAAATTAAGGACTTTTTTCCATCCCAAGGTGATTATCTCCTGGATTAACAAATGAAAGTAGTGAAAAAGGGAGACTTTTTCTGAAATAATACAATCCAACAATTTACACTGAGGGCGAGCTTTTTGAAATGGGGCCTTGTTGGACGGGAAAGACTCACACACCCATGAAGTGCATGCAAACACTACCTAGATCAACATAATGTCATTCGAGGACATAGATGACACGATAGGCACATGGAGGAAATCTCTTAAGCTTGTCAGGCTGAGACCATCCTACACATACAACACTCTGGAAGGCCAACTAAACCACAATCAAGAACCTCACTGCCCTCAACTACACCACCTAGCCACATACACACATACGGAAGGTAACTCACCTAATCATGCCAGAATCATACGAAACTGAAGGAACACCATCCCCTCACTAGGATACACCTGTCGATACACCTGTCCCTAAGCTTCTACACTCAAAACCCTCACTCTAAACCCATCTGTGGAAAACGCGTAGGATGACAGAACAGAATTTTGAAAGTGCCTGAAACTGAAATTTATGAGTACCGATGCGTAGCTTATGTCGCCACGATTCTATAGACTACTAGCACGCAGAAAACAAACATCGTTTGATACACTTACGGCCACAAATAGCTCGTAGATGCGTCGGCGTGTGCGCTTCGTCTCGCGTGGAATGCTTGGCGTTGTCGCGTAGCTCTCCTCGAGCCTACAACAATGGTGCAGTCGGATCTCCAATGTGTTGAGCGAGCCGGGCGTAGCAAGAGGATGAAGCTCACACTCGCTCTCTTTCTCTCTCACACACAGTAGACGGCAGCGCTAAAAGTTTGATTATGAAAAAGTCTTTTTTACAAAATGACCTAGGTACCTTATATACTAAGGCTACCTTAGGTTTAACCAAAAATGGGGTTGAAAGGGTCAAATGGCTTTGTATTTACAATCTGGAAGTGCCATTGCACCCCGGCTTCTGAAACTAGAATAACTACTCATTACAAATGACGTTTATATCCATAATCCGCAGCATTTCATAACTCGCAAAAGATAAGACTTTGGTACGAAACTTGAGTTATGTTGTGTTGTTGACCCAACGGTCAACATTCCCCCCTTCCGCGTTCATGTCGTCCCCGACATGACCTGATTGTCGATGGCGATGTGGTCTTTGCTGTCGTTTTGTTGTTGGAAAGAAAGCAAAGACTATAGCCTTTGCATTAGCTTGTCTTGTTCGTCCAATCCGATGTACATAGTCTTCACATGATTCAGGAAAATCATAATTGATGACAAACTTTATGTCTTTTACATCCACGCTCCGAGCTGCAGCATCTGTTTCTGTCATTATAGGTCTAGTGCCAGATCTAAATTAAAAAAGAACCCAATGTCGTTGAACTTGACTCTTATCATCATGGATAGAGAAAGCTCCATCCATCACTTGCTCCAACAAATCTGTGAATTCGGAGTATTTGTGATTCTCAGAAACAACTTCTACAATCTGTAGAATTGAGTGATTGGCTTTCTGTTCTTGTGAGTCAATGACAATTTTGTAAGGATTTTGTAGAAATTGTATGGCTAAACCCTTACAAAGATCCTCTGATTACTTTTAGAGATCCTTTGATTACTCTTATGTCTGCGCTTCTTCATTGGGGACTTCTTTGTTCCTGTGCAATCATGTTGCTAGTGTTGTCTGCAGCTTTGTCATTGTAGGCCATTCTTCGACTCGCCATTGAGGAGAAGTATGCTATGATCTGAAATTGGTGCTCCAATTCATTTGTCAATTGATTTGAGTAGAATTTCCTTATTGTTGATGTAGAAGGAATATGTACAAGAGGATGGTGATAGGTGTCTTTAGATTAGGGTCTTAAACCTGGATGACCAAAGGGAAAAAACCCGGTGGGAAAAAAATGCCTTTGGTATACGCTCTTATTGGAGTCGAGCAGTTGAACGTGAAGTACATGTTCATGAAAGGTGAGTGCTTGGGTGAAACACGGAAAGAGTGCCTGATGCAAGTGCCAATTATGGGACAGTCTATATGCATATGAGAAATTTGTCAACAAAAGCATGCAATGTGAAAGAAGGAGATGATGGGTGTTTCGAGGAATAAATGTAGCACGTGTGACATCAAAAGATGTCTCAATAGCTTCCACCTTTCCAAGAAGGGTTTTCGATGTAGAAGTTTCTCCACTCGTATCTCACTGTGCTCAGTACGTGAGTGTTTTTTGGACCTTCTTCTTCACTTCACCAGACTTAAGTACTTAGACTTCGACTCTTTTGCTCACCTATACCAGCATGAGTGACACAACGTAAATATGCTCAACTCTTTTAGCTTGAGCAGTACCTAGAATAGCTAAGACGCTTAGACCACAGAGAATATTAGTTGAAGCTTTGGGACTAACACCTCACTCATTTTGTGGCTTAGCTACTCGACTCTGACTTGTATGACTTGTCGATTGCATGTTGTCACTGCTTTGTGACAAGTTCTTCGGCTGTTGTAGTGGATGCTGAGACATACTTCGTGAAGTTTCATCGTTTCCCTGTATCTTCTTCTCTTTGTAGTGCTCAGGCCTCTTTTCAGTCTTTTCTTCATGTGGATTATGGAATTTTTTATTTTTTTCTTAATAATAAACAAAGAAAATCTTAAAACAACTCAACAAAAGAAAAATCATTCAAATAGAAATCTAAATGCTATGTACACTATACACATGTCCCTAGGGGCTCATATATGGATTTTGTCCCCATACTCCTCTGTAACACTACTGTGAGGGCATATACTCTAAATTTCGTCAAAAAATTATCACAATAAAACGCAAAAATTCAATGCATCTCACAAAACATTGCCCTCTAATAGTCATAATGTTAGGTCCGCATTCAGGATGCCTCCCCCTTCCTATTTGGAGTCATCCGTTACGACAGGGTATTGCAAAGGGTATGTGTTGTGCTTGGGCAATTAAAAGTTGTGCCTATGCAAGCCTTGTAATGTAGCCCTATTATGCATACACAGTCAATGCATGGAAAAGATTTATGTTGTGCAAGATGTGGGTATAAGCAATTTGCTTATTGGCATTTGTTGGCGAGGCTTCCTATTCTACGCAATGTAATGGTCTTTGAAGCTCCTGTATCGTTGCTTGATTGAAGCGACTTGCTCTCTTCTAACTGTACTCTAAACGTAGGAAGAATTGTAAGAATTCAAGTGGCGATGCACTGAAAGCAATTTTGTTGTTCTTCTTTGGGACCCATTCTTTGCGATTATTGGCTGTTTTGTTGCTGACGCTCGTTTGGGAACCCATACTTGCCCGTGCTTTGTTTGTGTTTGAAGAGACTTCTTTGGGATCCACCTTTTTGTTGTGTGACTCGACAGTGGTCTTTGCTTCAGCTCTTGTACGCTTGGTTGAGGACGGGATTTAGGCTTTGAAAGTTGATACTGTGGTTGTTTTGGAATCCAAATGAATTCCTGACTTTTTTGTGCTTGAATCAACTTCTTTGGAGCCCAAACCTGAGTTGTGAAAGCTTGCAACTTCGTGATATTCTTACCCGTTCGTGCACACTTTCCTTGTTTTTGTTTTGGTGTTGGATCTTGTGATTTGTCATTAGAGATCTTTGTTTTCTTGATCCATATCTGTTTTTGGCCAATTTGGCTTTTTGGTATCCATATTTGTTGAGCTTTTTGGCTTTGACTTGTTGTCCTGTTCTTTTGACCTGTCATGGTTGTTGCTGAAGGGGTTGGTGATAGTGATGGCCTGAGTTGATGATAGGGGATGTCATAAGATTCATCACTATCGCTACTATCCTCAGCAAGGTTGACTTCTTGTACTTTCCCTTGATTTTTTGGCTGGTAGTGGAAAGTTACTATTTGTTTCCTCGTGGGTGGTAGTTTCTTGGAGGACTTTTCTAGCCCATTGATTAGAGCATTGTTAGCTCATTGCTTTGGTCGTATTCCTCCTAGCTGAGTCTTTGCATCCTTATTAGGAGCCATGTATGAGGATGCTTGTGGTGGCTGTGTCTTCACCGAGGACTTTGGAATCCACTTTTGATGCACTTTATTCGTGTAGCAATGACATTGATTCCCGGGTCGTTGATCTTCTTGAAGTTCGAAGTGTTCTACAGAGTCATAGAACTCGTCGTCTTCTTCATCTTTTGATTCTCCACATTTCTTTGTTTGCTCCTTATGTTGAGAGCTTGTTGATGTCTGGTTCTCTTCGTTTTCCTGGATTAGACTCACTGCAAAATAAGGAACGACATCATATCCATTTTCATCACAAAACTTTGTTGTGGGAGCATCCTCCACGACGCACATGTCCAGAGTAGCCAAGATGTGTTCCCATCCAAAAGGCTCTAACTCTTCTTCAGGAAATGGTTCTAGGATATAGTCCTTATCCTCTATAACCCGCTCTAGGATACATTCCTCATGTTTCAAGCTACCACATTGTGAAGCTCCACACATCCACAGTTCTTTAGGCTTACCTAACCAAGCCGAAAGTTCTGATCCTGCTACTGTGGCGGAATCAAACTCCTCAACTGGTGTTCTCGTCACATCCCTATAGCTATGGTCCCTCAAGTTTATCTTTGTTATGGTTTCCATATGTCTCAGGTATATATGGTCATAACCCCAATCTTGGACCATTTTCAACTGTCGCATGAATGGTCTTCCCAGAATGATGTCATAGTTGTTCTTCTTGCCAAAGTCAAAAACAGCAAAAGTGTGTTCATATTCAATGCCACAAGAAGTAACAAGTACTTTTTCTAGCAGTCCTAGGGGCTTTTCCTTATGTCCGTCTGCAAGCTGCAGGGTCATTCGTGTGGATATCAAGGCAGGTTGTCCCCATTTTTTCCAAACCTCTTTGGTTGCAATGGCCACACCAGCTCCACTGTCAAGGATTGCCATGGTTTTTACACCATTGAATTCCACAGGAAGGGTGGTGTTTCCATGTTCTCTCTCGTAATACTCGCCTACCTTGTTTAATGGCACTGGCCTAGTATTTAGTTGAGGCATTTCAAGCTCTTTGATGCCTTCCTCGATTTGAGTCATTGGGGTTTTTACACCAAATTTCTCTAAACATTTACCCACATTAGCCCACAGGTTTGGTCTTATTCTGAGCAACTCGGCTAACATTATTGTACAAGTGACTGGGGTAGATAGAATATCTACTAGCCCCTTTGAATCGATGGCCTTGTTGGGAGACAATCTCTGTGATGGGACTGCAACCACATCTGACTTGGTCTCGTACTCTCCCATGTAGGACGGTAGTGTTCTTAGCGAATGGGGTTGACTATCCATAGATTGTACAGATCCTTTGTCGCCCCAACACGATTGCACGTCTAGATTCATTTGAGATCTAGTCTGAAATTCCTCTATTGGTGGTAGAAACACTCCTTGTTCATCACCAGTCTTGTCTACTCGTCTTCTTAGGTCATCGGCTTCACTGGCCTCTCTGACTTGTTTCCACAATTCGTCAAGACCATTTATCTCTTTACAATCCTCAGGTATAGCTTGGTGAAATCCCTCGGAAGAGTTATCCGTGGAATTCAGTACTATCCTTGGTTCTAGTGCTGGGTCTTTGAGGTTTGGTCTGTGCTTATGACTAGAATCTGGCTCTTTTAGTTCCTGGTTTGGTGGGATTACGTGTGTAGGCATGACACAGATCACATCCTCAGGTTTTGCAACTGGTGGTTCTAGTAAAGCTTGGGCTGTTTGAATCATTTTCTTGCACATTTCAAATTTTTGCTTTTCTAGTTCCGCATAGGGATATGTCATCCACCTGTGTTCTTGGGTTTGGTTGTTTTTGAGCCTCACATCATAGGCTTTCAAGAGGGCATCTAATGACTCATTAACCTTCTCTGCCAACACAGATTCTCCTGAACTAGCACTTCTCGGTTTCTCATCCGTGGATGGTTCTTCTAGAGGTTTAACCATTTGTGTAAGAGAAGGTGCCTCCTTTTCCTCATGTTGTTTTATCTTCTCCTCAGCTTCGGTAAGCTTCTCAACTAGGGATTTTTGCTCTCGTTCCCTGCATGCTTTCATCCTAGTCTTTCTAGCTTTCCAACTATTTTGTTTGCTCTTGGTTTTCTGACTAGGTGCGTCTGTCTTTGGTCCATCATCTATCTTTGGACTCATGTTACTTTCCGTGTTCTTTGTCTCTGGATTCTCATCAGCTTTCTTTTGAGCTTGTGCTCTCGTAACTACTTGAACTGGTACAACATTTTCATTTTCTGAGCTACTAGGTAGCTGAACAATCCCTGATATATTTGTCGTGATTTTCCTGATTTGGTTTGGTTTTTTCGGCCAATCGGGGATCAAGTGAGTGATGCCACACTCAAGACAATAGGCATTTACTTCAGTGATCTCCGTATGAGGACATTGTTTGACCAAGTGGTTGTCACGACTTTTGTGACAATCTGTCTCTGGTTGAGGAGATTCTTTTAGCATTTCCTCTTGGCTATAAGCAAGCTTTGACCTAGATAAGCCGCTATTTGCAATGAATCGCAATGTCCTTTCGTCCATTTCATACCTTCTTTCTTTTGATTGAAACCCAGGAGGTGGAGGTTGTACCGGCCTCCCCACTCCATGTATTTCTCTCACATTTTGTTGCTCCGAAGGGTAGTACTCACTTTGGTTGCTATACCACATTGTAGCTGGTACTAGCGTTGGTTTATTTGATGCTTCCATCATTGGCATGTATCTCATGTCTACCTGCATTCTAGCACCTGGCAGCAGAGGTTGTTGTCCTAAGACAAGCTGTGGCCTTAAAACTCCTACTGGTCTTGGCGCATTCTCCGTAATGTATCTAGGTGGAGTAGGTGCTTTTGGAACAGGTTGTACATACCTCTCCCTAGCATTTTCCATGCTATAATAGCACTTTTCCCCCCGTATGGTTCGTCCATTTTCTCTCAATTTCACACCACTTCGGCTCTCCCGAATCAGACCTTACAAGAGGAATCAACCTCTTGACCAAGTCGTCGATAAGCTTTTCTTGATCAATAGAGACAAGCTGTGGCCTTAAAACTCCTATTGTTCTTGGCGCATTCTCCGTAATGTATCTAGGTGGAGTAGGTGCTTCTAGAACAGGTTGTACATACCTATCCCTAGCATTTTCCATGCTATAATAGAACTTTTCCCCCGTATGGTTCGTCCATTTTCTCTCAATTTCACACCACTTCGGCTCTCCCGAATCAGACCTTACAAGAGGAATCAACCTCTTGACCAAGTCGTCGATAAGCTTTTCTTGATCAATAGAGACAAGCTGTGGCCTTAAAACTCCTATTGTTCTTGGCGCATTCTCCGTAATGTATCTAGGTGGAGTAGGTGCTTCTAGAACAGGTTGTACATACCTATCCCTAGCATTTTCCATGCTATAATAGAACTTTCCCCCCGTATGGTTCGTCCATTTTCTCTCAATTTCACACCACTTCGGCTCTCCCGAATCAGACCTTACAAGAGGAATCAACCTCTTGACCAAGTCGTCGATAAGCTTTTCTTGATCAATAGGTGCCATTGGCTTGGCAATGGACTCACTTATCTGTGAAACACTGTGCTAAGAGGATGTGTCATCTCCTTGACTCTTTAAGTCCTTTTCTTTGTATGCCTCACAGTTATCCACTAGATAAAGAGCTTCTTTGATCAACTCGTTTAGCGTCATCCTCCTTATCATATGCAGATCCTTCTAAAGGCCCGCATGTCCCATTCCCTGGATAAAGATCAGCATCAGTCGTGCTTGCGTAGGTAATTCCGCTCTCGGACAGAGCTTAACATATCTCTTGAGCTGTAATGATGCTTTGCGTACTGATTCATCCTCTTTCTGTTTGAATTTATGGATTTGCGAGACCGTGTTGTGAGCAATGCCTTTTGGTGAGAATTCTTGAATAAACTCCTCAAACAGCTCATCTAGGGTCTCAAAATCCCATTTTTCCACCGAGTCGAACCATGTAGCTGCATCATCTTCTAGAGTCAATCCAAATCCCGCAAACTGTGTCGCAAAATCTGAAACTTCCTCTGCTCTAATCACTCTTCTAAAAGCCGTTACGCGATCTCTCGGATCTTTATCTCCGGAGTATTTTATGTTTACCCATTTCTGGACTTGGGATGGTCTAACTCGTCGATTGTCTACAAGTCTAACCAGAGACTCTCCCAATCCTTCTCTCGTTATCGCTCTTGAAGGGAATCCTGGTGGCTCTCTTCTTGGAATTCCTATAGGAATGCTCGTGTTTGGTGGAGGCATTTGTGGTCCTTCATTGACCAAATATCCACCTCGTTCTAGTACAGTCTGTGGATTTGTGCTTTCTACAACTTTGTATTCTCGTCCATACTTGTCGACAACTATAGATCTCCATTGACAGTCGACTCCGTATGTGTAGACATATAAGAACTTGTAATCCGTTATCTCTTCTAGGTATGGATCTGAGAACCTATAAAGATTGACCTCATTGTTGTCAATGTATCTATATAATCCTTCACTCTCATGACCAATCATCCAAACTCTCTCAACAAGATGGATCTTTATCAATTGCAAGTTTGGAAGATCCATTGTGGGAGGATATTCCTCTATCGTCGGGATCTCCAAGCTTGTGTAAGCTGCGTTTGAATCTAGGGTAGACATGATTTCTGGGCTTAAGATCTTTTGCTTGGTTCAAGTAGACTTAGTCCACTGTGTTCAAGTGCTTTGGTTAGGGAAAAGTCAAAACTATGTCCAAAACCGCAACCGTTTCGTCACAATTCTCGCAAATTGTCGCTTTTAGACACCCCTAACTTGCGGATGAATTTTGAGGCCTGAAACGATGTTTTTTTCAAAGTTGAACTAAATGGTTGCCGTAAGTTCACGTTGAACTAAATGGTTGCCGTAGTTGAACTAAATTTAGTTCAAGTTTTGCTCTAAGATCTGTAGAGCCACTCTCAGGCTACGTTTTGATATAAAAACTTTTCCGATCGATACCGTTTGTGAAAGTTATGGCCAAAACAGTGAAATGCAGTTTAGACTGGTCAAAATGAGTCCAAATTCAATTTTGAAAAAAGATTTGGGATCTCTGTGACACTGTGAACACTTCTGTGTGGTCAAAATTACAGTTGGACCCTAAAACTGGCCTAGAGACATCCTATGCGTAGGATGTCTTTTTGCTCAGAATTTAACAAAATTTGGTCCAGAGACTCTCCTTAAGTCCAGCAACACAATGGTATGCTTAGATTTTAATTTTGACCTAAAAATGGCCTTGAGACATTCTACGCGTAGGATGTCTTTTTGCTCAGAATGACTTGAAATTTTCACCCCAGCTTCTCCTTGATGTGCTGATCACAGTGGTGTGCTCATAAGTTGGTTCGGAGTCCTAAATCAAGCTGGAGACATCATACACATAGGATGTCTTTTTGCTCTGTTTCAGCTCAAACTTGCAATGTAGCTTCCCCTTGATGTGCTCAACTCACAGCTATTTTTACTTTTTGATTCTGACACCTATAGGTTGGTCAAATGCTCAAGAATCTGTTCCAAAATCCTGATGTCTGTTCTGATGAATTCCTAAGTCAAATCAACTCCAAATTGGACCAAATTTGACTAGGAGGCTTGCCTAAGGCTATACAGCACCCTGCTATGTCCACAGTTTGAATTTGGCCTCTAAATTATGCCTTAGACATCCTCCGCGTAGGATGTCTAACTGCTCAGAATTGCCCCAAATTTGAACCACAGACTCTCCTTAAGGTGCTGATCACAGTGGTATGCTCAAAATTAAGTTTGGAGTGCAAAATCACACATATGACATCCTACGCGTAGGATGTCTTTTTGGCCTGTTTGACCCTAGACTTGTCCCACATCTTCCCCTTGATGTCAGTAACCCAGTGGTATGCTTCCCCTTGATGTCAGTAACCCAGTGGTATGCTTAGATTTGAGTTTGGATTTCAAAAGTCCCAAATTTTAGCTGTTCTTGCCTTTTTCAGTCAAAAATGCTAAAGTCTGTTCAATCTTCCCTTTCACTGACCCAAATGAGATGAAATTTATCACATGCACTCAATACAACATTTAGAACATGCCTATGGAGTCATCCTATGGTTTGGTCTCAAAAATTATGCCTTGGCACAATTTGGGTAGGATGTCTGGCAATTTCAGTCTATCTGGCCTTATACTGTCAAGATATGGTCAAGTTCCCCTTTCCAGGTGAAAATAGGGTAAAACCTATCTTCTGAACACACTGGTCAACTCAGAATTTCAAAAAAGTGCCCAAATCACCCTGTAGACATCCTACGCGTAGGATGTCTTTTGCTTATTTTTTCAGATTGAAGTGTCCCTGATGCTTCCTTATGCTCTCAGCAAGTGCAAGTATGCTTCACAATTCCAAAAACATGCAAAAAACACTCAATTTAAGCCTTTTTTGAAATTTTACGTTTTCTGACTCCGTCTTTGGTCTTTTGGGTGTCAAGAGTTGGTCAAAACTCTAGTTTCAATGTATACTTAGGGTAAACCCCCCCTTCTGAACACACTGGTGCAGTCAGAATTTTCAAATTTGGTCTTCAAAACCCCCTTGAGACATCCAATGCGTAGGATGTCTATGTTTACAGAATTGCAGGTTTTCTTTACAGAACCCTTGCAAATGCTCTTTTATATGCACAGCATCAGTCAGTCATACAAAAATATCCACAAAAGCTTGTTTAATGCATTTTTATCCTCAAAAGCACACTTTTCCGTGATTTCAAATGCAATCAAGCACTTTAGCAAATAATTCAATGCCGAATAGCTCTAGATCAGAATCGGATCACTTACCTAAAGCTACTCCTACAAATCATATGGGGTTTTGCATCTATGAGTAGAAAAACACTTCAATGCCACACACGGACTAGTAAACGCTTTTATCACCTCACAAATCACTCGACCACCAACAACTACTCTAATCCACAGATCTTAACTAAACCTATCTAGTCGCAGACCCTCGGCAAGACACACGCTTCCTGGCTATCCACTTGATCACGGAATTTCCTCTTCCGGATCCACTTAAGAAAAAAGCTTTCTTTAGCCGAAACGAAATCAAGCAACCATCACATGAGTGTTAGTAGGAAACCTACTTAGGTCCTTGTGTCCTTGGCAGCGGCGCCAATGTTGGACGGGAGAGACTCACACACCCATGAAGTGCATGCAAACACTACCTAGATCAACATAATGTCAATCGAATGTCAATCGAGGACACAAATGACACGATAGGCACACGGAGGAAATCTCTTAAGCTTGTCAGGCTGAGACCATCCTACACATACAACACTCTGGAAGGCCAACTAAACCACAATCAAGAATCTCACTGCCCTCTACTACACCACCTAGCCACATACACACATACGGAAGGTAACTCACCTAATCGTGCCAGAATCATACGAAACTGAAGGAACACCATCCCCTCACTAGGATACACCTGTCCCTAAGCTTCGACACTCAAAACCCTCACTCTAAACCCATCTGCGGAAAACGCGTAGGATGACAGAACAGAATTTTGAAAGTTTCCGAAACTGAAATTTATGAGTATCTATGCGTAGCTTATGTCGCCACGATTCTATAGACTACTAGTACGCAGAAAACAGACATCGTTTGATACACTTACGACCACAAATAGCTCATAGATGCGTCGACGTGTGCGCTTCGTCTCGCGTGGAATGCTTGGCGTTGTCGCGTAGCTCTCCTCGAGCCTACAGAAATGGTGTAGTCGGATCTCCAATGTGTTGAGCGAGCTGGGCGTAGCCAGAGGATGAAGCTCACACTCACTCTCTTTCTCTCTCACACAGAGTATACGGCAGCGCTAAAAGTTTGATTATGAAAAAGTCTTTTTTACAAAATGACATAGGTACCTTATATACTAAGGCTACCTTAGGTTTAACCAAAAATGGGGTTGAAAGGTCAAATGGCTTTGTATTTACAATCTGGAAGTGCCATTGCACCCCGGCTTCTGAAACTAGAATAACTACTCATTACAAATGACGTTTATATCCATAATCCGCAGCATTTCATAACTCGCAAAAGATAAGACTTTGGTACGAAACTTGAGTTATGTTGTGTTGTTGACCCAGCGGTCAACAGGCTTCTAAACCCAAACCAATGGGTCTACCCTCACAAAATGTTCGTAAAGAGGTACGCACACTACTTGGGGCACCACATTCTTTTGGGAGTGGAGAAGGAAACCAATCAAAATAATACTTGCACTCACCCACTCAAGCAACACACTTTGAGAACCCTTACTCTATGTACACTTTGGACACTTGACACCATCAATGATTATGCAACCCAATGCCGTGCATCAAATGTAAATATGCAATTTGTGGAATAGCATTCACCTTCTCCCCATAAGAATACCCATGATACATCCAAATTCCTCCTCTCTCAAGCACTCATAAAAAAATCATGCGCACAAGACCTGCCTCTCAAACACACAAGAGAATCACCTACATCGAACTAACACACTTTGCATAGAGAGCTCATCTCCATTTATGCAAAGCCGTGATAAATAAAATCACCATGAGAGGTAGCCACATGCATATGTAATGAAGCAAAAGAGAGTTGGAGTGATAATTTTCTTTAGACTAATTGAATAAGTGTGGAGAAACAAACCAATGGTAAATTGAGAGTAGAACACTTACTTGATTTCTCGCACACCTTTTAAGGGGTAGACAGACGCTGGCTAACCATCACGAATTGCGACACTTGATTGTTTGAAGATGATTTAATGATCATTAACATAACCATGAGAGAGATCATGATGTATTTACAAGTTATTGAGGTGCTATAATGATTTATTGGGTTGATGGAGTAAAAGATTGTAGAATAGAAAGAGTGGAGGATAGAGTTGTACTTCCTCCAAAGAGGAGGGTTAGGAGGGAGGATGTGAAAGAGGGAGAGTTGGGGGTTTCTCTACTATTGATCAAGAACAACATGAAGTTGAAAATATAGGTGTGTGTCTTTGAGTCTCTCCAAGGGGGGACTATTTATACTTGTGTAGGAGTGGGATTATGCTACACTTAATTAGGGTGAGTGATTAGCCCTAATTAAGTGTCCTTTGACCACTCATTGAATATTGGACATAAAAGGGACTATTTATTCACCAAAAATATCATTTTAGACCGTGAAGGCTCCATAGGGGTGCATAATGTAGGTGGGCCCCACCATGAGGCCCTACGGGTGGCTCCTGCGGGGTATCTCAACTTGTCTGTCTTGGCATTTAGAAAGCATCTTTAGGTTGGTCCCATCACATGCAAGTGACCTTGAACACTCATTGCTCTTCTAGAAGATGAGTAGGGGAAAAATAAGATCTCACCCTCTTGATTTACAGTTCCCTTTTGCTGCGAATCTGACAGATTTACACTATTTTGACCATAACTTTTTACCTGTAGCCCGGAATGACATGCTTCAAAAGGCAAATTTGACCTTCTCAACATGTTTGATATGAATTTGGACTATTCTTCACGCCCATGTACCAAGGAATTTGGTTTGGAAGGTCCACACTAGGCTAGTAAACCTTTTGCTTCCAAGTCTTCTTGTATGAGCCCTTTGCTTGTATGCATCCAAGGGGAATCATTCTTTTTCAAAAGGGTATGATGCTTAAAAAAATAGAGGAGGGCCCAATATTATTTTCTTGTGAAAAGAATATACAATTTGAGTCCTTTTGAAAGGAGAAAAAACTATATGTATATTCTTAAGAGATATTGGGCCACCTATGTAGGGGACATAGAAGACTTGTAGAGATGGACCATAATCTTTGGTAAAGACAAGTGGAGAGTTGATTTTCCATGGTAATTTATCTATATGGGATGGAAGATAGATATATTATTTTTCTACTACTAATTCACAAGAGGTAAGAAAGTTTGGGGGTAGATAGTTGGTTATTGTATGCTTAATTTTATTTACAAAGCAAAAAAGAAAAGGGTGGTAATATAAATATATGACTAAGGTGACATTTTTGGGAAGAGTACAATGTATGTGTCGCCACAAAGGTTAAATGAAGAGGGGGAATTTACTCTAGATAACTTAATAGCGTAGAAAAATATATACACATATGAGGAAGAGGACATTGAGTAGGCTGAAAAATGTTGCAAAAAGATGGTTACCATTTTATGCCATTCAACACGTACCAGTTATTGCAGCTATGTTTGGAACTGCCAAACATGCAAGTTGTTTAGGCAAGTAGATTTGGTAGATCAACTCTGAGAACCTAGAACTATGGAGGTACTCCCAATCTATCTTCGTCTAAGAACAAATGGCAAATTGGTGCCAGAATGCACAACACATAATCGAGGGATGAAAACCCTAGTCCCAACCCGTGTACCTGTAATAACTTCTGCCTTCAAAACTCTAACGTGAAAAGCCTTGCACACCAAGCATGTCCCATTGCATAGACTTGGACTTGGGTCAAGGTTTCGTAGTAGAATTATTGGGGCATTCATCTTTAACTCCGAGCAATGTGTTGGAAATCCACCGCCCATGTTTAACCTATTTAAAAACTACACAAAGTATAAGAATGAATCTTGCATCAAATTTTCCACCACAGAGTCAGCACTAAAGTATTGCACAACATCACCTTTCATTGTAACAGGGCCTTATCATTGAGAATATCAACCTCTGAGTTTTTGGGAGCAAGGATGGTTCGCTCTTTGAAGTATTCTGCATGGCCCACATCTTGATCCAATTTTGAATAAATGCAACCTATCAATACATCTAATGAAGACGAAGAAAGCACCATGTGATGGGGAATCACCATATTTTGTTCATCACCACTTATCAAAGTCCCACTTCCTACATCCATAAGCCATTCTCTATAGGTATAATTTGCAACATCACTGTTATGTGTCAATTTAAGGATCTTCACATGATTACATAAGTGTGATTGACAAAGTGTAGCATCCACAATGTCTGCACGTGCTCCCTTGAACACCACTGGTAAGATTTGCCTAAAATCTCCCCCAAGAAGTAACACTTTTCCATCGAATGGCCTTCTTGAGCACATGATATCTTGCAAAGACCTGTCGAAAGCCTCAAAGGTGTATTGATGCATCATAGGAGCTTCATCCCACACAATCAACTTGCATAGTCTAAGCAGTTCAACAAGCTGACCCTCAATAGGATATTGCATGTGCTACAATTATGGAGCTCCAAGGGTATCTTGAACCTGGAATGTGCAGTGTGTCCATCCCGTAGTAGTAATGCTGAAATCTGAGAAGACACTGTGGCCAATGCAACTCCTCCTTCTCCACGTATGTGACAACAAACAATTGTACAAATACGATTTTCCAGTCCTTGTAGACCCATCTAGGAAAAAAGTAGCCCCACCATCAACAATCAATCGATGCAAAATGTCTCAAAAGCAATCCTTTGATCTTCATTTAGAGTCCACTCCATTGCATGTGACATAGATAGGTCTTGTGTGGTATCAAAGCATTGTTCTTGGAAAAGCAAGTTGTTTTATCATGTGTCACAAAGCACTCATCAAGCAATGGAATTCCAGGATATTCAACTAAACTTCGCCCAAATGTACCAAGAATGGTATGCAAATCTCTCAACACATATCCTTCAGCAATCTGTGCACATCCATCCAAGGACTCATATCTCGACTCTAATATATGCTGATAGTCCTCAGACAAAATCAGATAGATCCATTCTATAGCAACAACAAACCTTTCCTTTCATGCATCCTCCATTTTCTTCTTTCAATGATATGTATTAAATTTAATATCCATCAGCAGATGAATTAGCTATGAAATGACACATTTGGAGTTCAAGACTCTTGTGGGACTTCTTGAAGGTCCCTTAGAATTTTTTGTATATCTTTCAGAACATATTTTCTCATGGATACTCTCTACAATGTCAAGAACAGATTTTTCATGGGTGCATGCATGAAGAAGGGAAGAAAGCCTGAATAGTCCAAGTGTGTAGTCTGTTTTTGTTAGTTTTCTCCCCCAATACGTTAGACAATACGATAGATGGGCTCTCCCAAAACCTTTCCAAAGATTGTAGGTTGGTTCTCCCAATTCACACTGAAATAGTACGCTTAGGGTTCAAGACTCATCGGCTTATTACCATTGTCCATATGACTTTCAAAACATTCCCTCTCATGGGGCCTTCCCATGGTGCTAGAACGTGAGCTTATCATGGCTACATGCATGAAGAAGGAGGGGAAGGGAATCAATCAAAGTTGCCTGCCCCTTTGCAATAGACTGGCTCTTCCAATTCCCTCTCAATTTTTGATAGCTATGTTATCCATGATTAAGAGGAAGAGTCCAATTTATTAACGTGTGGATGTGTCAAGGGGCCTTGCATGTCTCATCCAATATTTCTTTAAACCCAGTCTCTCTCACACGCACAATTGGTGTTCTGCAGGATTCCATGCACAACTGCAACAGAAGCCTAGTATTGTCATCGCAGAAGCCTAATCATCATTCTCTCTCTCTCTTCCATTTTTCTTATACACGCAGCTCGACTCTGGTCTCTCTCTCTCTCTCTCTCTCTCTCTCTCTCTCCGGAGTCTCTCTCACACGCACAATTGTGGCGTTCTTTAGGAGATACTTAAATGATCGTGGGTGTGTGTGTGTGTGTGTGCGTGCACAACTGGAACAGAAGCCTGAAGGTCCTGAGCCTACAGTATGCTCAGTCCCACACATGTAGTGTTACGGACACACACACACACACACACACACACACACACACACATACACACACACACTGCTACGCACAAGTACACATTGCTGTGCTGCCAACATTGTCGACCTGCAAGCCCAGACTGGCCGCTGACAGTATTGTGCACACACACACACACACACATACACACACACACACACACACACACAGAGAGAGAGAGAGAGAGAGAGAGAGAGAGAGAGAGAGAGAGAGAGAGAGAGAGAGAGAGAGAGAGAGAGAGGCATCCGGCTGTGCACGCACACAGGTTGAGGGAGTCATCACACACACATGAGTGCATTGGTCGATAGCGTCTGGACTCTTGCTGCGCACGCACATTGGTTGAGGTCGTCGCAAGGCTCGCTGAGGTCCTCGGAGAGCATTGATGGCGTGGGCTCTTCTTGGAGAAGAAGCAAGAGACTGCGACACATGGCTGCTCTCATTGGGCTCGAAATTTTTAAGCCGCTTTATATAAGTATAGATAATGGAGCTTAAAATTTTCAATGACTGAGAAACCCTCCATGTGTCACACTCTGCTTCAAAGAAAACCTTTAAAACAAGTGAAAGGGTCATGGTGGCTTTCTAAAACAATAAGAAAATGATAAAATCATTAGGTTGAGTTTAACTAGAATTATATAAGATAAAACATTGTTTAGAAATTTTTCTTTTGTTAAGGAACTGACTTTCCTCCTTGCAAAGAAGCAAATCGGAAATAATAGTCGATTATTGAATTTGCAAGATTTTTGAACTAAGTTTTCACATATTTCACCATTTTTCTTCCCTTTACCATGGTTTGCCCATTTAGTGTATATATATATGTGTGTGTGTGTAAAATAAATAAATATATGTATGTATGTATGTATGTATGTAGATGTATAGAATTTACTAGAATTATGCAAGGTGAAGCTTCACTTTAGCATTCTAAAAGAATAGAATGCAAGTGAAATCAAGCTGTAAAAGGATGTGAAATGAAAGGTGAAATAGAAAGATTCATTTAATATTTTAAAATGGAAATAACATTTAAGGTAAGTCTCTATCATGGCACTGAAAACAATGAAAGTACGCCTAACCCAACTCAACACTAAGGCTTCTTTTAGAAAGCCAAAAATTTAATTTGAAATGCAAAAGTGAAGGATAAGTACTAATGTGATAGAAAGTGAAAAGAATTTTGAGTCTTGAGGATATAAAGTCAAAAAACTTAGTTATTTATAATATTTATAGTCTCGAGGAAGGTCATAGAGTTTCACTCTGGGCTCAAATTTCAAGGGTGACCATTGACTACTTTTGGTTTTGAAAGCCATTTGAAGGGTGGCTTTACTTTGGATTTTGAAGGCCATAAAGTACTTCCCTCCATGTGTCACCCAATGAACCTCCCTTTGGGCGTTTGCACAAACCTTCCATGTTGTAAATGGAGACAAAGGGGGATGAAGGGAGGCAACTCCAGCAACTCTCGACTATTTTTTAGGGTTTTAATGCTAGATTTCTTTGAGCTTTGCGAGTGCTCTCACCTTTGGGTTAACTTGAAGTTAAGGTAAATCTCAAAATTTGTAGGTGAGATTGCACAAAACCTAGGTTTTTTTGAGCACACAATAGCAAATTAGACTTTTCAAGGCAAATCTCAAAAATTTGTAAGGAGGGTTTAACTAAATCGAGTTGAGGCAGAGTGTTCTCTTCCAACAACTTGGAAAACTTACATATGAGAAATTTTAGGGGCAACTTTATTATATTTGAAGGCTTTTGCACTCAATTTCTTTATACTTTACAGGTTTTCTCACATTTAAAGCTAGAATTTAGTTCAAAATATATAGGTTGGATTACACTAAACAGAGGATTTTTCAAGCATTTGGCTATATTATGCCTTTTGTTTCAAAAAAATTAGAGGCAAATTTACTATTTTTGAAGGTTTTTGCATTAAACTTCTTTGCACTTTTTAGATTCTCTAAGCTTTAATTTAAGCTCTCTAAAGTTTGAAGTTTCTTTGAACTTTGGAGGTATTCTCACCTTTCAATTTAAAATTTAAGGTTGTGATGTTAAGTTGTTGTTCTTTTTGGCATGTTAAAGGCCTTAGTATCCATATGGTTGAAGGTCGTTTAATTCCAATTGTTAGACATGTGTCCCTCAAGGGATTTTTTAAAATTTTGAAGAGAAAAAAATAATGTCATTCCAAATATTTTTTCCCAAAGATCATTCAATTTTGGCATGCTGAAAAAGACTTTAGAAAACAAAGAAATAAACAGTGTATTAGGAAGAGTATGATCCATGATTTGAAGTATTAATTCAATAAAATGTTTTTTCTCCTGAAGAAGGCCATAGGGGGGTGGTGGAGAAATGGTTCAATTTTTGAGCCATTGATGCAGAGATTGTCGATGGTGGACATGTGCCCTCTTGGCTTGAAAAGGAAAGTATTGTAAATGTGTCATTACATCATTGTAATTTGGTACCTTCATTGAAAACTTCCTTGATTTCTTCTTCTTTTCTTGTCTTTGATCATTTGAAGTGCTTAATTTTTTTAAAAAAAGAACAAAACATTAGAAGTAGCTACAAATTGATGGAAGCAGATGGTCGGATTCACAAGGCCAGAGTCAATGGATGGAGGCTCAAAAGGTACTTCTTAAGGTTTGATTTGGAGTTTACGGTAGATATTCCAAAGGAGGGAGAACCCTTCAACTCCGCTGCTAGAGAAGCAGAAGCAAAGCTAGAGGCATGAATGCCTCTAGCTAGAAGGGGAGGGCTAATGATAGCCGATTTTTGAAGATAAAAAAATCAAAAAAGAAGAAGAAAAAATGGCTTCTTTTCCCTTGTGTCCGAAGCATGTGCGACATGGCCGATAGCCCCGACAATGCCTTGGTTGATCTATGTGCCACAATTGGCCCAATTCTAAGTGGAGGCCACAACTCGGAGCGTAGACTGCCCTCATGGCCTTCAACACCTTGAAAAGAAGGTTGCACGACCTTTGGCCATGGGTACTAATCCCAAAGAGGAGCCTTACCAAGATAACAAAAAAAAAGTTTTTTTTCCAAAGCAAGCAGGGCCGCCACCTTCCCCTCCTTGCACTCGCAACGGGGCCACCACCCTCCCCCTCTCCCTCTTGCTTGGCGGCACCACCCTAGGCCACCACTAAAACTCTCTCTCTCTCTCTCTCTCCCCTCCATTATGCGAAGGTGCCATAGGCTCTCTCTCTCTCTCTCTCTCTCTCTCTCTCTCTCTCTCTCTCTCTCTCTCTGGCGGCTCAGTTGGCCCGCCACCGACGACCCCCATATGCCTGCTCGTCCTCTTCCCCCACCCTCTGTCACCATCCCCTCATCTTGGCCCCATGCTCTCTCGCACCCTCTCTGGCCAACCTGCCGCCGTCACCTGACCTTCACAGCCCCCGTCACCCACGCCACGCCTTGCATCTCCCCTTGGCTCCGGTTGCATCACCCTAAGGCCACACCTTGACCCCCCACGTGCTGCCATACACACACCCCTCACACACACTCACCCTCCCTCTCTCACTCTCTCTTGCGCCCTCTCTGGCCGTATGAGTTGAAAATGGTTGGTCTCTCTCTCTCTCTCCCCCCCATACACACACACATCACACACACACCCCGCCTCTCTTACCCTCCCCCCTCTCACTCTCTCTTGCCCTCTCAGAATCTACCTGCCATCACTTACCCACACACCTCACACCATCCCGCGCGCTCTGCTCGTTCACTCTCTCCCTTACTCTCGCTCACCCTCATAGCCCGCCCAGATAGTAAAACGAACAAAACTCTCTCTCTCTCTCTCTCTCTCTCTCTCTCTCTCTTTCCATACACACACTCACACACTCACAAACACATACATATACACACACCTACATACACTACACGTATATAATCACATACGCACCAACAATGCACACACACGACGTGTACAAGAAGGAAGGAGGCAAAGAAGTTTGACATCGACACATCGACAAACGAAGAAGGATGACGTCAAAAATACGCAATGGCGACAACAATCAAAGAATGATGCCGAAGGCCTACCCCAACCGACACCAAAATTGACAAGCGAGCTACCCCAATGCACTAGTGAAGTCTGCAATTTGCCGGCATCCCATCCACGACGCAATTCCTCAATAACATCCGTATGGTAATTCATTTTCCATTTTTCAAGCCAAACTTTGTAGAAAAAAAACATTTGTAAATTTCACCTCTCTCTAGGTGATGGTCACAAAGGTCCACCTAGGAGAATATCATTTTTTGATTTCCCCAAAACAAAGCACCAGTTAACTGCCCGAGACCCGGTTTCTTGCTTTGTCTCTCCAGTTTAGGACCCTAAACCTAATTAGTTTATACTAAACTATGCAGCCTGCACCTATAAAAGAGCACTGAGAGTTCATTATCACGGGGGGAATCAACACTTGAAAGACAAGTCATACACACACACACACACACACACACACACACACACACACACACTGACTCCAAGGGTCCACTATGCATAGGAGTAGGATCTCCATACACATGAAATTTCCCTAGAGAATGCACTATAGTCTCTCTCTCTCTCTCTCTCTCTCTCTCTCTCTCTCTCTCTCTCTCTTTCTCATTGTAATTTCCATCTCGCCGATATGAAGGGTTTTGTAAATACCATCTTGAATCAAGTTTGTCCTCACATTCCGAAGGGTTTTCACCTCCTCCGTCTACGTCTCTCTCTCTCTCTCTCTCTCCTCCCCCTTGCAGTATGCTGTGTTAGTGTTATTTGAATCGCTGTTGTCCGTGTCCTAGCCGCTCAAAGCTAGGTGGTGTCCCCTATTCACTCCCCATGACGAGTTCTGTGTGCACGGGTGTGGCGTAGAGGCCGCTGGGGTCCGTTTTGTACTTGCCTTGTCAATATAATAAGGTCATCAATGTCCTTGGGGCCATTGAGTACTCTTTGCTTATAGTAAATTAAGATGTTAAAGGATAGGACACCTTTGCCACCCTATGGCCATAAGTTCATAGGGTTGTCTAACTAACATAGAGGGAACCCTTTGGCACTATGATCTATGTTATGTTGAGTAAAAAGATCAAGGGGTTGTGATGAGATCACCAATTTGTATCCTATGTTCAAAGGCTATATATTGATTCCATTTTCTTTATAAGGTAACCCACCAAGAAGAGTTTAATGTTGGTGTATCTCAATGCACTATAGACAAAATAGAAGATAATTTGATAATAGATGTGGAGGTTGAAATACAAGGAGACCCACAACACTCAGACTTAGAACCAGATAACAACTTTACAGATTCAATATAGCTTGAGAGTAGAATGAAGATCATGTCAAAGACCATTTTAAAAGACCTTGTATCAAATATGTGTTGATCATATACAATGCCTCATATTCGCGAATAAACATAGTTTGTCGATCTCAATTGTGTTGCTCTGAATCAGCATCTTGTTCACTAAACAAGGTTTCTAATTGTGCTAGGGGTATCTTGGCGGGCTTGCTTGAATTTATAGTCATTTGTCATGCCAAACATAATATATAATCCTTGTGAAATATCTTGTGAACAGGTTGCACATCGGCTACTATTTTGCGTCATTAAACGAATAAGACAAACAAAGTGAGAATATTGACTGCATATCAATGTATAATATCCACTCCATCCATCAAAATTCTTGTAGCAAACTGGACATTGGGAAAATGAGGATGCATCTGAAGTAGACGAGGGGACCCAATCTGGATGCTGGACAAGGTGGCTGATGTGTGTCCCTTGTACAAGTGTTGGATTCACTCGCTGTGTCAGATTTTGAACGTCCTAGCTTAAGCGGTGAATGTTTTTCTCCATTCGGACCTGCAAGGGTTAACAACCTGAATGCCACATTTATGCAAAAACGGATGCTATTAATAAACAACACTCTATTAGCCGCGTTACCGATCGAGTGTCGCCTGAATCTAAGGAGAAATAATGGCTTGCATACGAACATCATATAGATCGATGCCCATATGTTTTTTGGGAAAGGGGAAGGGAAGTTGACTTACCATAAGGATACTAGATTCACCACGTTACCGACGTAGTACCCAAACAGAAACCCAAACAGTAAGCCAATACTTACCACAAGGACACCATCTTCCCTATGTCACCGAGGTGATGCCCCCGTGGTAAGCATTGTTCCTTAGAATAGCTTACGCACACACTCCCATTGTGTGGTAAGGTATCTTATGACTACTGTGAAATACAACAAAAGGCACGCTACCACACAACGCATACACACACACACAACACATACCCGGATCGTGTGGTCAGGTACTCCATTACTGCCGTGCACTGCGACGTAGAGCACGCTCCCACAGGACCCCCTCTCTCCCTCTCTCTTCTCTCCTCTCGACGTACCTGCAAAGGCAGTCAACGAGCTCTCTCTCTCTCTCTCTCTCTCTCTCTCTCTCTCTCTCTCTCTCTCTCTCTCTCTCCCTCTCTCTCTCTCTCAAGATGAAACAAAGAAATAACACCCAGCAGGCCCGATCGGGCCCGTACATATATACTTTTGCGGGCCTATCGGGCATTTTAGTATTCTTGGTGGGCCCGCAGGGAAAATGAAAAATCCCGGTGGGATTTTAGAGAGTTTCCAGGTTTCCCTAAACCGGATTCTTTGTGATCATGTTTAGTGTAATCATGTAAATGTATCAATAAGACCTTGTGATCACACAATATTTGTGGTAATTACGTAAATATTAAGTCCCTGGCCCCTAGGATAACATCCTAATGTTGGAGAGGAGATATGAACAAGTCTTCTTTGTTGACGTAGCTTTGGACATGAAGCCTCAACTTCCCAATCAAGGGAGTAAGAGAGGCTTGCTATCCCTCGAGTGTTGTTTCGGCAGTTACAATATCTCCCATCTTAAAAGCTTGAATGCCCAGCTTGGTGACCAACTCTGTTGATATGAAATTGTGAGTAGAGCCAGGGTTAAACAAGATAAGGAAATCATGCTCCCTTACCTTTCCACAAGCATAGGAGAGAGGTGATCCTTTGCAATGAGCATCCTCTTTTGAAGCTTTGATAGTGAAAGCTCTCAAGGTCTCATTATGGGCATTTCTCTTGGAGCAAGAAAGATAGCCATGTCCTTGCTCCCCACACTTAGCACATTTGTGGTACTTGCAAAAAGCTTCGAGCTCTTCAGCTTAGAGTTTATTTTAACCTTTCTAAACTCCCTTCTCCTTGGACCGATTGTTGTTGTTGTTGTTGTTGGAATTACCTTGGGAAGAATTTTGGGCATTGGTTTTCCCCTTTGCATCACCTTTGTCTTTGTTTTTCCCTGGGTTTGGACTTCTAGCCCCTTGTTGGAAATTGATGCGCAAAGCAACCATAGTATGGTGGATTACTTTGGTGATAGAACCAGGTCATTGGGAGTTGACGTACTTGTCCATCTCTTCAAGTAATCCCACACAGAATTGTTGCTTTTGCTCGGGGAAGTCTATCTTTTGAACGGCAGTAGCCTGGAGATGTAAATCGCAAAACTTGTCCACGTATCGGTGGATAGACTCATGGTAGAGAAGCTTCAAACTTCGTCATTCCGTAATCACTTTGTACTTTGCATTGCTTGCAAGAAATTGCTTCATGATGAAAACTCATAGAGTTTTCCATGTCTTTGGGGGTTTTCCATTGCCACAAAGGCTAGCCAACCATTGACGAGCATAATTTTGGAAGTGCATAGCTACATGGTGTATCTTGGAGAACTCTGTGAAGCCCTCATCTCCAAAGGCCGCATCAAACTACTAGATGATAGCCAATACTTTGTTGGTGTCACCAAAGGTGCCATCATAGGTGAGAAAAGAGATACTCTTTCCTCCCTCTTTGAACTTTTTGAGCTTTTGAGACCTTCGCCATGCAGGGTAAGATTTGTGATGCCCTCCCCTCTTGTATTCTCTAGGAGAATAGTTGTAGCTTTTGTTAAAAGACGAGGAAGGTGAATAAGCATAGGAGAAGAAGGTGACCTCTTTCTTACCCTTTTATTCCTTTGTTCCCTCTTTTTCCTTTTGGAATGACGAGTAGAAAGAGTGTGGGTTGACCATTTCCTCTTGGGAGGAGTTGGTGATCGTCTAGACCGCCATCTTTGTGGAGCCACATCCTCAGAGGAACTTAGGGATTTGCTTCTATCTCGTTCTTGGATTCCTCCTCTCTTTTGGGAGAGAGTCTTCTTTTGAGGGTCTTATCTAGAGGCCTCCTAAGCTCTCTCTCCCCTTGGAGAGGTAGGGAAATCCCATAAGCACGAAGTTTTGTGTAACTTTGGCTTGCAAAGCAAGGTTTACCATAGCTTGTTGCAACCTAGTAGCAAGGTAATTGACAAGCATGGGGGCATCATCATTAGCACCTTCATGTGCAAAAACAAAGTTATCAATGTTCATTATACTCTCTTGGTTATTGTCAGCCATGCTAATCAATCTTAGTTATAGATACTTTGTGTTTTGGTATCCTCAAAAGCTTAATCGCTACTATTCTTTACCTTAGTTCTCAAGCAGCCACACCCGTGGTTTAGACAGTGTTGATTGCAAAGATAGTGGAGAGGGTATCATATTTCTCAATTGATTATGGTTCATGTTGACCTTTCTCATAGCTCAATAATGGTTAATCCAGAGGCAAGCCTCGAGAGGCTCCATTATTAGGACTATAGTTTCCAACGGTGTACCTCAAACTAAGTCCTTCTCAACCAAGATAATAGATCCCTGTCCCACTTACCCTTTTGCAATAAACAGGCCCAACCTTTCATGGAAATCTTAAGGACCTCTCTTCTTAAGCAAGAAAAGAGAAACCGATAGCTCTTATACCAATGTAATGGAAATGGCCTATGAACTTTGAGAATAGCAGAATTAAGAGGATTACAGTGAGAATTTTTGTGAGACTACTTTGAGAACATAGAGGGTGAACTTAATTAACGGTAGCAACCTAGCCATAGTACTTAATTAACTGAGCATGAACAATACTTTTGCAAGAGAGGGAGTTTCGAGAACTTATACTTGAGGACGGAATTTATGTGGAATCGGTCCCCCCTCCAATAGGCTTTTGTATTATAGATTCTTCCATCAAGAGAGACTTGGTACAATACAATCTTTATGTTCCTTGTGACTTAGGTGATGCAATGAAGATGGAAAGATTCATGCATAACAAACATAACATGTACTTTGTAAAAAATGTTAACCATCCCCGACCTCAGTCCCTAGGCCTCAAACACCTTGAAAGGTGGAGAGAGATAGCGAGGAATGAGGGTAGGGAAGAGGAAGAAGAAACATTCATAGGAGAAAGAAATAGTTCCTCACTTATCATCACTCTTCTTTCTTAGCATAAATAATAGTATAGTAATGAAGATGGAGAAGATGGCAAGCTTCAGCATTGGAGCATGGCTCTTGGTTGGATTTTCATTCCATAGCCAAGAGTGTTTGTATAGGCTTCTCAACTTCTCTACAAGCTTGGAGAAGGAGATGGAGATCTTGCACTTTGAAACTCACACAATGAGAGAGTGTGTGTGTGGGAGAGTATACCCCCCAAGCTAGCCCCCTCCTTGCTTTGGTCAACCCCCTCTTCTAGCACTATCTTGCACTTGATTGGACCTCCTCAATCCTAGCCAATCACATGCTTAGTACATATCAAGCAACAAGGGTAGCCTTGGGACAAGTGTCCCCCTTTCCCTTTTGAGAGAGGACTTGATAAATACATAGACAATTAATTAAATTAACTAAATTATCATTGGACCCCTTGGGAGGCCAACCAATAGGCTTTAGGCACACTATGAGAGCAACATGAAGAGGATCTTGACAAGTGTCCTAGTTTCTTTCTTTGTACCAAGATTTCCTTGTGTGAGGGTGTGTGTGTTCTCTCTCTAGATCCTACAAAGAGGGCTCGCCCCCTCATGAGTAGGGATGTGCTTTGATTTTTGAGCACCTTAGCCCCTCAATCACCTTAGTCATTAAGAACCTCAAGCACGACAAGAACCTCAAGCACCTTAGTTAGCAAGCACCTTAGTCATTAAGTACCTCAAGCACCCTAGTCAGCAAGCACGACAAGCACGACAAGCACCTCAAGCATCTTAGTCAGCAAAGCACGACAAGCACAGCAAAGCGCGACAAGCACAACAAGCACCTTAGCTAGCAAGCACGACAAGCACCTCAAGAACCTTAGTCAGCAAGCACGATAAGCACCTTAAGCTTGGGTTGGGAATTCCCACCTCAAGCACATCCCTAGCTTGCCTAAGGTTGAAGGACTTTTAACACTAATCTTTGGAGCTCTTTAATGAAGCTATCCATAGGGTCCTTAAGCTCCATTATCTAGCCTTGCTCTTTAACAGACCATCTCTCATTTAGACCCCTTTACCATTGGCCCCGTGTTGAGACAGATCTCTAAGAACAAGTCTATATTCTAACCCTTGTTCTCGTTTATTCTCCCATATTAAATTATCAGTTTAATATGAGAAAATCATTTGGGTAGGTTAGATATTAGATTTTATGACATTTCACTAAAGAAGGGAAGCTTATTGGTTTGAAGTCACATGATTGGCATAAAATGTATCAAGTATGTTTGAAGTTAAATAGATCATAATGGGAATTTTATAGCATATTCATGTGTGGACTTTAATACCATTGCTAGAATTGTTTTGCAGCTTATTTTATTGATGGCCATTGAGGGTTGTTTGTCCCCTAGCGTCCGGATCACAATCTACAAACTCGCGAAGTTGGTGCAATGGATCTCCTAGAAGGAGATTGATGTAGGTTCCATACCATCCACCAAACTAAATACTGTGGAGGTTGTTTGCATGTTTGAGAAACACTTTCCTACTACCATGTTAACATTCAAGTGCATTTTCTTATTCACATAGTTGATGAGGTGGAAATAGCAGGCATATTTCATTGGAGATGGATGTTCTTTTTAGAACATTTCATGAAACCAACTCAAGGGATATGTGCGTTAGAAGGCACGTCTGGAGGGTAGCATGGCAAAGGTTGGCTAGTTTCAGTGTCCCTTGTTTACAATGGAGAGTGGCTCTCTGGAGTTGATCATGCCTGAGCCTTACGCTTTGGTGCACCATAGATGATGAGCGCATATCTGAGATTGTGATGTGCAATCTCGGTGCTGAAAAGAAAATGACAGAAGATCTAGAGGCTAAGATCAATTGATTTTTCATGCTTCACAATCTAGCGATGCAAAAGGGGATTTCATAGTATGAGGATGCAAAGCAAGAGCTAGAAAGGGCACAAATTGATTGGAGACGAGGAAGAAGACCACTAATGTGTTATTCGGTGGGTCTTGAGAGCCTACCAACATTGATGAGATTAAGATGGTTGCACAACCAATTGAAAAGGACACAACAGCGCAATGAATAGGTGACTGAGGAGGAGTGGGAGTACTCGTGGGGTTGCAACCCTAAGGTATGTTTGCAATGTCTGACTTGTGGCTTTCTAGATGTTAGGAGAGCCACTCATAATTGTTATAGGTTGTAGTATAAGTCATACACGGCACCATGGTGTAAAGGTCGACATTTTAGGGTGGAACAAATCAGTAAAAAGCATTTTACACAAGATTCTAGAATCATGGCAAAATTCAAACAATCTAGTTGGTGACGGTGCTGTCTGATGCAAATCCTGTGGTGGCAGAACTCACTTACTTCGGCACGCTACAAGAAATGTTGAGGATAGACTATAGAGAATTTTTTTGTGGACATGCTCAATGTGCAATGGTTCAAGATAAACATGGAGGATTGCAATGCTACTGTGCACAGAGGAGAGTCAGGTTTCCTTGAGGTGGACTCAACCAAAAAGTGGACCAACTTTTGAGACACTTTCGTACCACCCGAGCATTGTGAACAAGTAAGTCTGTAATATTTAACATTCAACTTTAGAGGACTAGTTGCATGGAAGCACTCATGTAATTAAGTTATTGGCTCTTGCAGGTGGTATTTCATCCTACAAAGTCTACACCAAATTGGTGGTATGTCATAGAGGTAGCCCCTTGGAGTGCACGGATGTATGAGGGCTAAATCAACTTGGAATCTATGGAGGAGATCAGAGACGATGCTAATTTGAAAGCCGTTGATGTGGTGCCAAATGAGCCTGGTGCTGCTACTCTCTACGGGATGCATGCAGAGGAACTACAAAAAGAAACAAAGAACATTTGCCTAGATGGAGAGCTCTATATAGACATAGGAAGCTATGTTGAGTTATGTGAGGACAAGAGAGACCTCTTAAAGCCATAGGTATTGTATCTAAGGAATCTTTCTCCCTTTTCTCATATATATTGTATTCACTTTCCTTTTTGTACATTCTTGTCTCGATGCTAAAATTCTGAAAGTTAAGTTGTGAATCAGATTATAACTTATTTGGATTTTCTTCTCCATTCATCACTAAGATGTGTGGCTGCATTTAATTCACGTATGGATGATGATCAGTTTCTTGCTTCCTTGGACCTCGATCAAAGGAGGTGGCATGAGGGCCACCACGGTTCCGGCTCAGAGTCATTTCATTCCACTCCTTCAGAGTCTACATCTGCTTCAAAGCGATTAGCATGCTCCGAGAATCCGATGTTGACTAGACAATTTACACACTCCTCTAGGCACCAATTCTCTAGTGGTGGTGGTAGTTGTTGTGGAGGAGGCACCCTGATGCTTCCATACCATCTCATAGTTGTTGAGGCTTCTTACCTCGCCCTTCTTTGCCCGCCCCCACACGAGCCACGGTGTCTACTCCAGGTTTTGCACGGCTATCGGTCGTTCTTGCTACACACCACTCGCTACTCCTCTAGGAATCACTCCACTTGAAACTCCTTGCTTTAGGTCTCAAACTCCAGTGGATGCACCTACAGCCTATATCCCCATCAAGATGCCACTCGAGACCCCTATCAAGCTGCCTACAGTGACACCCAAGTTCGTGCCTCACAGGCAAGAGGGCTCGCCGTACTCAATCGACATCATGGCGGTAGCATCATCTTGGGTGACGACGGCAAGAAGGTGATGTTGCGCATGCTCAGCCTTTGCTCTTAGATGTTTTGGCACTACATACTAAACACCTGGAGTGAAGTGCCAAATGAATTAAAAGACAGAGTCATCAGCATGATGCATGACAAGTTTCCGGTGTCAAATCAGGATGAGCGCTTCAATGAAGACTTGATGAAGGTGCGGATGCACGAGTACCGCAATCCCAAGTGCTCTGAAGTGCACTAAGAAAAAAAGCATGGGTGGAGTAGGCCAGATTGGTTGGCCAAAGAAGATTGGAAGAATGCAAAGGGAGTAGCACGTGAGAATTCTGACAAGTGCAAGAAACAAAAGAAGGCATCCAGAGTGCAAGTAGAAGAAGGAAGCTCGCACCACTTGGGGAGTGGCAGATGGACGTCATTTGAGACCGACTTTGTAAGTGTTTTTTCATTGCCCTTTAGGTTTGATAGCTATGGATATTTGTAATTTTAAATTCTAGCATAGCATTTTCTTTGTATGTTTTGAATAGTGGTGGTCGATAACTGGACGTGACCCCACACCGTACAAGAGCGAGTATGCGGGCAGAAAGGGCTTAAACTTCCTTATGGACATTTTGATTTCTCGCGTCAGCTTGGTTAGTATTTAGATTTACTCTCTCACATTTGTTGTATTTTAATAATAAGCTAAAAATTTGATTGTTTTTTAATTATATGTTTATAGTTACATAAAGTCTTATTACTTTTTTTTTGCAAAATCGGACAGATACGCCATTGGGATGGGATGAGACATCAGATTAGTCGACTGCAAACTAGCCGTAGCTAGATAGTACTAGTTTTTTTTTCATGGTATGTATTAGGAGATGACATGTGTATGTCAATTTTGTAAGTATTGACCAACGATGTATTTTTTCAATAATGACAATTGTGTTGTAACTAGTACATTTTGGTCAAAGCTTAACAATCAAGTGATTTTGCCTATGATGTGTGTGATTTTATCAGTGTATTACTTTTTTCAATTCACTTTTGCCTATATACTTTTGCCAGTTTTGCATCTTAATTTTGGAAACTTTATGCTCAATATGGTTGATGGGGTGGCAGGGCAATGTATGCCACCCTGCCACCAATTTTTTTTATTATGGAACGTTGCCATATACGTTGTTATTTTTGGACCTGCAGTGTCTCTATATGCATCACTAAATTGGGAACTACAGAGTCTCTATTTGCATTGCAATATGTGTCTCTATATGTGTCGCTATATAGCGATGCATATAGCAATGCAGATAGCAACGTTCTCTTTGCAATGCGTATAGCGAAGCTTATAGTGACGCCGAGGAAAAAAATTATCCCCATGTATTTTCACTGCTAAAGCCGTCAAAAGTGTGAAGAACCTCTTGTAGTGTCTGGCCTTGCTCGTATTGATCATATCCCACAATCAATGTGTTCCAAAAGACGAGATTCCAAACACAAAGCTCCTCCACTACAACACATCTGGAATACATGTTGATCAAGGCAATGCTAGGCACACAACCCTGTCTAATAATAGCATCATTGCCTATATTGGAGTCGTGCATAGTGCTACATGACTTCAAGATGCAAGCATAGGTGATTGCATCTGGAGAGATGCGCTCGCTTTGCATCAGACAACAATAGTCCACAGCTTCCCTAACCAGCCGCAATCAATACATCTTAAGACTTATAATTCTTGATAGGGTTCTTCTCAAGAACTCTTTGTGCTTTCTAAAGTATATCACATCTAGCATACATGTAGTGCCAAGCACAATTTTTTGTTTCAACGACCACCACCAACTAAAAATATCATCGTGAATTATGTTTCACATATGGAGTTCTTCATAATACCACATTCCTTCAAGATGCAAGCATAGGTGGTTGCATCTAGGAAAATGTCCTCGCTCAGCATTTGCTGAAATAGCGCAGAGCTTTCTGGGCCTACTATTGTTGGTCATATTCCAAAATCATTGTGTTCAAGAAGCGAAATTCCAGACAAAAAGCTCCACAAGCAAACCACACATGGCATACTTGTCGATCATGGCAATGCTAAGCACGCAGCTCTCTAAAAATATCATCTTTGCTCGTATTGGGGTCCTATTTAGTGCAAGAAGTTCCGTGCTTTGCATCAGCTAAAAACAAACCAGAGCAATCAATGCATGGGGTGTCCACTAGGAAATATATAAGATAGCACTGCAAACAAAATAAGGGATTTATAATTAGGTACATCTTTAAAAAAAAACATACTTACTTAAAGGGTTTTTTAATTGACAAAGTGAAAATTTTCATACATAAGGGCTAGATTTTTTACAAAATGCATACATAATGGGGTACATATAATACGTGAAAATATACAAGTAAGGGATTATTTAAATACCTCTTGTTCGTACTTGCTATATGCATTTTTTGCATAGTGAAATCCCCAAGAATCAATGCATTCAAAGAAAAAACATATTGGATAGTCCTTGACTAACAATATCATCATGAGTTCTTATGCAAATCTCATCATCTCGAGGGGTTCACTATTTAATCATATTAATGTATAACGTGAGTTCGAAAGGAAGGGTTTCAAAGTGCAAAAAATTTAGGCAATTTAACAGAGATACATTAAAATAAAGGGTTTTTATATTCAATTTTGAGAAAATTTCCTAAAATGAAGGGTGTCATTTTATTCAGACATGTTAGAAGAGGGGTTTATTTAATACCCCGCGAACGCACCTTATATAGGGGGATACTGAACTGTGAACCCCCCAAGCTCATCATCTTCCAAATTTCAACATGCCTTCAAGATGCAAGCATAGGTGATTGCATTTGGAGAGATGTACCCTCGCTTTGCATCAGTTGAAAACATACTAGAGCTCTGTGGTCCTACCCCTATTGGCATATCCCACAATCAATGAGTACCAAGAGACAAGATTCTGGAAACAAAGATCCTCCAGCACGCCACATTTGGAATACATGTCCATCAAGGCAATTCCAAGCACACACTCCTTGTCTAATAATATCATTATTTCCCATATTATTTCCCATATTGAAGCACACACTCCTTGTCTAATAATATCATTATTTCCCTTCATAGTGCCACATACCTTCAAGATGCAAGCATAGGTCAATACATCTAGAGCAATACCCTCGCTTTGCATTCGATGGAAACAACCCAGAGCTTCCTGGCCCTATTCTGGTTGGAAATGTCCCACAGTCAGTTCGTTCAAAGAAATGACATTCTTGGTAGGAAGCTTATCAAGCACCTTTCTAAGCTTTTTGAAGTATTTTGCATAAATGTCAACCGATGAATTTTAAGCACCATGTTTGTTTTGTCGCAACACATAATTGAAATAATGGGCACGAGTGTTAGTCCCAAGCAGAGACTCATATTCTCCATAGGTGGAATATGTCTTGGATAAGCATGTCTATAGGCAAAAGGTCCTTCAAGTACGTGATGTACTTGTGGGGGAGATAACTAGAAACACTCAATGACATGAGTGAGAGGGACGCGCATTAACCTTGCTCCACACTGGCTAAACCAAACTTATTGAGTTTCTAGACCATGTTGTATCTCACATGACAACATGTGCCAAAGAAAACCCTACATATAGTTCCATAATTGCATAATACAAAAATGTATATGGGACACTACGGCCCAAAACTCTTTGCTCTTACATGACCTTGTCATGTCTTTAAAGAGAAACATTAATGAAAGCATTCAAGATTGTTCATTTTTATTCATCCGACTTGAAAAATTCAAATGAAGCATATTCAAAAGGAGAATAAAACCAAATCATATGCAAACCTGGAGGTTGAACATAATATTCACTTACCCATAGTCATGTGCACTTTGCAAACTTGAAAGAAACAACTGGAAAAATCCTAGGTGTTGCTTTTGCAATCCAAACCCGTTGGTTAGCTTCTCCAATTTCAAACCGCTTGATTAGACTTTGCATGAAAATTGTGCAACCTAGCAGCCAATGATGACTAACACACTCTACCATAAGCCAACGGTGACCAACAAACTCTACCGTGTCTAACAATTATTGAAGTCAACTTTGGAAGTTGAGTTTGTCCACTACCCCTTGGCATCTTGTGGGCTTCTTTCCTTGAAAGGGCAAGTATGAAGGTTCCAAGAATTGACCATCAACACTTAGGAAGTGATTTAGTAATCACGAGATATGGGTATTACTCCAAAAATGTGATGGTATAGATACTCTCAATGCTATAGACAAAATAAGAAACTGCTCAAGTTGGAATCGTATTCACAAATGGATCTTTTTAGACCTGAAAGTCCATAATCTTGGGTTTTTGTGAGCAGTCGTGCTGTCAAAAATGCTTGCTTCATCTATACAACTTGGTTGAGATAAGGTACTATGAGTTTAAGACTTTCAAAAACTCAACTTGATCTTTACACTTAAAGTATGTAGTGTTAGAAGAACACCCAAAAAATCAGTAATGGAAAGAATCTTCCTTGTCCATTAGAATTGATGGGTACTCAAACTGGATAGAATTTTTCGATCTTGAAAGCAATCAATGATGGATTACAAATAGATGGCTCTTAGTCATTCCAAAATAGATGTCTCGTAGACTTTCAAAAACAAATGTCACTTGGCCCTTCCTATTACCATATCGACATAGAAAGAATTTAGTAAAATCATGCCTAATTTCACTTTTCTCGCAAAGAATTAGGAGAGGGAGAGAGAGAGAGAGAGAGAGAGAGAGAGAGAGAGAGAGAGAGAGAGAGAGAGAGAGAGAGAGAGAGAGAGAGAGAGAGAGAGAGAGAGAGAGAGAATGGTGGATTGAGGAGAATCCCTTATTCTACTGTGTTATATGTCCTTTCCGTATGTCTCTATGCAGAAAATGGTTGTTTTGTAGCTTATCCTATAAGCATACAACAATGTGCTTGTACAACACTCTCGTAGAGAGAGGTAAAATAAGTCACATCTTAACCCACACATCTTAACCCACCTGCCTTGTATGCGGTCATGATTGTACTAGGGTGACTTAAGTATGGAACTTTGCCTATGGATAAACAAAAATAAAAAATGTTTTAAGACATCAATAATTTACCTCATCCTTGACATAGTAGCTACTGATATAGCGGAAGCGTAAACAATAATGAGATCATGGAATTATATCTACCTCACTAACATGCCATGTAGGAAGAGGTGTAAACCCTTGGCAACAATGATGACCCTTATAGATTGAACCAATACCAGAAGTGCCTTGCACAAGCAAACATGGATACATCACAATTTGTCGTTGTCATACATAAATTGTGAGCTTATATCCTCACTTTACCAAACTTCCACGATTGTGTGCCAATGTTGTTGATTTGAAGTCAATGGCAAGATATTGGCATGGGTTAGAAGCCTTGCTTCTCATGAATGTTGTCAAAGCACTTTTGGCATCACCTGACCTTATCATGAATTCAATCGTCCATGTGAAAGTCTTGCATGAGGCCACATGCCTTCATAGGGATTGAGCCTCGCTCTAGTCTAGGCCATACCACATCATGCAACATGACAAAGTAATCATGAAACTTGTCATTCTCTTCAAGGATTTTGACAAACATTTTCTTCATCTGACTCTTATGGGCGAGGTTGATGAGATGAACTCTCTTAACACTTTGTCAGAACATGATCAGGTGAAAACAGGCCAAAGCTCTCTCGAAAAATTCATCATTCTATTTAAGAATTTTGGCAAACATTTCCTTCGTCTGACTCTTTTGGGCGAGGTTGATAAGATGAACTATGTTAACACTTTTTCAGAATAGGATCAGTTGAAAACAAACCAGAGCTCTCTGGCCCTGCCCTTGTTGAGCATACCTTACAATCAATGCATCCCAACAAAGGAGATTCCGGACACAAAACTCACCACATTTAAAATACATGTCCATCATGGCAATTCTAGACACACATTCCCTATCTAATAATGTTGTCTGCATCAAGAAATTTTGTGAGATTTTTGAAGTATTTGGCATAGATGTCAACCAAGGCATTTCCAAGCACCATGTCTGTTTTGAACACCCCTTAACTAAAAATAGCATTGTGAACTTGAGGTGAATTATTTTGCTCATATTAACGTCTAGAATAATGCCACATGCCTTTAAGATGCAAGTGTAGGTGATTACATTTGGAGAGATGCCATCTCTTGGCATCTACTGAAAATAGCCTAGAGATTCATGGCCATGTCCCTACTGGACATATATGCAATCAATGTACTCCGCAAATGTTGTGCATAAAAAGGGGATGATGCCTTGCACAAAACACCAGGAAGTGGTCTCCAAGAACCTCTAAAATCAACAATGTACTCTTGCTCTACAGAGTCCAGGCAGCTTCACCTACAATAGCCCGATGAGGGCACCAACACTCAAAACTCTGTTGCATAACAATTTTCTTTGAGCTTCCTTACCACATCCATGTTGGGCATCTCCTGCAATGTACATGCTCGAAGAGAAAACATTTTGAGTAGAAAGCTCATCAAGAACTATACGTGCTTTTGTAAGGGCACCGCATATGACATACATAACGACCAAAGCATTTCCAGGCATAGCCTCTTTTTTTAGCATCACACCTGACCTTATCACAAATCCTATCACCCATGTGAGGGGGTCTTGCATAAGGCCACATGCCTTCGTAAGTCAGCAGACATTCGTTGGGATTGAGGGGTCATGATGAGTGGTCAAGGCCATACAACATCGCTTAGCATGACAAAGTAGTCACGAAGCTCCTGGCGTCATTCCCTTCAAGGATTTTGACAAACATTTCCATCATCTAACTCCTCTTGGCAAGGTTGATGAGCTGAGCTCTGCTAACACTTTGTTAGATTAGGAAATACTGGCTTCCTGCTCTATGTAGACCTACAAAATTACAATTGTTTATCATACCCTTAACACTAGAATGGTAACAAAACACTTTTATGTCCTTGGACACTTTTGTGTCCTGTTAAGTGACCATTTTTCTTGAATTATTTGAAGAGTATGAAAATGAATTTCTAGGTGCTATATATCCACAAAGTTGCCTTATGAGTTGAAAAAAACTTGACATTTTTTTTGGAGTATCGATCTCACCATTCACCTTACTCTTGCACAACATTTTGAACCTAAATTGTCTGAAGAAACGGGTCCTATTTTTTACTTTTTCTCAAATTTTTGCAACTATTGTTGGAATTAGGGTTGCAAGAAAACACACACAGCTTGGAGAAGACGAAGGAAGCTCAAGGCAACCAACTGAGAGTGTATAACTTAGTGTGCAATGGAAAGGTAGACAGCCCTAGAGTGATGGGCGTATATCCAATGCACGGAGGAAAAGACCTCCTTAAGAGGGAAAAAATGCCCCGACGGTCCTAGTGTATTCACACACCACTACCACATGTATAAGGTAATAAATCCCCCCTGGAGTGATGCACTCAACGAGCGTTGACCTACATGAGTAAAGGGAAGTGCCATGCCCCGAGGACATGATCAATCCACAAAGGGGAGTAAGCCCAAAGCTTTGCGGAAACCTTCGAACTTCTTACGAGACAATGCCTTCGTAAAAAGATCTCCAAGGTTGTCCTGTGTTGGCACATAAGCCGAGTTGATCTCTCCTGCTGAGAGTCTCTCCTTTACATAGTGGTAATGCACCTCAATGTGCTTTGTGCGAGCATGAAAAACTGGGTTCCTTGCAACTACCAATGCACTCTGACTATCAGTGTAGACAGTGTTGGCAGTGTCCTGCCCAACAGCCAAATCAGCCATAAGGTGTCTGAGCCATACACACTCAACCGTAGCTATGAAGACTGTCATATATGTAGCCTCACAACTCAAAGTGGCCAAAGTAGGTTGCTTCTTGCTTAACCATGATATACATGAACTGCCAAGCATGAAAAAAAAAAAACCACTTGTGGACATTCGCGTGTCAAAACAACCAGCCCAATTTGAATCCGAAAAGGCATGTAAGTCTGGCGACAATGATCCCCCCTTGGGATAAAACAAGCCAAGATGTAAAGTGCCACTAAGGTAGCCAAAAATCCTCTTGACAACCTGCCAATGCTTAGACCTGCGCTATGCATAAATCTGCTAACCTGTGAGACTGCAAATTGAATATCCGGCCTCATGTTGCATATATAAATGAGGCATCCAACAGAATTTTGGTAAAGAGTGACATCAGCAGGAAGACTCAATTTCAAACATGTTTCCATGGGAATGGCAATAGGTTTGCAATCCTCAAGTCCAAACTTACATAGCAATGTCTCTATGTAAATTTTCTGACACAAGGCAATACCACCATCACATTGCTTAAACTGTATACCCAAGAAATGATGCAACAGCCCCAAATCTTTCATCTTGAAATTCGCATTCAAATCAGCCTTAAAATCAAAAATATGTCTCTCATTTGGTCCAATGATCAGCAAATCATCTACATAAGGAACCACAATGAGAAGTACATCACCCTCACGCTTTACATACAATATGGTTTTTGTTGGACTATTAGGAAAGCCTCGTTTGATCAAATGAGTGCCAGCTTCCTCATACCAAGCATGAGGAGATTGCTTCAACCCATACAAAGCCTCCTTACATCTGCACACTTTGTCCTCTTGTCCTTTCATGACAAAACCGCGAGGCTGCATTACATAAACTTCCTCAAATATGTCACCATTCAAGAAAGCAGTAACAATGTCTGATTGATGTACATCCCAACCAAAATGAGCTGCCAATGCACATAGAGAACAAACAATAGTCATAAAACAAGTAGGGTGCAGCCTTTTGCAACAAGTCAAGCCTTATGGCAATCAACCTCACCATCCGGCTTGTGTTTCAACTTGTAAACCCACTTTGTACCAATGGCCTTTTTGCTAGGAGGAAAATCACATAAAGTCCATGTGTTAACTGAGTCAATGTCAGTTAACAAAAGCTACTAAAGACCGAAGATGTACAGATGCACATCGAGGATGAATACAAACAAGCACTAAAAATTGGAGTTACACATTTTTCACATTTTTCCAAAATGGTCACGTATTGTAAATACCCGATTTATTTCAAGCCATTATAATATGTTTATGTGGTACAGGCTCAATGGGAGTTCCAAGCTGTAAAGAACATGTTAATTAGTGTGCCTAGGTTACAGATTTAGTAAGTGGTGGAGCCCTAAAGGCCTTGGGCGCCCGAACATTGCATATTTTTACCCTAGGTATATAAGGCAATGTGTAAAAGAAATTAGGATTCTCAAGCTCATTTGTTGAGAGCACTCTTTGGTGAGAGCTCTTGAGGTGTGTGGCTATGGAGTCCATGAGCTTCTCCTTGCTCATGTGACTTAGTTAACACTAATCAATGCTTAATTCTCTTTCACTATGCCTCTCTCATGCTTCTTATGATTGCCTATGATACTTAGATTAGTTAGATCGTAACTACTTAGTGGTTAATCCCTCTCTAATCTTGTGTGATTTTCCTCTCTTTCTTGTGTGTGCATGTAGGTTTGATTGGAGTGTGGTGCTCGATAGATCTATGTGTGTGTGCTTGCGATTAGTGTGTTGCATGATGGGATTAGTGTTGTGTGCATCTTGCAATCGTTAGTGTGTGTGATTGGGTTGATTAGAGGTGAAGAGAAGTGGATGTGGAGATTGCCCATCATTGTGGCTTAACTCCTCCATAGGCCAAGAAGCTCACCTCATAGAGTTAACCATTCGTGTTGCCATGATTAGCTTCCATGCCCTAGCCGGGTAGCTCATCCCTCCGGATTGATAATTTTGTTGGTCATTGGAGCTATGCAACGATGGAGACCCCCAACATTTGGCGCCGTTGTCGGGGACGATGGCCTATGCTAGTGTAATTGTGACATAATTGGATGTGTTTCCTCACTAATTTCACTACTAATTTCACTTGTGTGTTTATGTTTTGTGGATTTTGGATGTGTGTGCATGAAGCAATGGGTTCATTATTCCCTAATTTGTCACCGTATCTTGCCAGTTGTGTGTTTAAACACTCTAATTTCACACTAACCCCTTGCTAATTTGACTAATTTTTCTAACTTACACACTAATTTGTTACCAAGGATTGGAGCTTTCAACCGTCAATCGATCTTCAATGGAAAGGTAATCAAGGTGGTATTCTCAACCTCCCTAGAATCTAAAGATGTGTAGAATTGTATAGAGACTCTACCATGATGCAATGCAATGTTGTTGCTATGTTGGATTGAAGGATTGTTCGTTTTCATACCGTCGGAATGCCGAAATTTTTAAGATTTGGTGGCGTATGAATTTGACAAGTTCAATTGCTGATTGGGGATAATTGAGTTCATTGCACGCTTGAATGGTCAATTGCAACTGTATATGCACTAAAATCAAGTGTATGTGCATTCTAATTGAGTGTGTGTATGCTTAATTTTAGGTGTGTGTGCACTATTTTTCCCTTGATTGTGCACCTAAAAATCAATGTGTGTTTAATGATTTTTCAATTGTGATGTTTGATTTGTGTTGTGCTCATGCCCAACTACGAGATTTGTGAAGTCACATTGCAATTTCGACAAGATTAACCCTTTTGTGTGTGCACCTAAAGATTGGTAAAAACTGCCACTTTTATTACTGTGTGTGCCTAAAAATGTTTAATTTGCATTATTAATTCGATTTTTGATTGCATATTTGATGTCTGTAATGGTTAATTGCTGCATTTTTGAGCTCAAAAAAGGGATTTACACACTCCAATTGCATCGAATTTTGACCTAATTTTATCAATTTAATTGCCTAGTCTTGATTTTATTGATGAAATTGCTTGGCATTTGAATTTGATGTGCTTTTTGCGATCTTATATGGCTGCAATAATCCCGAATGAGTAGAGAATTTTAAAAAAAAAGTATTTTTTGAATAATTTTGGCAATTTATTGCTATTTTTTGCATTAATTTTTGGTTAAATTCTTAAAATTTTGATGTCTTACGATCTTTACGAGCTATCTCAAATATGTGCTTGCGGCTTGATTTCAAGCGCATTTGGGCCTTCGTTCATCAAATTTTGATCGTTTTACTATTTTCGAGGGTCGGATTGATGATTTTGTCGAATTTGGCATTTTTGATAAAAACTGCTACTTTTGGTGTGCTTTTGCGTGTCAAAATTATTTGATTGTGATTGTCGATGATTTTCTAAGACTCCTAGAATTTTTCGAGAATTGTTTGGACTTTTTTGGCAATTTTTTTTGGATTTTCGGGTGAATTTTAGCGTTTTCGGGAATTTTCGGCCTAGTTTTAGCATTTTTTGACGTTTAGAAATAAAAAAATTAATAGTTTTTTTAAAAACTGGTTTTGAGTTCGATGCCCGTGCCTTGCGGTGCATAAGATTTCCGCGTCGGATACATCTTTACGGTCTCTTGAGATAGTTTCCTACGACGTTAAAATAAGTCTCTTCTTCCTTTTCTTTTGTCGACCGTCTTCTTAATCACTCCGTGTGAACCCACCCCACACCCTCACTCTCTCTCTCTAACTTCCTCTCTCCTCCCCACCCCCTCCCCAAAGCAATTATTAACATTGTCTCACCTCCCTCTCACTCTCTCTCTAACTCCCCACTGCTCAATTATTAACACCTTCTCACCTCCCCCTCTCACTCTCTCTAACCTCCCTCACACTCTCACTAACTCCCTCTTTCTTCTCACTCTCTCTCTACTCTCTCTGTTGTCCCGTACTCCGCGCCAAGCCTTTGTCTTTTTCAGCCACGCGCGCGCACACACACTCCCCCTCTCACTCTGTCGCCTCGCTACATGCCAAACCTCGCCCGTCTCTTCCGCTGTCTGCACACGTGACGAGTCAGATTGATTAAAAATTGCAGTCCTAAGTGGGCTCGACACGAAACGCTGGTCAGCGTGGGGTGGGTGCCCTCACACACACACACACCGCGTCGTTGTTAGTCCGTAGTCGCACTTTCTCTCTCTTCTCCTCTTGCCAGGATAGCGCTGCCCGTAACTCTCTCTCCTTTGAGGCTCTGCGCGCGTGAACACCAACACACCACACACACACACACACACACACACACACTCTTGTCTTCAATTGAGCACCGTGCCAGGCCAGACCGCCGTCATCGCTCTCTCTCTGTCTCCAACGCGTGTACTCTTTCTCTGTGCACCGGTTGTCAGGTATCTCTCTCTGTTGTCCCATACTCCACGCCAAGCCCATGTGACTACCCGCCCTTGCCGCTTGACAACCCCGCCTTCAAATGTGCACGTCAACCGCCACAAGTAAGGAGCGGGTAATAGGTAATATATTGTGATGTACACGTTACGTGAGGCTAGAGAGAGAGAGAGAGAGAGAGAGAGAGAGAGAGAGAGAGAGAGAGAGAGAGAGAGAGAGTTGTACTGCAAATTAGGTCTGCCTCCTCAATAGTCGGCAACCTATCTTTATAGGAACGATACTAGTTACATGCCAAGAACTTGCCTACATGTCCGCCCACACCAAGTGGTCGGACACCCACACCACACCTCCCCCTTTAGGGAGAAAAAGATGAACATCTTTTTACAAGTTAGGACTGAAAAGGGACTAAACATGAAGCGATCAACTCCAACGCCTCATCTAGGGGAAGTGATCATACAACGGCTTAGGGGCTAGGGGAGTGAGAGGGCTCGTCTCAACAAAGAAAAGTCTAGACATAGACAATGCATTAGGTCGTTATCCCAATGCAAATGGCTACGTGAGGAGGGGCTACGCCGTCAAATGACAAGGACGTGATATTTGTGCTGCCATACATCTTTCTCCACAAGAGCATTGGTGTGGTGGTTCTTTATTCACAAAAATACTTGCTAAGAAACTTAAAGCTAAGTGCAGGTACAAACAAAAAGACCAAAGGTTGTGTGATCTGTAGCTTGTAAATGTGATTGTTGTCAAAGGGCACCTCTGCGACAACGTTGCAACAACTCCATTTGCCAAAAAGAAAACTCTGACCTTAGAGAAAATTGCAAAGAGGGCAGGCACGACGACTTTCAATTCAGGTGAAGTTTGTTGATCTTTTGTATTAAAATTGTCGGGTGTCGCCATGAAGAGGGGTATGCAACCAAGGCTCGAGATGATCAGTCTCTCGCCATTAAACTGGGCACGCCATTTAGGTTTGATCTGCACCTTGAACGGCCCCCTTCAGCATCGTCATCTTAGTACAATGAGGAGTTTCAAATACTGGAGAACTGAGCAAGACGCACGAGAATGGACTAATGTGTGCTGCAAGATGCTGCCATGCGACCTCGCTCGTGCCATTCCTTGAAATGAGCAGGATCGTCCTCTAAAGGAATCCGCTTTCTGTAAATCCGAGCTCGTAGGACCTCCTTCACTGCTGCAAAGCGCCTGCTTGCCAAACTGTCAAAATCTTCTTTGGGGAAGGCTTTGTGTTGTAGTCCATAGTGGTGCTGATGGCGATAATGTCTCTCTTCATCAAAACACATAGCACCCTTCTTGTTGCATGCATACACTCTGCTCTCTCTACCCAATGTCGAGTAGGAATACCCTCGTTGCCCAAGAAAACCAAGAAAATGAAGAACGGGCTTTGCTTGGGAGAGGCTTCACCTTCTTCTCTCTGAAGGCGAATGAGCCAGGGAAGATTCAACGACAGCCACCTGATAGTATAATGACAACGCCCGCAGACGGGAGCTACGGTGAGCTATGGCTGTATGAGACAAGCAAGAGAAGCGAGAGGTGCAGAAGCAGAGGGGGTCGCAGGCATGGCAGGTACTTTGAGCATGAGGAACCAAGGGGCCCTAAGGTGGGAGCTGCTTGTGTGTGAGGCGATCAAAGGGGAGAATAGGGGTTGGCCCACTACACAATAGGGTCGAGGGCCCAACAAGGGCGGCAAGCAGCTCAAAACACCCGGGGTGTCCGTAGCCGGTTGCAATCAAACAGGCAGAGCCTGCGTGGCTCTGCAGGAGAAGGGCCCGCCTGGGGAGAAGATACCACCAGCTTGTTGGCGAAGGCCTGTGCGCTCGAAGGTTCAGTGAGAGACAGGAAAACCACTACCTTGTATCCCACAAGAAAGCCATCGCTAATTTGGGAGAGAAATCAAGAAAAGGCTTCTAAGTACCTAAGCTTTGCCCTCCACCTCCACCAATGTGACATACGCGTTCATGAGGCTAGAGAGAGAGAGAGAGTTGTACTGCAAATTAAGTTTGTCTCGCAAAAATTCAAAATTAAATGTCTCGTAAAAATTCATTAAACAATAAAAAAATTGATCTGATAATTCACAAAAACACAAAAAATTCATTAAAAAATTAAAAAATCACAAAAAAATCACAAAAATAGTTTTAAAACTAAAAAAAATCCAAAATTGTTTTAAAAAACAATAAATCATAAAACTATCAAAAATTTCATAAAACTTTTAAAATTCACGAAAAAAATTAAAAAATTATCAAAAAACTCATAGTTTCTTCAAAAAATTATTAAAAAATCAAAACCTTTTTCAAAAATATCGATTTAGTCAACATGGACTCAAATCGAGCCGAGAGTTCAAGTACAGCAGAGCAAGTCAGTAGCAGTGGCAACATCGACATAAGTGCATAAGAGCAAATTTTACAACTATATGGCTACAATGGAGATAAAGTTTTATATGTGGATTCAGAAGACCATAGATATCTGATGAGTATTGAAAGCAGCACAAGAGCCAAGATATCTGATGAGTAGTGAAAGCAGCACAAGAGCCAAGATCCTATTGATCAGAGTAAAGCCAAATTCAAGGAACTCCCAAATGTTCACAGACTTCAATGGAGCCAGGTATTGCAAGCTTAAAGATGAAGTGCAGATAGAAGTTCAGAAAGTCAACCTAAGTATTTATCCAGAAATCTGCAGAAGCCAACAAAACATACACTTGGTGCATATGCAATCAGGGTCATTGTACATGGATTACAGTGGTTAGATCTATTATCGAGAGCCAGAATTGCAAGATCCAACAGATCAGCCAATCGAATTGGAGAACCGAGCCAAAGACAGTACAAAGGTCAAAACGAAGCAGTCTACAACTTGCTCACTACGTAGACCAAAAAGGAAAACTGTACAAAAAGGATCAATCAGTTTTTGAAGGGCCCACATACCAGCTCATAGAAGTGCGTCCAGTGATAGATAAAAAAGGATGGTTCATTTCAGAGGAAAGAATCTATTATAGCCCATCCTCTCTAAAGTTGAAGGATATTATCCGAGTGAACCCAGAAATTTGTTCAAAGCCAAAGTCTTCTCCATCGAAAATCAAGCTTCGAAATTGTGATCAAACGAGAATATACTTTGATCAAAATAGTCGTAGATATAAACAAGAGTCTAGAATCTATGATGCATTGGGTCCTGAAACCACAGAAGCTCATATCATAGGAGACCCATCGGATAGACAATATCAGGGCAAAGATAATGCTATCTACAACTTAACTTGGAAAATAATTTGTCATGTTTCACGGAGATACATAGGAAACTATGCAAAAAGTTCACAAATGCCAAATATCAACAGTGCTACCCAAAGTGTACCTTCACAGCCCCAGAAGGTGAGACTAAACTAGAGCCAAACAATTTTGAACTCTTACAATGAAGCAAGGCTATAGTGATCACCCTAGGAAGGGGGAGCTGTAAATCCATCAAGCTCAGCTTATGTACCAGGAAATGCAATGCTAGTTAGAAGCCCTAGAGCTTCTAAACAACAGACTCCTTCAAGACAGAAACCATTGAAAAATCATATGGTTGTTGGAAGTTTCCAATTGACCCAGGTTCCCTCATAATCTGCAGACAAATGCCTCTATGAAGTTCATCAAGGATAGAAGTTTCCGCTGATCTCCAGAAGTCAAAGTCAAAAGCCGAAAAATCCAATAGTGTTCAAGCAGTTACACATGATCAGGCTCACATATGCATATCAAGGTGCATATGGCAATGAATACCAGCAAGTTCATGATCTTGTACAAACCCCTATGGATGGTAAGACTGAAGTCAAAGACTATCTAAAGATGATGCAAGGCCTCAAGCTGCCAGAACAGGTAACAAAAAATTCAAAATCAATGAAAGCTAAAGTTCAGAAGGCTACACAAAGGTCACCACCAAAATCTTCTCCAAAGAGACAGATTCTACCAAAAAGTACAGTGGATCTATTAAGATCAAGAGTTACCCAAATGCAAGTAGATAATGCTCAACTATTGCAAAAAGGTGCAATATTACAACCAATGGAGCCAACATTGATTGAAGCAAGTGATCAAAGCAAAGAAAATGCAGATAAAGCTCAACCAAGGGATGCTACCACAATAAAAGAAATCAATTCAGACACATGAGAAGACGATTGTGACATTGTCGGTGAGAACAAAGAAAAACTCTCAAATGAAGTAAAGCTAGATTTTCAGTTAGACAAGAACCTCATGTCTTTTTGCACTTTGAAAAAAGTGGCCAACCACAGCTGGAAGATACTCCTGAATTTGTGAGCATATCTAGAGACAAACGAGCAGTATACTGGGGAATCATCTCCACCACCATTGAAGTAAGTTCACAGATCATCATAGCTCAATTCCACATGATCACAGCAAAAGATATGCCAGACAACATCATAATGGGAATGCTAATGGCCGAGAAGATGTTAGAGATACAGAATGTAAACAAGATGCAGTCTTCAGAGAAAACAAAGAATGAATACCAAGACTGGTCACCCGTGGACGAAAACACAAAGTCCTCAAGAACAATTCAAATGGAAGATTTTATTGAAGATGATTCGTCTCTATTAAATAGAACTTCAGAAGATCTTAAAGCAAATCAGGCAACAACAAGTGCAGATGAAAAAGAGCAGAGAATGCCACCAAAGCCAGAAGTTAAGAAGAACAAGGTTGTAGACAACCAAGAAGCAATAGGAAGTCCAAAGATCAATCACTCATTGCCAGCTAAACCAGCTGATGATAGTCAGATTGGAAGACAGAGTCTCAAGTCACCCTCCATAGAGACACAGTTAGATCAATATGAGACCATGGCAAAAGCAAGACAAAGATCTTCAATAGAACCAACAACGAGAATAGATATAGTCCTCATTAGTGTAAATTGGTTGTTTCTTGTAAACATCCTCTTCAAGATCCGCATGAAGAAACACTGTCTTCACATCCATTTGGACCAGTTCCAAGTCCTCGATGGCTACTACATCAAGCACAAGATGTAATGTAGTAATCTTGACCACTGGAGAAAATATTTCATCAAAATCCACGCCTTTCATTTGCTTGAACCCTTGTGCAACCAATCTTGCCTTATACTTAGGCTCGGGATCATCAATGATATACTTCTTCTTGTAGACCCATTAATGCCTGTTTACCCGCATGTAACTCTGTCAATTTGCAAGTTTTATTGGCTAAAATCAAGTTATACTCAGATTACATAACCTCTTCCTACTTCACACTATCATCCATTTGAATGACCTCTTTAGAGCAAGTGGGTTCACCGAAATCAATGACTAGCAAGTAGTCTAATCCTAACTCAAAACACTCAAGTGCATGAGATATACGAGTAGATCTCCAAAGTGCCTGACAGCTGGATTCCACTCTCTTTGGAGAAACATGTGTGTGTGTGTGTGTGTGTGTGTGTGTGTGTGTGTGTACTAGTGGAAGGTGTATCACTAGCACGTCCAACATTATGTGTAATTGGTGGTGAGGAAACATCCTCAGCCGTACTTTGCAATACTCAATGTCTTTCATTGGCTTTTTATGTATCTTAGACTCATTGAATATCACCTATGAGTTGCGTATAACTTTGTTAGATTTTGGATGCCAGAGGCGATATCCCATCTCTTCGTCTACACCATATCCAATGAAGATGCACTTGTGTGATTTAGGGTCCAACGTTTGTCTAAGCGCTTTTGCTAGAATGCCTCACACCCATATACACGTAATTTCTCCTGATTTGGCTCTTTTCCCGTCCACATCCCCTGTGGAACCTTGTACTTTAGTGGTGTACTAGGTGACCAATTATCAAATAAGAAACCGTCGTAACAGCTTCTTCCCAAAATTCTTGAGGTAAGTTGGTCGTAGACAACATAGACGTGACCCGTTCTTGACTGGTTCACACCATTTTGGGCAGGTGTGTAAGGCGTGGTAAACTGTCTTTTAATGCCTCTTTTACTGCAAAAGTCCTTGAACTCGGAGGAAATGTACTTGCTCCATTGTCACTACGCAAAGCTTTAAGCTTTCTATCCGATTGGTTCTCTACCAATGCTAAGTGAAAGACACTAAAGATGTCGCTCTTCTTCTTCAAGATATAAACCTGCACCTTTCTAGTAGATTCGTCTATGAATGTTAAGAAGTATAACACTCCCCCTAGAGACTTGACTGACATAGGTCCACACAAGTCGCTATGAACAAGATCTAGAGGACTCCCTACCTCCTTGTCCAAAGGTGCTAATGTCAACCTAGTGTGTTTGCCATAGATACAATGCTCACATAAAAATAAGTTAGAGTAATGTAGCACAGGGATATAACCAAAATGCTACAAGACTTTCATTCCCTTTTGACTCGTATGTCCTAGCCAGCTATGCCACAACTATGTAGACAACAGCTGGGCTACACAAATAGAATGCTCTTTCATGGAAGAGCCATAAAGTGAGTACAATGAGCGAGACTTCTGGCCTTTAAGCATGACCAAATTTTCCTTCTTGATAATCCTGTAACCATGAGTAAATATGGTAGTGTAAGCCAAATCATCCAGCTTTCCAACAACTGACATCAAACTCTTTGTCAATTTAGGTACATGTCTGACATTATGCAGCATAAACTCAATAATATTACGCATAGAAAACTTGACGCTGCCCACACCGCATATATCAAACTCATAGAGTTGCTTAGCTTCACCATGCCATGCATGGCAATATATGTAGAAAACCACTCCTTGTGACGAGTCACATGAAAGCTAGCCGAGCCCACAATCCAATTCTGCACATGACACTCATCATGAGCTAACAATGCATCAAGACTCAAGTCCGATGTGAAAATCAACACATCATTTAACACTTTAGAAACCTTTTCAGTGGCTGGAGACTCAACCACATTAAGCTCTTCAATCTTCATGCTGCTTTTAGGTTTGTCAGAATTTGCTATCTCTTTGCCCTTATCACACTGCATTGTGCGACAATCTTTCTTTAAAGTAGTAACACTCTAAATTTTGCATGTTTTTGCCGTGACTCTTGCTACAACCTTGCATGTAATCCTGTGTGAACGACCATGGCTACCACCACGCTGCTTTTGCTTGTTACAATTTCCACTAGCCACATATGCATCACCATGCCCACTCGTATCAAGAGATTGACGTTGAATCTCCTCAGTGAGTAACACACCAACAACACTACTCAGAATCTAGCTTGCCATTGGGTGCAAAATTGCTTATGGCTATGTTGAAAATATCCCATGATGATGGTAGCAAAGAGAGCAAGAAAATGGCTTTCATTTCATCATTGAAATTTAAACCTTTTGAAGTAAGCTGCGAAACACGTTGTTGAACTCGTTCAAGTGAGAACTAACAATACTACCTTCTTTCATGTTTGTGCACATCAATTTCTTCATCAAGAAAACCTTGTTTGAGGCGTTGTTGCCATCCCAATCCTAACATAGAGCATCCCACAAATATTTGGCGTTGGTCTTATCCATTATGGTGAAGTAAATGGATTCACCAAGGTACAAGCAAATGATCTCCATATCACGCTCATTCAAGTCATCCCACTCATCACTAGTGTACGCATTCTCTCTTTTTGCATGCAAGGGTGCTATCAAGCCTTTGTTGATCAAAACATCTTGCATACACTGCCACCAAATGACAAAGTTTGAGTCATCAGACTTTTTGATGTAGTACTCTTCTCTTTTGGAAGCACTACTCACAACCATGATTAAGAGAATGTAGCAAAACAAATTTATGGTGAATTGCCTGGGACAATTTTATTAGAGTTTCCCCTAGAATAGGAGCAAGAATGCAAACCAAAATATAGTACAATCACTGAATAAGAACAGCTAGACATGCCAAGAACGCATAAAGCAGATTCACGAGAAAAATTCGACAGAGTCTTCTTTGTATGATAAGTGAAAACTCAACTAAAAAATTCATAAACTACTCAAAATAACAATCACTGGGCATATACTATGTAAAACCATTGTTGTGTGACCACCAACTCGGCATCAAAAGCACAAAAAGTAGTCCAGATACATGTCCTATGGTGAGGGTACCGTAAAAGGGAACTCAAGCTACCTATATCACCAAAGGTATCTCAACATTCAAGAATACCCAAGCTCAAAGAAAACCTCATGCTATCAACCCTCCAAAGGCTAATGCATACACAAAAGGGCTAGCAAGAGTCTCAGAAAGGGCTCTTCCGGTTTGAGTCTTAGAAACGGCTGGGAAAACTGCCAAAATAGCCAAAAATGGCTTCACACGATGTACAATAGGCAATGTCTACAACTTAGCGTACATGAGTATCTGCACTCAAACAAATGCCAAGAAATATTGTATGTAGTAAAAGTGATCCTTGCGGGGATATTTTCTTTGAAAAGAGCTTAGTAGTGTTGGAATTAGGGTTGCAGGAAAACACACACAACGGGAGAAGACAAAGGAAGCTCAAGGCACACAATAGAGAGTGTATTACTTAGTGTGCAATGGAAATATCAATAGCCCTAGAATGAATGGGTGTATATACAGTGCACGGAGGAAAAACCTCCTAAAGAGGGGAAAAATGCCCCGACGGTCCTAAGTGTGTTCACACGCATCACTACCACATGTATATGGTAACAAATCCCTCCTGGAGTGATGCGGTGAACAAGAGCTGGCACATGAGTAAAGGAAATTTCCATGCCTTGAGGACATGATCAGTCCACAAAGGGGAGTAAGCCCAAAGCTTTGCGTAAAGCTTCAAACTTCTCACGAGACAATGCCTTTGTGAAAAGATCTGCAAGGTTGTCTTTTGTTGTCACATAATACAAGCTAATCTCTCATGTTGAGAGCCTCTCTCTGACATAGTGGTAACACACCTCAATGTGCTTTGTGCCAGGATGAAAAATTGGGTTCCTCGCAACTACCAATGCACTCCGACTGTCAGTGTAGATAGTGTTTGCAGTGTCTTTTCCAACATCCAAATCAGCCATAAGGCATCTGAGCCATACACACTCAACCCTAACCTTCTCACTAAACGCCATAAATATCATCTACACGTTGATTTGAGTCCTGAATATGAGCCTTTATGCAAGCGAAGTAAAACAAACACAATAGTAACACACACGAAAAAAGCAAGACTCAGAGTAGAAGGAGCAAAACACATAGATTTATGGACAAATGGCTCTCTCTGGGCCTTTGAATCCTATGACCAATGCCTCCCTTGCATTTGTAAATTCGGCTACTTTATTGACCTTTGCAGGTGACGGAGAGAATGGCTTACTTGGCTATTACAAAACTCTAACTGGGAAATCAAAAATTCAAAAAAGCATGGTTCACTATCAAGCAAATGAGATTATAAAACTTTCTACTTTGTATTGTGAGGACCAAAAAACCCTTTTGCAATGTACACAAGAAATACAGGTATTGCAAGAAAAGCTGTGTAACTTACAAAGGAAAGATACAAGCTTAGGTGCTCGTGTGTGAAAGAAGAGACTACGAAATCTTGAAACCTTGAAGGTTGGCTCTGGAGGTTTCAAGAAAAGAAAACAATAATTGAGGTCACGATTATGAACCTTTTAATTTATTTCAACTATACATTGTTTTTTCTTATGTTTGTTATATTTTCTATGTAGACATGCTATATATCTAGACAAAGAAAACATAGATCCAAAGGTGAATGTAGGAAAGCAGTTGAAGCCTTTGATAACCTGTGGTCTCGCAAAGGATATAATGCATGACAAAAAGTATAAGGTTTTGCAGTGGGATGTTGTGGACCGTTTTATTACAAAGAGTGCAGTGCATGCAACTGAAATACAAGGCACACTTGACTCCCTTCGTGTGAGTAAGAGAGGGTACTCGGCTATTCAGCAGTCTATCTCCTCCATTTTTTTGAATAATGGAATAAAGTCTAAACTTTTACCAACAACAACAAGTGTTTGGAAAGAGAGACTTCAACTCAACCATGCACATACAGATTTCATTGGATGTCCATTTCATATTGATGGTATTTATAGATCTCAAGGAACAATTGTAACCTACGATGAGTACAACAATATCTTCATGGACCTCACTTTGTTGCAAACTAGAATGGTTGATTCTACAATGTAACATTTGAAGAGACAGGTGGAGTTCTGCATTTTGTTTTGAAGCTAGATGAGTGTCAGATCCTCAATGAGAAGGAGCTAGAACGAGTCACAATAACATTGATGAATAGGGCTCTTTCAAAATGTTGGGATAAAGCCCCATGTGGCCGGTTAGGCCAGGTGTCCGTCCACTATACTTATTCATTAGGTACATAATAGAATAAGGGGGCTCACATGTAGAGAGTGAGTTTTAGCCCCTGCAAACATAAGGTCTCCTCTTCTCTCCATTGCTTCATATACTTACATACATTCCCGCTCGCGCTCGCACATTTCAACTGGTATCAGAGCTCAGAGATTCGGAGCATCATTGGAGCTCAGCGGGGAAGCAGATAGAGAAGCATAAAAAACTACAGCACGTTTTTATAGATCTATTTTGGCGTACCAAAACATCTTCATTCATGTCGATTCCTCCAATCCTGACCGGTTTTTTGTCCTCTTCAACTTTGCAAAAGAAAGTTTTCTTAAAAACTTCATCAATTTTGAGATACGTCACTGAGACAGTCTGCACGTCTAGGGTACACAGCTGCAGATTTTTACAGATCTTTTTTGACCTGTAAAAACAGCACATTTCAGGTCCATTCCATCTATTCCCAACCATTCTTGCATAATCTACAACTTTGAAGAAGGAAGTTTCTGCAAATTCTAAATGGTTTGGGAGATATGGGCTGACCGGCTATAGGGTATTCGAAAAGTTGAAGATTATATATACATGTTGTGGTGATTTGCTACATTCGAAGAGCTCCGATTGAGCTTTGTCATTCTCTTGTTTTGCACATTGATGTTTTGCTCTCATTGAAGATAGTGTGGGTTGAGATTTTCAACAAATTTATGCACATACATTGAGAACACTTTGTGGATGTATGCATTCATGTGGACTCTCAGGATTCGAGAGTCAGATTCATCTCACAGGTTATGTGCAAGTTGACTTGTGCGATTAAGCAGAATTCAAGAGTGTGGTGCACGGATTGCAGAGAGTTTTGCAAGCATTTTTAGCATGATTGAGAGCTGAATTTTCAATTGATTCGGATGCTCATTTGATACATATTTGGTACATGCTTTATGCTTGTTTATATTGCCACGTGGATGCACATGATGTGCGCTTTTTGGCGGATGATATTGTTCTTCTTGCAATGGCATATGTGGGATAATTTTCAGCTATTTTGAGCATCAATTTGTGCCATACTTTGGTTGTTTTATATCCACATTTATGCTAGTATATGCCTCCCTTGTAGAGTGCGGTTAATGCACTATGTTTCGGATTACAGGATTGTTTTCCAAATTTAGGGAGTTGAGACTTTGGGGCAGCTCATGTATGCTTGATTGTGGATTTTACACATGATTTGCTCATGGTTTTGAGCATATGGCATGTATGGTTATTATGGTTAGATAGCCAAATACTGCCAAAACTCTGCCGGATTTTTCTTGCGAGTTTAGTTGTTTATGCGCATGGTTTGCAATCGTGTTTTGATTTCATTTGGCACTTAGTGGTTGCTTTGCCATAGTGTTTTGGCATCGCATTGTGAGAGTGTTTTCTCACCGGATTATGTCATGTGACATATATGTGGTAATCTCTTCAGGAGGGAAATTGTTGATGATAGTCTCATCGATTACCACATAGGGCTCTTGGATTAGAGTTGGTTTTTTGGCATCATTTGAGCGGTTTTGCTCACTTGTTTGTTACATTGATCGCCATATTTGTTGACACTTCTCTTAGACAGCTTATGCTAGCTTATGTTGTATTTTGATAGTACTTGGTGTATTAGTTAGCCAGGCTCTAGTTATTGTTAGTTGATCGATTTGTGCTTGGCCTTGTCAGAGGTTATCACCATGGATTTGGCATGTACATCATTGTCAGGGTTTGTGCTTTTCCATACAAAGTTTGATGGTTCAAACTTTGAGCATTGAAAAGCAAGTATGCATGATGCATTGACTCAGTTGGGCCAAGTGTTTCCACTACAGGGCATGGGTGCTAGACCAGAGTCTATGACTGACGATGAGTGGGAGGACTTGGATGAGCTTGCATGTTCGACGATCATGTTACACCTTGGTGAGTCTCTCTATCGCATTGGTTTGGATGCATGTACAGCTAGAGAGTTATGGCAAAGATTGTGCAATGCTTTTGACACAAATGAGTCTAGAGAGATGCCTACAATGCCTACATTCAAAGGACGATCTCACAGACATAGAGATGTTGTGTGTTGGCATTGTGGTCATACAGGGCATGTACGTAGGTGTTGTTTTTGGCGGATGAGACAACACAGGAGACAACACAAGAGGGATGATATCACTTTGGATGACGTGGGAGAAGATGTAGCGTATGTGGCTACTCATGATGGAAATGTCTCCTTTGCTTCCATGTTTACTCTTGACTTTCTTATGTCGGTTTTTCGCGACACATTACTTTCACATTGGATTCTAGATGTGAGTGCTAGATTTCATGTCACGTTGAGTCGTAAGTGGTTTAGCACATATGCTAGTGGTATGCTTGGACATGTGTGTCTAGTTGATGGTTCAGTGCATGACATAGTTGGTGCAGGAGATGTCTAGTCATAGCGAGAGGTGCTAATGTTGGCATGATTCATGCGATGTGAGTACGTCACGTACGAGATGACATAGTCTTCATGAGTACGCAAACATGCAAAGAGACGAGGCATGTCTCCTTCGTGGATAGGTTGCATGATGCTCCGGTTTGTGAGCATGTTGAGCCAGTTGTGCATCATAGCATGTCATTCGTGGATACAATGATGGATATGGATGTCTTGAGTGTTGAGTATTCAGCCGTGATTCAGTCATTCATAGATATGCTTAGGCCAGAGGCTGATGTGTGTGAGTTAGAGCTAGGCATTACTCTTACCACATAGGGTTTAGGACAGAGAGATTCTCTTGGTACGCATGTGACATGCGATGGACACGAGGATGGATTCCAGATATCAGAGTTTGGGTGTTAGGGTGGTTTCCATGAGTGGAGTTCTGAGCCATATTTGACTGCCATGGTCAAATTGGCAGATATTGATAGGATTGCATCAGCATTTGGGAGTCTCATGTACGAGATACTGATCTCCAGACCCGTGATTTCATTTGTTATAGGTGCATTTGCAGTGGGAGCAATTATTCGTGCAGTGACTGACGTTGGCCTTGAGCATCGGGGCACTTTGCAACATATGGTGAGATACTTGCAGGATGTGTGCGGCTTTGGTAAGGAGTATGGTGTCGATCGCTTTATACTTTCTCTACGATTAGAGCTGGATGCACATAAATTCAGTGAGCCAGTGGGCATTGGTTGAGGTCATACTTGTGATGGCCTTGTATAAGTTTTCTACAATTTTCTTTTCTCTCTCACGGCCACATTGGCCTTTACGTGGGAGGTTGTTGGGGTAAAGCCCCATGTGGCCGGTTAGGCCAGGTGCCCACCCACTATACTTATTCATTATGTACATAATAGGATAAGGGGGCTCACATGTAGAGAGTGAGTTTTAGCTCCTGCAAACACAAGGTCTCCTCTTCTCCTCTCCTCTCCATTGCTGCATACACTCACACACGCTCCCGCTCGCGCACTTCAACGTTGTTGTTGGGGTAAAGCCCCATGTGGCTGGTTAGGCCAGGTGCCCACCCCCTATACTTATTCATTATGTACATAATAGAATAAGGGGGCTGCTGCATACACTCACACATGCTCCCGCTCGTGCACTTCACAAAATGCCCCACTGGTGATCCTTCATACTTCAGTGTTCAATAAAAAACAAACATATGGTGGCTTGGTGCTTTTCAGGTATTCCATTTCCACCTTCTCTTCAGTTTTGATGAGCCTTCTTGAGATTAAATTTAGGTTTACTTTAATGTCTCATGCGGATTTAATCCTGAAGGTAAAGAAATAATACCACGTCATTTTATATTGGGTGTTCCATCAAACCCCTATCCCTAATGGTTGACAAAAAAATGAATCAAGAAAAGGTGTTGGTTGTCAATGGGAGGGGAGACTTTCAGTCCAATGGCATCTTACAGGTGACCTTAAAACACTGAAGTGTATGTATAATTGTGGAATGGGTGCTATGGTAAAGGCTCCATGCTTGTATTGTATGGAGCTTGCAAAGATGATGGACCCAAAATGGTGGAGAAAGGCACCTACTCGCCACAATGAGGATCCTAATTTCCACCCAGTTCTAGATATTCCACTTGTCAATGTCCACATTTGTACATTGCATACTCTTTGCAGAATTGTGGAGAAGTTGGTGTATCTGTACATTAGGTTTGCTTGGAAAATCAAGAACTCAAAAGAACAGAAGGTTGCAATAGCGGCGCTTGAATTAGTTTTGTCAGAGATGGGTCTCCATGGGGGCAATGTGAAAATCCAGTGGGACGAGAAAAGGTCAACCAATGATAAAGATGTACCTTGCAAACCATCTATTGGTGGGGTCAAGGCACATCGTTTTTTATCAAAGGCAACAGGCGTCAAAGATAAGAAGCTAACCAAGCATGGAAGAATATATTAGTCCACTTATGCCAGCAAAATTGAGTTTCAGCAATGGAAAAATCTCCATATGGTAGTGAAGGACCAGGAACCCACAACTCGCAATGCCAAGGGTGAAGTGTGGTGTTCCATTGATGTGCTCTTTCAGATGTGTGGCAAAGATGAGTGGACACAAAATGATCTAAACAAGTTTAAGGAGAACCTTGAGCTACTAAAGGAATCATTTAGGTCATCATGGATTGAAACTTAGATTACTCATTACAAGGTATTGTTAACGCATGTTTTTAAATGATAAGGGCTAGAAGGTTGTTTAAAATTCCTAAAAACTTGTTTTATTTACAGCACATCATTTTCAATCACTTACCGTACTTCATCCAAAAGTATGGAAACCTAGGCCTATGGAACACCCAAGGCTTGGAAACGTCTCATTACATGGCCAAGAATCCATATTTCAGACACACATGACATGGTGGCTCTCGAGAAAGGGCAAACACAGAATCCTTCATCGGCTGTAGCAAAAACATGTATTAGATTGTTTGTCAGCAATATCACAAGCAATTAGGCATTTGAAACAAAGGAAATGGAAACGAGAAGAGGCATTCAAAAACTCCATTGCTCATGAAGGCCAGAGAAAGTGGAGAGAGACAATGCAATATGGTAACCATAGGTGGAACCAAAGATTTTGATTTTAGGTAAGAACATGTACAAGAGATGCCTAATGAGATAGTAGATACAATATAAGTCACAAGTCTCTCAACTTGATGACAGATAGTGGATATCTTTTGCCACACTACCCTTGTATCAGATCATTAAATGTTTTCCATCATCTAATAGTTCATTTGGGTTTTGTCTCCCCAAAGTGAGTGCCATTGTTGTATGTGTAATAATAAGCTGCACGACCATCCGTGTACCCCGGACAATATCCAAAACATTCTGTAGCAAAAACTTTATCAACGAGGATAACTTTGTCTGTATTTTGTGGTAGCATTAGTCCACCTAGGAAGTGTGAGAGCGTCTTGAGGAGGGCGAATGTTGTAGTACTTCCCTCTTGGGACATTCCATTGTAAAATACTAGTATGTGTGCCTCACAAAGTCTGGCAAGGTATTGTCCTAGTGTTGCATCCCTTCCATGATACTCTCTTCTCAACGACACAGAAAGTCATCCTTTTTAGCAATCCATAACTATACATAAAAGTATGAGTTAGAGAAAGATAGTGACAGCTAGATTCTTTTTTGGGGGTGTGGGGGGGCTTACCATGTAGCTCTCATCTTGCATATATAAGTCATCCTTCCATAGGTCCACTAACCTTGTGGACCCTTATGCGGGATGCGTAAACCAGACCTCTATTTCGTGAGTACTGGCTGATGGCCTGAGGTTGTTTCTAATAGCTTGGAAGGTGGCCTTATAGAGAGAGAGAGAGAGAGAGAGAGAGAGAGAGAGAGAGAGAGAGAGAGAGAGAGACAGAATGAAGGAATGGAAGATAGAGAAATATAGAGATAGGGAGAGGTAGTGGGATACAGAAGGGGAGTGAGAGAGAGGAGATAGATAGACACACACACACACACACACACACACACACACAGAGGAAAAAAAACTCATTCAAAAAGCTCACTTCAAACACTTTTTGGAGCTAATTTTTAGAGTGAGCTTTTTTGGAGATGTGATTAGTTGAGCAAAATCTGGAAAAAGCTCTCTCAAAACCTCAACTCCTTTATACTTAGCTTTGGAATGTAAGGTAGAGGTCATAAAAAATGGGGTTTGAGTTATTGTAATTACATTTGGGTATCTATGATATGGCTAAATTTTGAATGGTAAGTTTCAGAGTTGAGATGAATTACTCAAAAGCTTGATAGACTCCATGTCTTTTTTTTCTTTTTTGTGAGTTTTGTGTGATTTACAATACAAAACTTTACTTTTTTGGACCTTAGTCACTTTACGCAGTCCCTAAGTGTTGGGCTGCACCCATTCAAACCCCACAAGATTTCAATGAATGTGATAGATGACTTTTGAAAAATATAATGCAAATTGAGCCATTTAAATTGAGTGTTCATTTGATTGTTGCACATGTGCATGCTTTAAGTTTGTTTGATTTGTATGGAAAATAAAGGTTCTCCTTCTCAAGATTGTTGACCATTACATTGTAGATCCACAAGGTATGTATATCAAAGAATCTAGAATGATTGACGTGAACGATGGTCTTTAGAGTTTGTAGGGTCCAATTGCATGAAATCCGGTTGCAAATTTGACTATTGGTGTAGCAACTAAATGCCCCCAACTGTGACACCACTAAGGCATCCTCTATATGATAGCGGAATGTCACTAGCCTCTTTTGTTGCTTCTAAATGTTATAACATATTACATGTAACTAGTATGTGACCAGTGCACTATTGCAGCCAAGAAAAACATGGCAATTGGATCTCTCTCTCTCTCTCTCTCTCTCTCTCACACACACACACACACACACACACACACACACACACACACACACACACGGTAGGGGTGTGTGTGTGTGTGTGTTTGTGTGTCTGTGCACCCACATGTGTGGAGAATGGAATTGTAGTTCTTGGAATCACTCTAAGAAGAGAATGGAATTGTAGGCCTTTTGTCTCTCTTTCTCTCTCTCATATTAGATCTTGAGATCAAGGCTCATCGGGTTAGGTCTTTGCTATCTCTTTATCCACTTTCTTTTCTAACTTTCTTGATTCTTTTGAGTTGAAGACTTGTTGGGTCTCTCTCTCTCTCTCTCTCTCTCTCTCTCTCTCTCTCTATATATATATATATATATATATATATAAAATATACCTTCACAATGGAGACTTTCATAACTTCTACCCTCTCCATCTCTCTCTCTCTCTCTCTCTCTCTCTCTCTCCACTTCTCTCCCCCCCCCCCCTCTCTCTCTCTCTCTCTACACATTCACTAAGGTAGACACACTATGCCTTTAAATGCTTAAATCTGGTTTTTCTTGAAGAAAGAAACTATGGTATGGGCACATGGACTTAAATTTGAACTTGGAATGAATTGTTAGTCGAGTTAGTTCTGTTAGTTAAGGGTAGCTTGAATATTTGATTAGTTAGTGGGCTAACTACCACTACCTGGCTGAGACTACCTGGATGAGAGCTAATTAATTCATGGCCTAACTAGATCACAAAAGAAACCTAACTATGTTAGGCTAAGGCTAGACCCTAACATGGGACAAACTAGGCCTTAATGCCTTTTGACTTGGGGACTTGGGATGTAATAAACCCAAGGGCTTATACCATGGGCCAACTTGAAGGCAGAGTCCTTTTGTAGGCTAGGTGACGTGGGCAGTTAGAGTAGGCCCGACGAGGCAATCATAGCATCTTTATTGAAGATGAAATCGGTGACAGACACCTAGACATTTGTAAGGCTTGAGGTAGCCTGGGTAGAGTGGAGAGAAGAGCAATCCACCTTAGTAGCATGGTGTGCAAGTCTGATCTAGGACACCTTTGATGCAGGACAAAGTAAGATACTCTTAGCAAGATAGAGGAGAAGCAGTACTTAAAGGTGAGCTCATTATTTTGAGCTCACTTAGTTTCCATTTTATTGTTTGCAAACAGTAATTGCTGAGTCTGTGGGCATAGTAAGGGCTTCTTTTTTCTAAGAGCCTTTCTGATTAAGATATCAAGTGAGAGTAAATCATATTATGTGTTAGCTTTACACCTCCTTCTTCTCTGAGTGAGTGGGTAAGCATGATATACCAGCACTAAACTTGGAGGTTTGAAGTTTCAAACCACTCTGCCATGGCAATGAGCAATGCAGCTGGACCATTTGAGGTACCATAACAATTAGTTAATGTTTAATTCCTTCTCTAAGGTATTGAGTAGTGACTAAACTCAAAGACCTATACGCTCGGCATGTTGCCTACTAGAGTAACCAAAGACCTATAGTCTCGGCATGTTGCCTACTAGAGTACATAGCTGAACAATCCATTCAGGGATATATCCATCAAGATCGACATCATTGCGGGAGTTGCCAACAAGCTCAACAATATCACTAGGACACTAGAGAAAAGTTAATTTGACTACTGAACAATAGCAAAGAATTTCACGAGGATGCGCAACAACTAGGAAGGGGGAGTGTTCGGTCGATGCAGTTGTGACAGGAAGTCTCCTAGCTGACCACAGCTTGTCCAAGGTCCAAAATTTTGATTTAATCTATCATATTTTTCCACAAAGCCTTGTAAAAGAGTCCATGTAAATTCTAGCTGAATGCTATATGCTCTAAGTTGTGTCTTTTTGTCATGATCTCAAAGTCATGTGAACTAGCCATAGGCCATTTGAAAAGCCCTAGGTATAAAGCTCAATAGCTTTAGTTTGAATACACTTCTTTTGTAATATTATCCTGAGTTTTGAAGAGATTTTGTATGTACAACTATGAATGGCTTTTCAACTTCAACTTGTGATCAATTTTTCTCATTAGTTGGTAATCCAAATTTGATTCCAAAAGTTGCATTGTGTTTCTTGTCTCTTGCTCTTTCAATTAATCATTTGCAACTACGTATTTGTGAGCCTTTTCTACAGACATGAGTGCTTAAATGAATGTTTCTTTACAGATATGAGTGCTTCAATTAAGTATAATCATTTGCAACTACGTATTTGTGAGCCTTATCTACAGATATGAGTGCTTAAATAAATGTTTCTTTACATTTTGACCATAGGAAAGTGTTTCTAGACCTTAGGGTGACATATCTGAACTGTTCTATTGTAGTTTTTGGACTCTTTTGTTGTAGTTTTTTTGACATAGACTATGATGGATTTGGATTTTGGTGCCTTTTTGGATGACTTGAGACTTTGTAGATTAGTGAACTTGGATCTAATATAGCTTCCCTTAAATTTTTGTAACAATCCGAGTTTGTTTGGTCAATGATATGGCATGATGACCTAGAGAGGCGAGATAGGACAAAGGCTAATTTTTAGATGAGAGAGTGATGGTTTTCTTATTGTGTTGATATGTTATCTTACTAGGTTCATTTCTTGAGACCGACACCTTCAAAGAGTCTTCGTGCCCCATCCAAGTCACTTCCGTGAGTATTGAAATTATGGTAGTGCTAGATAGGTGTGCTACAGACGTCCGTTGCAATGACCGACTAACAAGTAAATTGATTCCCTCTTCTAGGAGGAAGTTAGAAAAGGAAAGGAAATCAAATATTGGGCTTGTGGGTACAATGGCATCCTCTTTGTGGTGGACAGTGATCTAGAGCCTAAGGTGGTGTTTAATCATCTATCTAGGAGATCTTTAGGATTAAAGATCAAGTGGCCAAGTCAATATATTACCATCATTAACATATATGGACCCTTCTTGGCAAAGTAAAGAGCAAAACTTTGGGAGCACCTTAAAGACTTCTAGGTTGAAGGAGAATGGCTATTGGTGGGTGATTTCAATATGGTGGAGAAAAGAAAGGATAGAACTAGATCATTGAACATGCTAGTAGAATCAAAAAGTCTAAATGGATTAGCTTGTGCAAAAAGTGGGCATTGGTGGACTTGTGGGAGGTGGGGCCCTTGGAATAGCACATCAAGGTTCACAAACATTAGTTTGAAATATGTTGCCACGGCTTCTCGGCTAGATCAATCCTAAACCGGTGAAAATTTTTATATGTAAGAACAACTAAAGACTCGACACCTTGGTAGTGGGCAAGAGGAGAATTCCTGGCAAGACCTCCAAAGCAAGGATGTATAGGGATTCAGAACTCAAGGTACTTTCACAACTCAATACCTCACTGATCCCCTTGGCTATCTAAGGTAGGAAGCATTCTTCTAAACCCGTTTTGGAGCTAGCTATCATAAAATCTAATATTTAACCAACCCAAATAATTTTCTCATATTAAACTAATCATTTAATGTGGGAGAATAAACGAGAACAAGGGTTAAAATATAGACATGTGCTTATGGATCTATCTCAACACGGGGCCAAGGTTAAAGGGGTCCAAATGAGAGATGGTATGTTAAAGAGCAATGTTACCTAATGGAGTTTAAAGACCTTAGGGTTAGCTTCATTAAAGACCTCCAAAAGATAGTGTTCAAAAGTCCTTTGACCTTAAGCAAGCTAGGGCTAACCTTGCGGTGGGAATCCTACCCAAGCATGAGGTGCTTGTCGGCTTGCTAAGTGTTCGTGGGAACCTTGCCCAAAAGCTTGAAGTGCTTCTCACATGCTTAAATGACTAAGTTGTTGAAGTGTTCAATTCAAAGATAAACTCTCAAGAGGCATCAATGTTTCTATACTTGATTGACTAAGTGCATGAAGTATTCAATTCAAACCAAATGACTTAATAAGCATAAAAGACACATATTCAAATGATCCTCCACATGTGGCCCCCATGATGTGTTTGAATCCTATTTGATAGGTTTTAAAGAGGTCCAATGAGAATTTAGATACATAAAAATAAATAATTAAGTTCTTTCTCTTTAAGAGTAAAAAGAGAACACATGTCCAAATGAAATAATTAAATAACACAAGTTAATTAAGTACTATGTTTATGTTGCTACCGTCAATTAAATTCACCCTCTATGTTCTCAAAGTAATCTCACAAAAATGCTCACTTGGATTCTCTTAATTCCGCTATTCTCAAAGTTTATAGGCCAATTCCATTACATTGGTATCAGAGCATTTGGTTTCTCTTTTCTTGCTTGAGAAGAGAGGTCCTTAAGTAGCCTATTAATGGTTGATTTTGTTAATTATATTAAGGTAAGTGGAACTGGGATCTATTATCAGTTTTGTTGAGCCCACTATGTGGGATATGGTGCACACCTCGGGAGCTTTGGTCTTAATAATGGGATGTTTTTCAGACTTGCCTATGGATTTACCATTATTTAGCCATAAGAAGTCTGAAATGAGCTATCCCTCGGCAATTCTTCTATGTTAGACCCACCCTACTACTCCCTATAATTAACCAATTCGAGTCGTGGGTGTAGATACTTAAGTGCTTATTTTCAAAGGCTAAGAGGAGTCACCTTCCACCTCTCCCGACGAAAGCTATGGCTATTCTCCTAGAGAATACAAGAGTGGAGGACATTGGCAATCATACCCTGCATGGAAAAGATCACAAAAGCTCAAGAAGTTCAAAGAAAGAGGAAAGAGTATCTCTTTTCTCACCTATGATTGCACCTTTGGTGCCACCAACAAAGTATTGGCCTTCATCCAACAATTGATGCGGCCTTTGGAGACGAGGGCTTCATGGAGTCCTCCAATCTACACCATGTAGCTATGCACTTCTAGAAATTGGCTCGTCAATGGTGGGGCTAGCCTTCATGGCAAAGGTGAAGCCCCAAAGACATGGAAAACTCTACAAGTTTCCATCATGAAGCAATTCCTTCCAAGCGATGCAAAGGAAAAAGTACTTACCAAATGGCGCAGTCTGAAGCTTCTCTCACATGGGTTTATTCACAAATATGTGGACAAGTTTTGGGATTTACATCTTAAGGCTACTATCTTCCAAAAGATAGAATTTGCCAAGAAAAATCATGAATTTTGTGTGGGATTACCTGAAGAAATGGCCGAGTATGTCAACTCCCAATGGTTTGGTTCTATCACCGAAGTAATCCATCACACCATGGTTGCTTCCCGCATCAATTTCCAACAAGGAGCTAGTTGGAATGCCAAACACATGGAAAACAAAGACAAAAATGATGCAAAGGGGAAAACCAATGCCCAAAATTCTTCCCAAGGCACTTCCTACAACAACAACAATAGGTCCAAGGAGAAGGGAGTTTACAAAGATAAAAACAAACTCTCTCATGAAGAGCTTGAAACTTTTCCAAGGACCATAAGTGTCTTAAGTGTGGGGAGCAAGGACATGGATATCGTTCTTGCCCCAAGAAAAATGCTCACAATGAGACTCCTAGGGCTTCCACCATCAAAGCTCCAAATTGCAAAGGATCATCTCTCTCCTATGCTTGGGGAAAGGTAAGGGAGCATGATGCCTTCATCTTGTTTGACCCTGGATCTACTCACAAATTCATATCAACGGAATTGGCCTCCAAGTTGGACTTTCAAGCTTTCGAGATGGGAGATATTGTAACGGAGTACACACCTTTCAAGGGACAGCAAGTCTCCGTTACTCCCTTGATTGGGAAGTTGAGGCTTCATGTCCAAAGCTATTTCAACAAAGAAGACTTTTTCATCTCTCCTCTCCAACATGAGGATACTATCCTAGGGCCTCCATGGTTGATATTGAGTCTGGTCATACTATATCACTTGTAGATTCACCAGCTTTTGATAAGTCATTGAAAAGCTCGATTTTTGTGTACATGATTTTTGTCAAAGAATCCACTAATGACGCTAATGGTTTATCAAATGAAAATGGTAGGAATCAAGAAGAGTTAGACTTGTCTAATTTTCTAAATGGATTCCAACATGTTTTCATCGATGATATCCCTATGGAGTTACCTCCAAAACGAGGGGATGATGACCATCGAATTGAGATCCTACCAAGAAGCTCACTGCCTAACAAGCCTCCTTATCGAGTTTTCCAATCTCAATAAGAGGAGATCATGAGACAAGTACAAGAATTGGTAGACAAAGGGATGGTGAGGCCTAGCTCCTCTCCCTTTTGTTCTCCAATCATTTTAGTACAAAAGAAAGATGGTACATACTATATGTGTGTGGATATCGAGCACTAAACCATATCACTATTAAAAACAGATTGTCTGTGTCTCGGGTAAAAGATTTGTTTGATAAGCTACAAGGATCTACCTACTTCAGTAGGATTGACCTTAAAAGTGGATATCATCAAATAAGGATAGTGGATGAAGATATCCGAAAGACCACATTTCGTACAACGTTTGGTCTTTATGAATATCTAGTCATGCCTTTTGGCTTGACCAATGCACATGCCACATTCAATCATTTAATGGAGAAAATATTTAGACTCTACTGCAAGGTCACTGGAGTGTTCTTTGATGATATCATCATCCACTCCAAGTCCTTGGAGGAACACAAACAACATCTCCAAGTGATTTTGCAAGCATTGAGGGAGAACAAGATTTTTCTCAACCAAAAGAAAAGCAAATTTTTCCTTCAAGAGATTCAATACTTAGGTCATATTATTTCTCAAGATGGTATCCATATGGATCCATCAAATTTAGAGGTAATAAAACCATGGACTAATCCAAGGAATCTACATGAACTAAGAAGCTCTATTGGTATGTGTGCATACTATAGACGCTTCATGGCAAAATTTTCTCAAATAGCAGGGCCATTACATGACTTAACAAAGAAGAACGCTAAGCACTCATGGACTGCTAATAAGGAGCAAAATGCTTTTGACAAGCTCAAAGAGAAGCTTGCCTCACAACCAATCCTCATCCTTCGGGATCTCTCAAAGACATTTGAGGTCCAATGTGATGCTTGTGGTGATTGCCTCATAGCAGTCTTACTTCAAGAAGGGCATGCCATAGCATATGAGAGCCGAAGACTCAATGCGGATGAACGGGTCTTTGGCATTTATGAGAAAGAGCTTTTAGTTGTTCTACATGCCCTAGACACATGGAAACACTAATTATTGGGGACTCCATTCATTTTACGAATAGACCACCAAAGTCTCAAGTACTTCATGATGCAAACCAAGCTTTTCAACAAACAAATGAGGTGGGCAAATTTTCTCTCGCAATTTTATTTTCATATTGGTCACATTGCTGGTAAGCACAATCAGTGGTCGATGCACTTTTACGATGAGCAAAAGTCAATGCAGTGTCTGTAGCAACTCACAATGATCTCTCTTCTATGATAGATGAGTATGCTATTAACCCTGATTTTAAAGATGTAATGCCAGCCCTTGCTTTGGGGAAGAAAGAGGAACCATTCACCTTGCAAGATGGTTATCTTCTCCCTGGAAATAGGCTATGTGTTACCCACTCCCTTCGTGTAATGAATACAAAGGTTCAATAAAGAGGTGTAAAGGCTATCGATTAGCTCGTAATCAGAAGTGTCTCCGTGAATCTGTTGTGTAGCTTGTCATCAATATGGCATCACCAAACATGTCTTCATAAATCTTTTATTGTCACCAAGTTTGTCTTCATGAAATCAATTCTTTGATCAATCCTACATAGATCATAGACTCAAAAAAAATAGTCATGAAAATTATTAGCATTGTTAGTGAAATAATTACATTCACAATGCCATAAGAGATGGTTTGCAACACCCCTCTTTTGAAGACATATATACGCACGACAACATATAAGTATGAACGTAAAAGTACAAGATGTGTGATTACGTGATGCAAATGACATGTCTATATACTACATAAAACGACATTTATCAACGTAGTGATATCAATGAGTATCATCAAAGTATTAACAAAATATCATCATTATATCAATAAAAGTGAATAAATCATCATGGTATCAACGAAAAGAATCATAGAATAATCATTGTATCAAAGAAACAATGTCATGGTATCACCGAGAATAACCATGGTATCAACGAAACAACATCATGATATCACCGAGAATAATCATTGTACCAGCGAAACAACATCATGGTATCACTGATAATAACCATGGTATCAATGAAACAACATCATGGTATCATCGAGAATAAGCATGGTATCAACGAAACAACATCATGATATCACCGAGAATAATCATTGTATCAACGAAACAACATCATGGTATCACCGAGAACCATGGTATCAATGATTCAACATCATGGTATCACCGAGAATAACCATGGTATCAACGAAACAACATCATGGTATCACCCAGAATAACCATGGAATCAATGAAATATCATCATGGCATCACCGAGAATAACCATGGTATCAACGAAATATCATCATGCTATCAACAAAAATCACCATGACCAAAGTACTAACAAAACATCATCATGGTACCATCAAAATCACTATGGTATCAACGAGAGATTATCAATAAACCGATGTAAATTTTATCTCTAGAATAATAATTATACGAGGAATCAATGAACGAGTATATTATATAACAAAAGATCATGTACCAACAGTAGCTCGATAGAATTGGACGATCATCAACGGCTCGACTGAATCGGAACGATATGTAATTGGCTTCTGCAGACAGCAAAGTTACGTCAGTAACAAATATATGATTGATGAAGAGAAAATATAATTGAGAAGTTTTCAATTATGAGGAAAATCAAAAGCAAAAAGTAAAATTTGTTTTTCAAACATATTCGCAGTACGAGAACGATAAACCAAAATCGGTGCAGAATTTAGACAAAGTTTCTTCTGCAAAGTTATATACCACATCGATTATGATGGCTCAAGCGAATAGTTTCTGCAAAATTGTTTTCAATTAACAAAAAAAACAAAAAAACAAAAAATGAAAGTTGCTTTTCAAGCATGTACGAACTCCACAAACAATAACTCAAAATCAGTGCAGAATTTGGAAAAGACTTTCTTCTACAAAGTTATAGACCACATTGACTTCAGTGCCTTCGCGGGCTGTTTCTGCAAAATTCGCGGACATGTACGTAGTTCGCGAACGATAACTCAAAATCGATGCAGAATTATAAAAAACTTCTTCTGCAAAGTTGTAGACCACATCGATTCCAGTGCCTCACGCGGGTGGTTTCTGCAAATCAGTTTCAATCAGGAAAAAAATCAAAAACAAAAAGCGAAATTGCTTTTCAAGCATGTATGCAGTCCGCGAATGATAACTCAAAATCGGTGCAGAATTTAAAATAACTTTTTTTTGCAAAGTTGTAGATCACATCGATTTCGTTGCCTTTACAGGTTGTTTTTGCAAAATAGTTTTCAATCAGGAGAAAAATCACAAACAAAAAGCGAAGTTGCTTTTCAGGCATGTACGCAGTCCGCGAACAATAACTCAAAATCGGTGCAGAATTTGAAAAAACTTTCTTCTGAAAGTTGTAGACCACATCGATTCCGGTGCCTCTAGCGTGTAGTTTCTGCAAAATCATTTTCAATCAGGAGAAAAATTGAAAACAAAAACGTCCTGCTCTGATACCATGTTGAGAGAGAGAGAGAGAGAGAGAGAGAGAGAGAGAGAGAGAGAGAGAGAGAGAGAGAGAGAGCACAAAAATAGAACCCCAAAGTGTGTAAAATACACACATGAGATGATGTATATATAGAGGGGACCTAGGTGCCATATATAGAGAAGCCATATACTGAGTAGCTTCACATATAAGCTCAACAATGGTCCTTTTCAAATCTTGAAGCCAATCAATGACATGGCTTATCAACTCAGGTTGCCCAACCATTGGCTCATACACAATGCTTTTCATGTGAGCTTACTTAATCCCTACAAAGAAGATCCACCAAGAGAACCAATTATTACAGACCCTCCAAAAATCAAAGACCAAGAAGAGGTGCTACAACCCAAAGCTATCCTTCAACATGAAGACAAGGTACTACGACATGGTAAGATTATCTGATGGTATCTTATTAAGTTCAAAAAATATCCTTTTGAAGATGCTAGATGGATGCAAGGAATACAACTTAAGGATAGTATGAACCTTGTCAATGCTTACAATGCTGCACTAGAGTAAGCAAATGTAAATGCTTTCTAAATGAACAATGTTTTTGTCTTATAAGACTAATCCTTTTTTGTGCACAAATCTAAGTAGTATGTATGCTTAGAATCATGTTTGTGATGAGGGTGTCACTCAAACACCAAGTAGAATATGTCACTCTACTTTGGGAGTATGATATGGACTAAAGAGCACACATGCTTGCGGCAGCTAAGTCTCCTAAGAACCAAATGGACTAGTCATCCAGTCTGGAATGATGTCACAGGGTGAAAAGGGATCCTCTACCCACTAAGAAACGTAGACTGATGACTAAGACTTTATCTCTTCTACCTCATAGTCAAGGACGACTATGATTCCAAGAGAGAGGTAATGTCATAAAATCTAATATCTAACCAACCCAAATGATTTTCTCATATTTAAACTGATCATTTAATGTGGGAGAATGAACGAGAACAAGGGTTAGAATATAGACATGTGCTTATGGGTCTGTCTCAACATGGGGCCAAGGTTAAAGGGGTCCAAATGAGAGATGGTATGTTAAGGAGCAATGCTACCTAATAGAGCTTGAAGACCTTAGGGTTAGCTTCATTAAAGACCTCCAAAAGTTAGTGTTCAAAAATCCTTTGACCTTAGGCAAACTAGGGTTGACCTTGAGGTGGGAATCCTACCTAAGCATGAGGTGCTTGTCGGCTTGTTAAGTGTTCATGGGAACCTTGCCCAAAAGCTTGAGGTGCTTCTCACATGCTTAAATGACTAAGTTCTTGAAGTGTTCAATTCAAAGATAAACTCTCAAGAGGCAATATCAACGTTTCCATGCATGATTGACTAAGTGCTTGAAGTATTCAATTCAAACCAAATGACTTAATAAGCATAAAAGACACATGTTCAAATGATCCTCCACATGTGGCGCTCATGGGGTGCTTGAATCCTATTGGACCCCTTTAAAGGGGTCCGATGAGAATTTAGATACATCAAAATAAATAATTAAGTTCTTTCTCTCAAAGAGAAAAAAGAAAACACAGTCCAAATGAAATAATTAAATAAAACAAGTTAATTATGTACTGTGTTTATGTTGCTACCATCAATTAAAGTCATCCTCTATGTTCTCAAAGTAATCTCACAAAAATGCTCTCTCAAATTCTTTTAATTCCGCAATTCTCAAAGTTCATAGGCCATTTCCATTACACTAGCCTTTTAAACCCTTTTTGGAGGGAGGTGACTAGAAAGATCAATAACAAAGGACTACAATGACTGAGCCAGTTTTGGGATATAAGTAGCAAAATATGGAAAGGAATAGACTAACTAGCCTTATAGCTCCACCTCAATGGAGCTAAAAGATCGCTAGCCATTAGAGTTTTAGAAAGGCTTGACAACTGTTGGTGGCTGCCTGATTGCGATTCCAATTTCGAGTGGAGGGCATGGCAGTGGCCCACGAATAGACATTTCTAAAACCGTAAGCAAAGTTCGTATACAACACCCTTGTGGTATCACAAGATTGGTTTCTTCCCCTGAACAAATGGTGGGGTAAGAAATGGCTAGAATCAAGATGGAGGTCACTTGTGAAGAACATATGGTACCCACAATGGCCACTGGGGATGAAGGTTTCTTTATGGAAGTTACTTTGGGGAGCCTTACCTACTAGTGTGAAAATCCTAGCCAGAGATATTGGTCCAGATAGGTGCTCACAATGTAGAATAGCCCAGGAGGACCCACCTCATTTGTTCAAAGAGTGCTCGACTATTTGCGACCTAGTAGGGAAGGTATACAAGTGGGTTCAAAAGTCCTAGAAGGAAGGGTTCTTTAAGAACGATCATTCCTATGTGAAAAGGTATTCAAGAGTAAAGTGTTACTTATTGGAACACAAATTGGTGGATACTACTACTTCAAACTTGTGTGGAAGGCCAAAACCTATTGAATATTTGAGAAAGCCCTGAAAATAGCTAGTTTTCTAGAGATAATTCAAGAAAGCAAGTAAACGATCATCGTCATTGGGAAAAGAAGGAACTAAATGGAACAATAGTGAGTGTATGTATTGTTCTTATCAAAATAATGTACAAAAATACCTCAAGCTCTTGACGAGCCTTGAGGGCTAACCGATTACATAGGATAGCAATTAGGTTTCCCAAAGAGGCAACCAATAGCCCCTCAAAAGGTCAATTATATCCCTTCAAAATGGCGTTGATGGCCCAATGCCAATCATTCAAGGCCTTTCTTCTACCAATGCAGACAATTAGTTCCTTGCATTCAAGTACTATTTTTTTGAAGCTAACGATTATGAGAGCATTTTCAAACACCCTACAGTTCTTGGCCTTCCAAATTTTCTTAAAGTAGAAAAAGTGACAACTTGAGTGCATACCAGGAGCACTTGGTTTTTCATCCTCATCCCTCCAAAGAACCGATCATTCTTAAAGAAGCCTATCCTTCATGTTTTTTGAACCCACTTGCACATTTTCTCTGCAAGGCCACTAGTCGTTGGGTAGTCCTTGAATAGATGAGAAAGGTACTCACAAGCCATTTTGCAGCCACTACATCTTTTGAGAACGATCCCCATAGAATGAATTTTTTCTGTTGACAGAGTCCCCACCATTACCTTTTATACAAAGCACTCCATGTCCATGGGCCATTGTGGGGCCCAAATGTTATTCACTACCGACCCCCATTTTGCCTATAGCCATTGTTTCCCCCAGTGCTTGTTGAGGGGAGAGAACTAGTCAATTGAGACCATACAAGAGAGATAAACATCCTTAGTTTTTGGTTTCCCAAATTGCCTACTCTTGGGACATCGCCAGGCTCTCTACTCAAACTCTGATTCACACACTGGCATATAATAATAGTCTAGCTCTTGCAAAACTTTGATTGCCAGTAGAGTTTTTGTCCCACTTAAATTGAACCAAGATGCCAGTTGATTAATATCTTTCTATCTTCTATCGGTGATGTCCCAAAAGTGGGTCAGATGACTTAGCCCCTTATTGTTCATCTTTCTGCTTGTGTCCCCTCCAAAGAGGGTTCGATGGTATATTAACGACTTTAGACAGCCAAGGGGACTAGTGAGTGATGGATTTTAGTAAGTATCTGGTAAGCACTCCTCCTTTTAGTGGCTCTACTACTGCATTTCCATACAAGCTCGCCCATTGTTCCTCCCAATTTACGGTTGGACCACCTAGGGGCTATCAACTTGTCTTGCATCTCCAGGCCTTTCCATTGGCCACCCTGAGAGAAGAGCTTAGCCTTCCCAATCATGTCCCTTGTCATAATATCCCATGCGTGGTCCTACTCTGAAATTGTCAAAAAAAAAATCAGCACACTCGGTCTCTACTTGAATCATTGGGTTGATAATCCCAATCCCTCCTTGCCCCATAGGCTGTGCACCAAAATCCCAGTGTGCTCACTACCAAGGTGCTACATCATTGATGTTATTTTTCCACAAGAATCTTTTCACTAGTTTTATAATTTTCTTTCAGTGGCACTTGAATAGCTTGAGAATCGGGATAGTGAAGGCTATGTATGGGATCATAAACGAGTTTATCACTTTCACCCTTCTTAGGAAGGGGAGAAGCACACACAAGAGAATCATTTTTTGACAAATAAATCAATCTTGATTTTTCAATATTGCATTTTGACCCTGAGGCTACGGCAAATGTCTGCACAATCTCTAAAGACTTTCTAACTACCTAGGGGCAAGCTTTGAGGAAAAGAAGAGAGTCATCTGCTTCGCTAGGAGTTGGTCATTGTTAGGTAGGGACATGCCTTGGATCTCCCCTTTTGTAGCACTATCTTCCAGCATTGTAACCAATGGATGTGAGCAGATGGCAAACAACAGAGGGGCAAGCGGGCACCCTTACTTGATTGATTTTTTGAACTTGAAAGCATCCATAATTCTATTGTTAAATAGAAACTGAGGGTGGCTTCCAGCATTGAGGGTGATAGCTAACTGACACATCCGTGGCTCAAAGCCCAAATCTTGCATGATCTCCTCAGTGAACAACCATGTAATTCTATCGTAGGCTTTGTCAAGATCAAGTTGTAGCAAGACACAATCTTACCTAGTGAGAGATGTGTACTTTATGCCAACCATTGTTTGCAGGATGTTATTGTAAATCGATCTCCTTTTGATGAACCCATGTCGATTAGTAGCGTTAGCCTTATCAAGAATGGGAGAGAGCTTTAGAGCAATTGCCTTGGCAATAACTTTGTAAGCCAGAGACATGATGGTTATGGGCCACCAGTGTTTCAGTTAGGAGGAGAAATTCTCTTTGGGATGGGTTTAATGAAGCCCCTATTGATGCATGAATCTATGGCCCATTGATTAGGGATCGGTTAGCCGGTTAGCCATTTGTGTGATCGGGTAATTTAAATCCTCCCAAATTCATAGAAGAATTCCATAGTCTGAACATCCCACCTCGGGGATTTTTCCTTGGCTAACTCCTTTAGTGCAAAAAGGCAATCCTCCTTATTAAAAGACTTATCTAGGAGGTTATCTTTTGATTGTGTCACCATTTTCTTGATGCTCCTCAAGAGCTTGTCCCTCACTTCTTCTACTTTGGCAGAATGGTCTTCCGGTTGTTGGGTATGCAAGCTAGTTGTTGGGTATGCAAGCCCATTGGTGTCTTTGCCTGTGGGAACAAGTCTCATAATACATGCACCTATAGACCACCGGTTTAGTGGAGTTTGGTTTAGTTACATGTCAAGTTGTGCATGGTAAATTTTGGCTATATATTCTAAGTTCTGGTTTACAAAATTATCAACCAAGCATATACTGTGGCCACTTGCAGAAGGGGAAGCAACCATGTCAATATGTAGCAAACCAAGCACAAACGCTAGAAACACGAGCACCTTGGCTTTTTGAGCATTTTTCAATACTTGCAGATTCACTCATACACCTTCTACAACCCGCTCTGGGCGTTGTTTGGCTTTGACCTGTTGTTTGTGCGCCATCTCTGCAATAAAGAGGTCGATTTTTTTTTTTTGTTTACTTATTTCACATTGCAATGGCCACCCAATTTGGTCTTGAGTTTTTATACAAGCGGGTAATCCCACTCGACAAGGTTGTGTAAGTACATTGGCTCAGTAATACATTGGCTCCTAAATATTTGAAGGCATGGTTTCAAACTCAGTGAATTGCAGTGATTTTGACAATTTTGCAGTAGCTTAATACATGCATGCAAAGACAGATGAAGACGAAGGCAACCGCAAGTTAAGTCGGCAATAACCAATAAAATAAATTGTCTATCAGGCTTCTGAAAGGCTTCAACATGGCATCATAGATCGATAAATTTAATGAATCTGGCTTCCACACATGGCCAATTACAGTAAAGGGCTATCTAATGCAAAAAAGCCTGTGGAAAGCCAGTTTGTCTTTATGTTTCCTTTATGTCAGTCATTTATCAATAATTTTATGGGTCATATACACTACCACAAATAAAAGTGGTAAGACCACCCTTATGTTTGGTTTGAGTTCTAGTATGTCTCACGCTGATAGTTGTTTGAGGGAAGTACACACACACACACCTATGCTATAGTCAAGGGGGGAACTTCTACTCATGGTTTTAGGTGATTGGAATCTGCCATGGTCTGTCTCTCTCGAGTCCATTGTTAGTGGTTTGGGCTTGAGGGGGGGTTGTTGGTTATGCAAGCCCAGTGGTGTCTTAGCCTGTGGGAACAAGTCTCATAATACATGTAGCTATAGACCACCGGTTTAGTGGAGTTTGGTTTAGTTACAAGTCAAATTGTGCATGGCAAATTTTGGCTATATATTGTAAGTTGTGGTTTACAACATTATCAATCAATCATATAGCGTGTCTTTTGTTTCCCTATTGTACTGACTTTCTCTCTCGCTTCCTCTCTCATTTCTCTGCACTCGCCATGCCCCAAAGGTTGCATCCCCCATAGCCCATCTCCTATCACTGGTTAGCCTATGATTTGGATTAAGTGATCAAGCATCATCTTAGACATTTTTTCTTGGTCCTTCACCTCATTCCCCTCCTCATCTGCTAGCAAGTGGACCAAGCTCTGAATTTTGATTTGTAAGGCCATGAAAAAGTGTGCTTGATTAGTTGCCTTGGGTTGTAGGTATGTTTCCTTTGATAAAAGTATGGCTTTTTAGATTTATTGAAGTTGATGTTCAGCTAGGTAAATTTTGGCTTGCAATCACCTTCTATGTTCAGCTTCAGAGGAATTTCCTTCCTATTTTTTAATGGTGAGATGCTCTACTTCATCTTCCAATTGCTTGAGTCGCTCCTCTTGAGATTTGTTCAATCTAGGGTCTGCAATTTTAATTGCTTTTTGAATGTTTCTAGTAGAGGAGTCCCACGCTTCAGGGCTATTCGCATATACATCTTTTTAAAGCTTGCACAAAGCTTTTTTGTCCATGCCTATGGGGATATTTCCAGATCTAAATTCACAAAGAGCCCAATATCGTTCAGCTTGACTCTTATCATCATGGATGGATAAAGTTCCATCCATCACTCGCTCCAAGAACTCTACCAGTTCTGAGTATTTGTGATTCTCAAAAACAACTTCTACAATTTGTAGAATTGAGTGATTGGCTTTTAGATCTTGTGAGCCAATGACAACATTGTAATGATCTTGTAGAAATTGTGTGGCTAAATCTTCAACTTCTTTAGGCCAAGTTGTACTCCAATACAAATTTTGTCTATCATGCCGAATCTGGGAGATAATTTTTCTGATTTGGGGTTCTTAACCCATGTCCAGCATCTAATCTGCCTCATCAAGGACAAGATATGTAACCCTGAGAAGGTTGGTTTGTTTACCATTTGTGTTTGCTCTTCTTTGTTGGTGACTCCTTTGTTCTTGCATCAAGGTGATCAAAGTTGCATTTTCCACTATTAGCTTTTTGTGTTGTGTAAATCAGTATACTACTTCTACTTGATACATTGACTTAAGTAAAGCCTGACAAACCCCAGCTAATTCCCCAAGTTAGTAACTTGCTTCAAAAGGTGTTTATCTGACATCATTCATGATCGATGAGCTATCTTTGTCCATTTGTCTCCAAAACTCATATACATGATGTACACGGTATGTAGATGTTTATTATGGCTTTAGATTTGGAAAAATTGTAGCTTTGGCTAGGGGTTAGAATTTTTTTTTAATATATATAACCCTTGGCTTGAATTCCCTATTCATAGCCTTCCAAAAAAGTTTGGCTTGATTTGGAATTGTATTTGGCACATGTCAGTCTCAAAAATGATTGATGGGCATCTCTTGCACCTTGTGGTTTCCAATCACATGTAGAACCAATGATGATGACCCGAATTTGTCTTGATCCTTGGTTTCTCTAGCAAACATCTGCCCCTTTTGTTTGTTAGGCTTCATTAAGTCACATACAAGATATAAGATTGTTCTTGTTGGTACAGTAAGTCCCTTTTGTTTGTTAGGGTCATTAAGTCACATACAAGATATAAGAATTACAATTTAAAGATCTACTTCCTGTATACGGCCTTGTAGTCGCATGAAGTGTCTGATAGGAAACTTTACACTTGATGGGTGCTTTTGTATAGTTGCATCACCAACTTCCTTTGTCCTTGTAGGCACCCCGGAGTTTGATGACCATTCTCATTCATTTTTGACCCCGTATTGTTGTCGAAGACTAATCAGCATTCTTTTCTTACCTCTGACACTACCCAATGTGCATATGGCTTTCGAGGCATACCTCGTGAAGTGTCATCATTTTCTTGGACCTTCTTCTCTTTGTACTGCTCGGAATCTCTTCAGTCTTTTCTTCATCTGGATTATGGATTTTTTCCTCTTTTTTTGAAAATCACAAAAATAACAAAATAAAACCAAAAATCAAGTCAACCAAAAAGAAAAATCATTCTAATAGAATTCAAAATTCTATGTACATTGTAGACATGTCCCTAGGGGCTCGTATATGGATTTTGTCCCCGTACTCCTCTTGTAATGCTATTATGAGGGCATATACTTTGAATTTTGTCAAAAAATATCACAATCAAGCGCAATAATTCAATACAACTCACAAAACATTGCCCTCTAATATTCATATATTAGGTCCGTATTTAAAATGCCTCTTCCCCTCCTTTTCGGAGTCCTCCTTGACAATAGGGTATTTCCAATGGTATGTGATGTACTTGGGCAATTCAAAATTGTGCCTATGCAGGCCTTGTAATGTAGCCCTACTATGCATACACAATCAATGCATAGAAAAAATTTATGATGTGCAAGATGTGGGTATAAACAATTTAACCGTTTTGGAATCCAAATGAACTCCTGACCTCTTTGTGCTTGAGTCAACTTCTTTGGAACCCAAATCTAAGTTGTGAAAGGTTGCAACTTTGTGATTTTCTTAGTTGTTCTTTGCATGCTTTGACTGTTTTACTTTTGGTGTTGGACCTTGCAATGTTTCATTAGAGATCTTCGTCTTCTTGATCCATACCCTCTTTTGGCCAATCAGGCTCTTTGGTATCTAGATTTGGCGAGCTTTCTGGCTCCGACTTGTTGTTATTTTCTTTTGGCCTTCTTTTGTTGTTACTGAAACTGCTAGTGATAGTGATTACCTGAGTTTTTGGTAGGGGATGTCATAAGAATCATCATTGTCGCTACTATCCTGAGCAAGGTTGATATTTGGCACTTTCCCTTTTTGGTTTGATTGGTTATGGAAAGTTGCTATTTGTTTGCTCTTGGATTGTTTTTTGGTTTGAATTTTCTATCCAATTGATTAAAGCATTGTTAGCCCATTGACATGGTTGTGTTCTTTTTGGCTAAGTCTTTTCTTCATGTTTAGGAGCCACATATGAGGATGCTTGTTGGAAGTTGCATTTTCACTAGAGATTTTGGAATCCACTTCTGATGCACTTTATTCTTGAAGCGATGACATTGTTTCCTCGGTCTTTGATTTGGACACTCATAAAATCGTGCATTTGTTAAAGTGTTGTTCATGTCACCTGCTGGGTTGTCTGGATTTCCATTGCCAGCGAAGCTCCAAGTGTTCTACAGAGTCATAGAACTCATCTTCTTCTTTGGCTTTGTTTTCTTGGATTACACTCACTGCAAAATAAGGAACGACATCATAGCCATCTTTATCACAAAAGTTTGTTGTTGGACCGTCTTGAATAGCACACACATGTAGAGTAGCCAAGATGTGTTCCCATTCAAGTGGCTCTAATGCTTCCTCAAAAAAGGGTTCTAGAATATAATCCTTATCTTCAATTCCCCTTTCTAAAATACACTCCTCTTGGTTTACGCTTACGCATTGTGAATCTCCACACATCCATAGTTCTTTAGACTTACCCAACCATGCTGGAAGTTCTGATCCTTCTAATGTAGCTGAATCAAACTCCTCCTCAGGGGTTCTAGTCACATCCTTGTAGCTATGGTCCTTCAAGTTTATCCTTGTCATGGTTTCCATATGTCTTGGGTAGATATAATCATAACCCCAATCTTGGACCATTTTTAGTTGTCGCATGAATGGTCTTCCTAGAATGATGTCATAGTTGTTCTTTTTGCCAAAATCAACAATAGCAAAGGTTATTCATATTCAATGCCACAAGAAGTAACAATTGCTTTTTCTAGTAGTCCTAGGGACCTTTCTGTGTGTCCTCCTGTAAGCTACAGTTTCATCCTGGTACTACTGGTTTTCCCATTTCCAGGTCTGTTTGTGGCAATGGCAACACCAAATTCACTGTCAAGGATTGCCATGGTTTTTACACCTTGGAATTCCACAGGTTGAGTCGTGTTCCCATCTTCTCCCTCATAGTACTCACCTACCTTGTTTAATTGCACTGATCTAGTGTTGAGCTGAGGAATTTAAAGCTCTTTTATCCCTTCCTCAATTTGAGTCATTGGTTTTTTGCCCACAGTAGCCCACATGTTTGGTCTTATTTTGAGCAACTCGGCTAACGTTATCGTACAAGCGACTGGGGTAGATAGAATATCTATTAACCCTTTAGAATCAATGACCTTGTTGGAAGACAGTCTCTATGATGACAGTACTATAATATCTGACTTAACTTCATGCTCTCCTGTATAGGACGGTAGTGTTCTTAGCAAACGGGATTGACTATCCATAGACTATACAGATCCTTTGTCTCCTTAATACAATTCCAATTCTAGATTCATTTGAGATCTAGCCTCAAATTCCTCTATTGTTGGAAGAGACACTCCTCTTCCATCACCCGTTTGATTTGCTTATTTCACTTGCTTCATTGGCCTCTCGGACTTAGTTCCACAATTTGTCAAGACCATCTATTTCTTTACAACTGTCAATTATAGCTATGTGAAACCCCTCGAAAGAGTTAGTGGTATTCATCAGTATCGTTGATTCTAATATTGGGTTCTTGAGCTTTGGTTTGTGCTCGTGACTAGGATTTGGCTCTTTTCATTCCTGGCTTGGTGGGATTATTGGTGTAGGTGGGACAAGGATCACACCCTCCGGTTTTTCAACGAGTGGTTCTAGTAAATCTTAGGCTGTTTGAATCATCTTCTTGCACATTTCAAGTCTGTGCTTTTCTAGTTCTGCATATGGATATGTCATCCACCTCTGTTATTGGGTTTGGTTTTTTTTGAGCCGCACTTCATAGGATTTTAGGAGAGCATCTAATGGCTCATTAACCTTCTTGACCAATACTAATCCTTCTGAACTAGCACTTCTTGGTTTCTCCTCTGTGGATGGTTCTTTTGGAGGTTGAGACGTTTGTGCAAGCGAAGGTGAAAATCTTTCTTCATGTTTTGTTATCTTCTCTTTAGCTTGGGTAAGCTCCTCTTCTAGAGATTTCTACTCTCATCCTAGCATCTCTAGCTTTCTAGCTATTCCATTTGCTCTTGGTTTTTTGATTAGATGTGTCGATCTTTGGTTCACCCATATTTGGACTCACGTCAGTTTCCATTTTCTCTGTCTCTGGGTGCTCTTTAGCTTCCTTTTGAGATTGTGCTCTCGTAACTACCTGAAGTGGTATGATGTTTTTATCTTTCGAGCTACTAGGTAGCTGAAAGATTCTGGAGACATTTGTTGTGATCTTTATGACTTGGTGTGGATTTTTTGGACAGTAGGGGATCAAGTGGATGACACCACATTCAAGACAGTAGGTATTTATTTGAGAGATCTCCATCTGAGGACATTGTTTGACCAAGTGGTTGTCACGACTTTTGTGAGAATTTGGTTGAGGAGCCTCTTCTTGCATTTCCTCTTGGCTGTAAACAGGCTCTAACCTAGCTAAGCCTCTATTCACAATGAGCCACAATGTCCTTTCTTCCATCTCATACCTTCATTCTTCATGTCAAAAGGCAGGAGATGGAGGTTGTACTGGCATCACCATTCCCTGTGTTTCTCTCATCTTTTATCGCTTTGAAGGGCACTACCCACTTTGGTTGTTATAATACATCGTAGTTGGTCCTAGCACTTATGTGTTAGATGCTTCCATCATCAGGGTGTGTCTCATGTTTATAGGCATTCTAGCACCTGGCAGTTGAGGTTGTTGTCCTAAGACCAGTTGTGGCCTTACAACTCCTACTGAACAAAATGCATTTCTCGTAACGTATCTAGGTGGAGTAGGTGGTACTAGAATAGGTTGTACGTAACTCTCCCTCTCATATTTCATGCTATAGTAACACTCTTTCCTTGTATGGTTTGTCCATTTTCTCTCAATTTTGCATCACTTAAGCTCCCTCGGATCAGACTTTACAAGAGGAGTTAACGTCTTGACCATTTCATTGATAATTTTTTCTTGATCAATAGGTGTCATTGGTTTTGCAATGGATTCACTCATCTATGAATCACCATTGTGAGAGGATGTATCGTCCTCTTGACTCTTACAATCTTTTTTTTATATTCCTCACATTATCCACAAGATAAATAGCTTCTTTGATCAATTTGTTTAGCGTCAAGCTCCTTATCATGTGCAGATCCTTTGAAACACCCGCATGTCTCATTCCCTAGATAAAGATCAGCATCAATCGGGCTTGTTAGGTAGTTCCACACTTGGACAAAACTTGACATATCTCTTGGGCCGTAATACTGCTTTGCACATTGATTCACCTTCTTTCTATTTGAATATGTGGATATACGAGATCGTATTGTGAGCTATGACTTTCTGCAAGAATTCTTCAATGAATTCCTCAAACAACTCGTCTAGACTCTCAAAATTCCATCTTTCTACGCATTCAAACCATGTAGCCACATCATCTTCTAGAGCTAGTCCAAATTTTGCAAACTGTGTTGCAAAATCCAAAACTTCTTCTACTCTAATAACTCTTCTAAAAGCCGCTATGTGATCTCTTGGATCTTTATCTTCGGAGTATTTCCTGTTGAACCCCATTTTTGGATTTGGGATGGTCTAACCCATCGATTGTCTATAAGTCTAATCATAAACTCTCCTAATCCTTCTCTTGTTTCAAGACTTCTGCTATGGCTACGTTCTTTTTCGAAGGAATTGTTCATTCTATTGGAGATTGGTCCTTGAGAAGGCATGTCTACCGTCTCTATAATCACTTCATCTCTTGTTATCACTCTAGAAGGGAATGCAGGTGGCTCTCCTTTTGGAATTCTCATAGGAATTCTTATGACCAAATATACAGCTATTTCTAATGTAGTCTGTGGGTTGGTTCTTTCTATAGATTTGTATTCTCGTCCATACTTGTCAACAACTATAGATTTCCATTGACTGTCGACTCTGTATGTATAGACATATCAGAGCTTGTAATCCGTCAGCTCTTTTGGGTATGTCTCTGAACACCTATAAAGGATGACCCCTCTATTGTCAACGTATCTATAAAATCCTTCACTCTCATGAAATGTTACCCAAACTCTCTCAACAAGATTGGTCTTTACCATTTGCAAGTTTGGAAGATTCATTATGGGCGGATGCTCTTCTACTGTTGGGATCCCGAAGCTTGTATAGGCTGAGTTTGAATATAAAGAGGACATGATTTTTGGGCTTAACAGATCGAGCTTGATGCAAATAGTCTTGTTCCAATGTGTTCAAGTGCTTTGGTTAGGGAAAAGTTGAAACTATGTCCAAAAGTTGAAACCGTTTTCTCACAATTCTCTCAAATTGTAAGTTTTAGACACCCCTAACTTCCGGATGAATTTTGAGGCCTTAAAGGACATTTTTTCGGATGTTGACCAGCAACGAATGATACGAAGGGTCTTTCATTATTTGTCAAGGTTGACACTGAACTTGTACAGCTACTCTAGAGCTTCATTTTGATAAAAAAAAGTTTCTGAATCCGATATCGATAGCTCAAGTTATGGCCGAAATAGTCAATCTGTGCCTGGAGACTTCATACACGCATGATGTCTACTGGCTCAAAATTGCTCCAAACTTCAACTATAGACTCTCCTTGATGTACTCTAACCACTCCAAGTGTCACTTTGTGATTCTGACACTTTTAGACAACAAAGGGAGAGTCTCATGAGGAGATCAGGAAGTGGGAGACATTCACAGAGGGACATCACTGACTTCTTTAGAGCAGGGACTCAGCAGCCATATGAGCATGCTTCACAGCAGACTTCGGAGCCCGCTTATACCAGCGGTATGTTAGTTGAAAGATCCATAAAGCTCAAGAGAGCTAGACACCCATGTCCACAAGGGTGACCATGACACCGACGGAGGCTTCATCAGAGTACCTAGACATTGTATTTTTATTTTTGTACCAAGATATTATATTAGATCCACCAAGATTGTGCCAGTTTGGTCTCAAATGTCATTTTTGCATTTTGAAGATGTTTAATAGAACATTTCATTTCATTTCATCTCTCTCTCTCTCTCTCTCTCTCGCGGAGTAATTACTAATCGTGCATTACCGCGTCTATGTTGTAAAAGCTTGGCCATTTTCTTAACTTTTTTTTGGTCCCATCCCTCTTCAAACTCGCACTACAACTGAGCAATCAGAAACTTATTGTCAATATCTAGCTGATCTTTGCATTACAAGAAGATAGATTAGAACAAGTGAATAATTATAAAACATTTAAAACAACACATAGATATGTACGACCAAAGTATGTGTAGTCAAGGGATGTACAACTCTAGCAGCTGCCCTATGCATTGGCAAAAGAGGCATCCACCCCTGATGGGCATAACCTGCTTGTTCGTGTCAATGTCACACGTAACATTGTAAGCGTCGACACACATTTGAAATAGTCACTAGTGGTTAGAATCAAGTCTTGGTGAGGGTGTGGCAGACACATGGGACCCCAACTAAAAGGGTATTGGGGTTGGAGAAGGTTCCAAGGTATGCCGTGGGACTCGTTGCGAAGGTACACTATGTGCATAAATTAATAAAAAGATAATTATATCAATGTTTATGGGAATATTATATCTTCATAATTAAATATCAAACTAATACCATGTGTCTTGGTCGTGTTATGTGACCTCGCCATCTGGTGGCTGCTAAATAGTCTATACTGGTGAGACTGAGTAGTGGTAGCTAGCTCTAGCTGAGGGGTTCTGCTATTATAACAAGTTTATCAAGTTTTGGTGAGACAAAATGATTACTTATATGCACAACATATATATACATACATACATACTTTATTAGAAAAAGGATTCAACTTGTGTGCTCCTCCTGCTAAAGGTCTCAAGAAGAGCCATCCTCTAGGCGTACATGCCTCAAGACCTCCTGTAGTTGGCATATGGTAGCCTCCATCTCCTTGTTAGGTAGGGAGTTTCTCATACTCTATGATGGGGCCTTTGCTATCTACTCCCTTGGAACACCGACAACTTGTAATGCTCTTTAGCGCAAGTAGTAGCCCCACTCAACTTGAGGTGGGAGCCATCAAAATTATTTATTTGAAAATTTTAGGTTTTAGTCAAAGGTAAAACAATCCACAAGATTCTCTAAAGAAGTTTTTTCTCTTATCAAAGAAAAAGAGAGAGACTTGAGCCCTTCATGTGCATGTTATAGGTCTCAAAGAAACTAGAAAAGTAGTAGAAGAAGCAGTTCTATTTAGGGAGGAGCTTCATTTTCAGTTGCAGTGGAATTGAATATGGTGAAGATCTAGAATTAACACTTCCAAAAATCTTTACTTCTTTCCTTGCTTCAATCAAATGACTTCTTTTAGCACTAATGATGGTTCCTTTTACTTTTCGTGAAGAGAGGGAATGAGAGAGAGTGGTAGAGATGTGTAGAGGGAGAAAGAGAGTGCAAAGAGGAGAACAACACTTGATGGAGTCCCAACCAACCCTCTCAAGGACCTCCCACCCCATTGCCAATGTGGTATTTGCTTTTGATTGCATGAATGGAATGTCACCGTGGTAACTACTCACAAAGAGGCACCTCTGGAGTTGTTTTGATGCACCCTTGGATCCATCTCAATGTGGAATTTTTTATGGTTAGCAAGGGGTAGGTCTCAGGCTGATTTCTGCTCCTTTTGTGAGAGGAATGAAGGGCTAAAAATTGTTTGAAAAATGCAAATCTGGGATGTATAATGTGGCAAGCCTGTCCCATAAACCAAAATTTGAATGCAAATCTTGATGACACCGATGATGGGTAGCAATGGAGTAATTGATGTTGACAAGGGAATTGCCAAGGGGAGGCTTGATGGCTACCAAAGTACCGGACCCTAATGAGGAGAAGCTAGTGAGACCAGATCCAGGCAAACCGATAGAGGAGAGGCTGGAATCCGAAAATTGTCAAGTAACTCCTCAAAGATAGAGGCTCCTCTTGGGGCTTTGACTAGATTTCCATATGATGGAAGCTCTAGATGTCTCCTTGTCTCTGCAATGGATGTAGGCTTATGATGCCTACAAACTCTCGTGGTGGCTGCCTCAGATTGGAACCCTTTGGCTCCGGGTGATGGCTACCAATTGCTAAGAAGATGTAGATGGTGTGGACCATATGTGCTGCCAAAGATGTGTACAAATCATTGATGATGCAATTTCTCATTTGGAATATGGGAATTCTCCAAGCATATGGCAAAGATGGTTGTTTAAACAATGCCAAGACTCCAAAACTGATAGGCTGAGCTGGATAGCGTCTTCCTTTTTTGTCATAGGACGCTAACAAATTCTGATACTTGTAATCATCATCTTCATGTTTCCAATGCATGTCTTCAATGATGCGATCTGTCATGTTGAAGAAGTTATGACTGCAAATATCCATGCTAGGATTTCTTTATGTCAAGGTGGTCAAGTGCACACACCAAGCTTACTCCCCTTTTGCATGTGCACCATAGTTGTAAACCCTGGTATACAATGTTTGAATTTCTATGCTCAAGGCACATGGTCCTACGTGCGATGGTAGGTACCGAAGTTCCCTAAGTGAGAGAAGAGTCTTTGGGCCTAATGCTACAATACACAGACAAACACTAGAGAGAAAAAGAATTCAAAGACTAGTGGATTAGTGCAAAATCACAAAGCTCTGATACCAATGTCAAGTGTAGCGGAATGAATATGGTGAAAATCTAGACTTTACACTTCCACAAGTCAGTACTTCTTTCCTTGCTTTAATGATTGCTTTTCGCATGAATGATTGTTTCTTTTACTTTCTGTGAAGAGAGGGGATGAGAGACAATGGTAGAGATCTGTAGAGGGAGAAAGAGAGAGAGAGGAGGAAAACCACACCCGATGGGGTCCCAACCAACCCTCTAAGGACCCCCCAACCCGTTGCCGATGAGGTATTTGTTTTTAATTGTGTAAATGGAATGTTTCCACGATAACTCCTCACAAAGAGGCACCTCCAGGGCTGTTTTGATGCACCATTGGATCCATCTTGACGTGGGAGTGCTGATGTTCAGCAAGGGGTAGGTCTAGGGCTGATTTGTGATCCCGATGTGAGAGAAATGAAGGGTTGAAAAATCATTGCAAAAATGTAGATCTGGGACATATAATGCAGGAGAGTTTTCGCTTAAACTAGGGTTGAAAGTGCAGATCTCGATGACACCGATGATGGGCAACAAAGGAGCAATTGATGATGGCGAGGGAATTGCCGAGGGGAGGCTCAATGGCTGCCAAAGTATTGGACTACAATGGAAAGAAGCTAGTGAGTCCAGATCCAAGCTGAACCAGCTGGAAAAAGGTTGGAATCTATTAAAAAACTAGGGACTAATTTGTAGATGGAGAAGCACTAGGCTTAAAATTTGAAAAAAGTTGGCTGATCTGGTTCCAAAAAATGCTGGTTGATCTGGTTTCAAAAATGCTAGGCTGATCCTAGCGCTTACTATAATGCCTCTACAAATGCTAGGCTTGATGCTCCCTATAGATGCAGGTTATAAACTCCTTAAGACTTAGGTAGGGAAAATTGTCCACCAAATCCAACAAATAAATCATAAAAATGTTTTATTAATAAGTTTTTGACCAGGGATAAGTTTTAGGTGAAAGTGTCGCACATCTGCCCACCCAAAAATCCAATCGATGGGGGAATTAGCTCCTCAGATACAAGGATATGCCAATCTCAAAGAATTTTCTACCATACCTTAGAGAAAATTTTGAGAGAATTGGATGTCAATGATATGGGATTGTCTAGGTGCTCATAGAATAAGGAGCACATTGGGTATGGGAGATATCTAACAAACTTGGGGACTTCACATGGACTGGCCATCTTGAATGGACTCTAGAGATTTCTAGCATGGAGTGGGTTCACCTATTTTCCTCATAGACATGGAGCTAGCATAGTGGATTATGTTTTGGATCAACCCAATTTTATATCCTTTATTCAAGACTTTACAATCGTGGGCCCAGGCCTATTGGGGTAGCAGTAGGTCATGCCCTCCTCATGTTTACCATCTCCTTCCAGTTTAGCACAGCTCGCCTAGCACATACATCTATGCGTACCCAATATAGCTCTACTTTGAAGACTAATTCTATCTACATTTGATGGCATATACAAATGCTTATGCATATAGGATCCAAGGAGACCTCTAGAGAAGCTCACTTATATATTCATGGAAACATGTTGGTATGGACATATGACATTGTGGTGTCAGTCACATGGTTTCAACATGGATAGACTGCCTCCGTTCCACTACTCCTTAGATGCACCCTCTCTATCTCTCACACGGATAGAGATCACTAGACTCATATGGTAGGATCTGATTCAGCTAAATACTAGGAGCACATGGATACAGATGATAGAGGAGCCAGGCATGAAGATGGATTTCTATAGAGAGCATCTTCTCCAACTAACAGAGGATGGATATGTGATCACAGCGGCCTATATGGACACTCATTTATCCCATGGGATACAATATGCTATTGGTCATATGCGCACATCATCACATCAGTTAGAGATTGAGACTAAAATATTTAGGAGAGTACCAACGGAGGCGAGGATTTTCTAGATGTATCGTATAGAGCCAGAGACAGAGTTACATCATATTTGTGATTGTGACATATGAGGATGCTTTCATTGTCTATTTAGAGAGGGAGCCCACTTATACCAAAGGTATATTGGCTGATAGAGCCATTGAGCTTGAGAGAGCTAGAAGCCCACGTCTATGAGGGAGACCACGACATTGATAGAGGCTTCATCAGAGAATTAGGACTAGCTCTCTCAAAACATTGAGCTCGGGAGAGCTAGATGCCCACGTCTATGAGGGAAACCATGACATTGACGGAGGATTCATCAGAGAATTAGGTCTATTCTAGTGTGACATGGGAGACACCCAATACAACTATTTATAGAGGCGGACATTGACAAATCTCTTCAACAACCAATGCAATACTTTCTTGGACAATGCCTGATGCCAGGCATCCTTGAGCATTGATGATGATGATTTTAGTTTTTCACATTACTTCATTTTTACTTTTGTACCCACACTGTATTAGATCCAACAAGATTGTATCAGTTTGGTCTCAAGTAATTTTGGCCCTTTGAAGAAGTTTAATATAATATTTCATTTCATTTCATTCTCTCTCTCTCTCTCTCTCTTCATCACACTATATGAGATTGCTATAGCACTTGAGAGTACGGACATCAAAGAGGGTCTTTCAGAACCTATTCAGTCTACTATTGGGGTAATCAGGAATGATCACTTTCTATTTTTGATGAGATTGGTGACTATATTTAAATTGTAGGGGATAGAAGTGAAGCCAGGATCTGTTTCACTTTGTTGAACTGTCGCTCATTTTCTTCACTTCATAGGAAGACATCTCTATGGGTGACTTGTTGTAAAGGGAGAACCACTTGAGAGAGCAAGGGAATGAACCTACTCAAATACCTTACCTTCTAAAGGAAGGAGACCAATTACTTAGCTATTGTGGGTGATGACAAAGATACTAAAGCTTGAACCTTGCTTGGGTCAGACAGCCTCAATTTCTTTTGTTGAAATTACATGGCCAAGAAGAGTGACCTTGCTTTCACCATGTGACACTTATCTACGTTAAGCTGGCCACCCAAGGTTTGCGTCCTAGCCAGGCCATCATAGACCTTGCTCAAATGGAGGGAGCGACAGTCATAGATGCAAAACTCATCTATGAAAACCCGTATTGACTTACCAAAGTATGGATGGAAGACAAAAGCTACATAGCGTTGGAATATGGCCGGAGCATTGGTGAGGCCAAAAGGCATCACTCTGTAAGCAAAACATCCCCATGGTGTTATGAAGGTTGTCTTTTTTTGGTCTTCTTCTGTAATGCTAATCTGACTCACAGTTTGTGTAAACCATGAAAGAAATTGTGACAACCTCATAAATCATCCTCTACCAAAAGTGAGTAAAGAGTGATCATAGGGAAATGATGGGTTTTGGCCAAGTACCATTGTAAAGCGGGATTGCAATGGCACATAACAAAAAAGGTTCTTGCTTGATGCAAAAATGGGTGAAACTTTTCCTACGAGCTCCTTGGTAACAAGAAAGGATCAGTATGCTTTACAAAACTTGGATATTTGAAGAGATGTGAGAAGCAATATGTACATGATTTGAAGAAGCAGTATGTACATGATGTACAAATAGGCATGAAAGAGAGTGGGTTGTTAGAGCCTACTGAAAACGTTTTGGGTTTGTGTGAGCAAGTTTCTTTTGTAGATACTATGGGTGATCTTGATGCTATAATGGAGTTTAGTTTATATCTTGAGAATGAAGTTGTAGAAATATGCTATGTGGAAATGTACCAAGTCATAGAAGCCTTTAAACAAAACTATGTATCAAACAAACAATTGGCCTAGATTTCCATGTTGAAACTAAATACAAGAGTGTATCAAAGAAGGTGAAACCAGTAGCTTCACCCTTACCATTTAGTAACAAGGGAAATTGAGCAGGGTTCTTTGCAACCAAGTTTGAGGAATCCTAAAGAGATTGGGTACACCTTCAGAAAGGAGTCTTTTCAAGAGTTGCAGATTCGCTGTGAGGAGTATATTACACAGGAGGAGACAAACTGCTTTAAATAAATGCTTTCAAAGCATGGCAAGACTTTTGCATTTGAGCCACATGAGATAGGATGTGTTGATCCTTCTATTGTAGCTCCTATGGTAATTTTTACAATACCTCATGTGCCTTCGAATCTACGGCCTATTCCGGTTCCAAAGGCTCATTTGCCAAAGTTAGTAGAGCTATTGAATGAAAAGATCAAAATGGGGATTTTGGAGCCTTCTTGTGCTCCATACTCAGTAGTAGGTGGTTCACACTTCCAAAGAAGAATGGTGCTCTACACTTCATCCAAGATATGCAACCAGTGAACAAGGTGACAATTAGAAATGTAGGTACAGGTCCGATTGTGGATGAGTTTGTAGAGGCATTTGTAGGGAGGGAAATCTACTCAATGGGGGTCCTCTACTTAGGGTATGATCAATTTCATCTTGCAATTGAAAGCAGATACTTGACAACCAGGAGGACCTTTAGGTTTGGTAAGAATGTATACCTTGCCCAGGGAGCAACCAACTTGGTTGCACATATGATGAATGGGATGAATAAGATCTTACATGACTTTATTCCTCAAATCACAATGCCTTTCATTGATGATTTCCTTATCAAAGGATGTGAAGAAAGTGAGAAAGATGAAGCTTTAGATCTCAAGGGGTGTCACAAGTTTGTGAAAAATCACATAAATGATTGTGATAAAATTTTGTCTAGGCTGGAGGAAGTGAATCTTACTCTGTCAGGAAAAAATTCTATGCTTGATGTTAATGAATTGCTCATTGTGGGGCATATGTGCGGGACATATGGTAGGAAACCTTGTCCAAAAAGGTAGATGCCATCCAAAAAATGAAAAAAACATTCACTAGCATCACTAAGGTTAGAAGGTTTCTAGGAGCATGTGTCTTTTATGTTATTTGGATTCCACATGCACATGTAGTTGATCCTCTTTATCCAACCACTTGATGTAAGACTTTTGTAAGTTGTATCTATGATGAAAACACCAACACAAATTGTAGAGATATTCTCACAGTGGTGGAGAAACTCAATGCCTTCCAAATTCTTTCCAATGCACTTGATTGTCCATGATAGAATGAATTGTAAATTAGAAGTGCCATTATATTGTGCAACGATCCACCCTGGTGATCCCTAGAAGTGGCTCTTTCTTGTTTGCTTTTGTAGCAGGAGATTAGCCATTGAGTATATCTTGTGAAGAGAGATTTCTAGATCTCATCCATAATGCTATAATGAGACTTACACTCTTTCCATGAAGTAGCTTGTTGTTGATGGATCTAGGTCTTTAAATGCCATCAACACTTAAGGCTCAAAAATCCTAGTCTTCTTTATGTTGGTTGCATGTGTAGTGAGGTCGAGCTTGTCCATTTGATGTGGTTGCTTCACTAAGCAGATATTGTCTTCTATCAGCTCATGTTGTGGTAGCTTGACATCATTATCTTCTTACACCATTCAGGAATCTAAAGGTTACTATGCTTGGTTGTCGCCCATGAGTAGATGATGCATGATGCTTCTCCAAGATGTTTATCCATTGGTCATAGATTTAATCATTGTACATGATCATGTGTGCTTCTTTGTTGGAAAATTATTTATGGTTGAACGTGATGTTACCAAATTAACCTTATTTCAAGACATATTTGTGACAAAAATGAGCATAGGAAAGTGGAACTTACATCCTAGGGTAGTCGACTCGGATGACCGACAAGAACTCCTACCTTGGGTTTTGTTGGTTTAGAATATGCAAGCCATTGACCATGGCTATGCTTCAAGACCTCCACATAAGGCTAGTTCTTCATTGTTGTTATTCTCTCCATGTTCTCCATTTTGAATATTTGAACAACAACCTCTTTGGGAGCATCTACCACAATCCTTACAGTTCTAAACTTATAGAACTTTTTCCTAGAAGCTGTTTTTGTTGCCAAAAAAAGTTTTAGCCACTATGATGGAATGTTCACCAAAGAGAATCTAATAGTGGTATGTTGCTAGCTTGTCTCCATGCACTTCAACTGTTTGTAAAGGCATTTTTGTAATTGGATTATACAACATTAGGTTTGCTACATGGAGACTGGCCTAGAGTGTCCTGCAAACTGCTTCAAAAGGTATTTCACATACACATTTGACAATGGTCTACATTTCTAGACATCTGGTGCAAGGTTACATTATTCAATTGGGATCAATTGGGTAAATTGTGCACAAAATTCAAAATAGTGTGCAATTTTGTAGAAGGCAGGAACCAATCCTGAGTTGGACTGTCAAGAGAAGGAAGTACCTAGAAGCAATAACCAGTGAGTTATTATAGCAATTGATAGTGCACAGTCAATCAACCTATAAATAGGACCCATTACTCATTTTGTATAGCTTTTTAACTCTTTAGAATCTACACTAGCCTATGTCCAAAGCTACTTGTGCTCTTGTAATCATTTTGGTGTGTTCTCTCGCTTCTTTTATGACAAAGCCAGCTTCTGAAATATCAAATTCTCTAGTGCACTCCGCATATCTAAAATACAATCCCAGTTTGAGTTTCCTTCACAGTGTCTTGTCTTTCAATTCCAGTATCTCACCTTTCAATTCTAGTGTTTTCTATTTCAGCTTCAGTCTTGTTTTCCAGTAATCACCAATCTCTGAATATGACATCTTTAGTTGTACCAAATTGACATCTTTAGTTGTACCAATCTGACATCTTTAGTTGTACCAAAGTGGAATAGCTGTTTGAGCACATCCAACTCATTCCATTTTGGCGATCTGGTGGTTTGAGCTAAAAGCTTTGAGACAGGCGACCCAACTGGTATTAGAGCTATAATATGTCCACAATTCCACCCAGAACAAGTACCAGAGGTCGTAGGCCAGCAAATCGCTTTATGAAAAATCAAGAAAGGGTCAGTCCAATTCTAGAAGAGATTGAAGTAGGCTCTGAAATTGATCCACAACTTGGGAATGAAATTGAGGTTGCTTCAGAAGGGGGTACAACTGAAAAATCAAGGGATTTGCAGCATTATAGTCCTTTCTGGCATAATAGGACTCAAGGATCCAAAAGTCAAGACAGACTAATGAGAGTGATAGAATTCAAATAGCTTATCACTCAACACACAAGGAAACCAAGAAAGCAATTGAAGAGACAATGACAAATATATGGAAATAGAGGATTGTGAGGCTGATACTGATCATTACAATAAGAAGAAGCCAAGAGGGAAGAAACATGTAGGTAAAACCAGAATTAGCAAGACCAAGGAACATTCTATTGATTTCAAAATTTCCTTTCCTATATTCTAAGGAGGAAAGAAGGATGACCACGATGTTCTCATATAGGCTTTTGAGCAGTATGCTAAGCTGAAAGACAAAGATGAAGATGAATGGGGGGAATACTTTCCACAAACACTGAAGGACACAACTAGGAAATGGTATCACCATTACCCAGCTTACCAGCTCAGATGATATCACAAGCTCATTAAAGACTTCAAACTAGAATACTCAGATAATAGGGGAGATGAAGATATTTTGTGTGAGCTAGATAAGATCAAACAAGGCAAGCTATCAGTCAGAAGTTAGGTGGAAAAGATAAGAGAACTAACCAGACAACTACATGAACCTCCCTAAAAGAAAAGAATGAGAGCTTGGTTCCTAAATGGCTTTAAGAGTAGTAAGCTGTGAGAGCAAGAGGTACCAACACCAATAAGAAAATTCAACCACGTGGTACAGAGAGCACTAAAGTTGGAATAGTAGGCAAAAAAGGAAAAAGGGCATATAAGAAGCAGTCTAGTGAAGATGAATCCTCTACTGAAGGAAGTTCAAAATCCAGATCTAGCTCCAGCTCTTTTGAAAGTGAACCAGAGGAAAAAAGTAAAACTAAGAAAGGAGCTTGGACCAGGAAGATTGAAGAAATGTCTAAGCAAATCACCGAGATAGACAAAACAAGAACCTCAATGAGGAAAACAAAAATATGATGTTCTGAGTGCAGGTCAAAGGACCATATGTCAAGTGAGTGTTCCTAATGCACATATTGCAAAGACTTTGGGCATGTCTGAAACAATTGTGGAATTTGAATTCATCACTTCAAGGAAGGAAACGACCTGTCAATGATTGCCCTTACGAATCCAAAAATGCCCAAGGCAGATGGAGCCAGTGGGACTAGGGAAAATGAAGCTACTACAATGTTTGACAATTTTACATAGCATTTATGCCATTTGGAATCAGAAGCCCTACGATCGTAGGTCCATAGAAAGCCAACATATCCACACCATATGATATCATAAAACCCTACAAGCTTGTGGCCACAAGATAAAAAGGTGTTCTGATTAGAACTCACTATAGAAGGTACCCTATGACCTCAAAGACACTAAGTCTTATATGTACATTGTGCTCTATTGTTTGTTAAACACATTTTGATTCGTTGTGAGTTGGACTGAAACTATTGAATTGATTTTTTTTTGTCATTCAGGGTGTATTTGAAAAATGTTTTCCTATTATAATGTCATATATTAGAAGATTTTCTTCTCAGATTACATCAAGTATCTCATTCAAAGTGGAACAATGATTTGAACTTCTTTCAAGAAAAATTAAAAATCTCATTTACAAAATAGCTTTAAAAAATCATTCCATTTTGAATTTATGAAGTGCATCCTATGTGAGGAGACAACTCTCACTTAAGTAACATTGCTAAATATAATTGTTTGATGCTCCTATCATTTTCTTCTTAGTACTTGTCTTTTTTGAGGTGATGAAAACTATTTAAATGATGTTGACAATTCATAGTGCTACAAAAATGGTGTTTGTTGAACACCCTCTATCTTGAAGATACTATACTCTTTGCACTAATTATTACTTTTGTGTACATGAGATAAGGCCTTAAATTTCATAAAATGAGTTGTTGGCCGTCTTTGTGTACAACCCATACAAATTTGGTGTAATCAATTCATATGCTGCTAATTAGTCATATCAATGGTGTTTTTAAACACCTCTTTTTTTGAGACACCACCTCTAGAAGCTTTATTAAAGTTGTAAAGCATGCATGGAAGTTTTGAGAGACCATATCTAGAAGCTTTAATGAAGTTATAAAGCATGTATTTATGAAAATGTGGCATGTTAATATAGATTCTTTTGCACAAACGTATATTCTTTAACACTATGCCATACATGACTACTTATGGTCTTAGGGCCATAGGCTACACCACAATATTCTTTAGGTTTTCTTTATTATCAAATGTTAATCTAGGTGTTGTACATATTATAGTGTAGTTGAAACTTGATAGTTTTTTAAAATTGGGACTAGCTATTTTCTCGTACTCGAGATTAACTTGACCAATTTTATGATAAGAGTTGTTGGTGCTTTTTGTGTTTAGATATTATATTTTTGGTCGGCACAATTAGTGTATATGTTTCTTAGTAGCCACATCATTTGGTGTGTTTTGACATATTATCTTTTTTAGAATCCATCTTTATGAGCTTTGATTGATGTTTTAAAGCATTTCTTTCATACAAATCCTTTTGCAAAAATCTATATCAAAAGTTTTTTTTTTAAAATTAATATAAAAACAAATTTGGGTGCTAGAATCATGACATCTTATCTAAATTAAGGACAAATTTAGCTTAATAATAGTAGAATAGCATGATCCTAAAACGCCAATTTAGCATTTGGGAAACAGGATTTTCCCATTTCATCTAAAATGGTGTTACATGAATATTGACTTGGAAACAACTAGTATAAATCATGCTCTAGTCGACCTACAAACGCTCTCTTCTTTTGTTGTACCAAAAGCCGAGAAGCAATCTGTGATGCCTCTTCTTCAAACACTGCTAGAACCCCTGTAGAATTAGAGAGATTGTGTTGTGGGTGTCGTGAAAGAATGTTGCGAAGCTTGTCAAAGAGAAATTATAGGTAATCAATGAATGTTGTGTGGTCTTGGATTCTTTATGGCTTATGCCCATTAAGATAGAGCATTGAAGAAGGGACACATAATGGCATGATGAACTCACTCCTAGAATGTAGGCTCACCTCCCAACCATAGAGACAATATGGGCTCACCCCCAAGCCTGGGGGCCTCCAGCCAATGGGCTCGCCTCTGTCGCAAGAGCCGGTGTCCCATACCACCAAGCCACACTAGTATGGGTGTGCGGGCAGAGCCGCCATGGGTGTAGAGTCCAAGTGTGGTGATCACACAAGATAATCGCCAAGGAGACTCATGTACTACTTATAGGAGTTCATAAACAAAGGTCCAAGTTCACACTAGGCCAGACATACTACAAGCAGCCATCCTAATGTCTGGGGATGTAACACTTCTTCCCTTGTTTTGAATTGATGTCCTCAACAATATTCGTGGTTATAAAATCAGTAAAATCTTGCACACATGGCAGGCATGATGCAAGCCAAACTCACTCCTAGACATTGTTGGTTTTCCAAGCCCTAGTCTAGTTTAGTAGGCTACCCATGGGAACGTCTCCTAAAACTCACAGTTAAATCTTTAGTTTTCATGAAAAAGCAAGCTTTATATATGTATCTCTTTAATCAATCAAATGGTGTATTATTGTTTTTCTATTGCATCGAGTTCATCTCTGCTCTCTCTCGCTTCTCTATTGTTACCCTCTCTCTGTTGCACACCATCTCAAGCCGTCATGACTCTATTGCGGTATCACCCACCATAGCTATATTCCTAGCAAGTGGTATCAAAGCACCATGTTTATGGGCATTTTGATAGGCCATCTCTATGCGTAATTCTATGATTCCAAGACCTAGAGGGCATTGGCAAGTGGCGCTAGTAGTGCCAGGCATTCTAAAACGCTGTCAACTACTTGTGGCGGAGCTACATATCAAAATGTAAAAGTCGTAGCCCAGGCGTGGTGGAGGCCATCGCTACCAAGGCGTCAACAAGAGAAGTATTGTGCGGTGGCATTTTAAAACACTGTAGAGGTGGTGGCCGATGGGAATGCATCTCAGAACGCTACACTGCTAGTTGTCGTGTAAGCAGGCCAAGGCTTTGATGAGGAGCTTGTAGAAAGGCTGGCAATTTTACACATAGAGCTGCCTATAAAAATTTTGATAAAAGCCAAGAATACTGCAATCATTTGAAACGTTGCCTTACTGGTTTTTGTGGTGCTACTATAGATTGCAGAGGGTGGTTCCCATGCATATCAAAATGCTATCCTATCTAATCAACCTCAAGCAAAAATGTAAGCAAGGTGAGAGGTACCACCTCTCACATAAGAGGATGCAGCTATAGCCGAAAGAATCCTTCCGGATTTTGATCTTAAGGAGCACCTTGAAATGATCGAGCTCCAATTTAGATGCCAAAAAGCGACCTCACAAAACTACGAGCTCAAGATGTAGAAAATGCCAAGAGTGAGACACCGAAGGCCAATCAAGAGATAGAGAGACTCAAGCAACAAGTCATTAGCCTACAAGCTGACAAGATACAACGTCTCCAAGTTGATCTAAAGAGAGTGAAAGAGGATGCTCTGATTTGGAGAGACAGTACTCCAAGCTATGCGAGTCTTATGACTTGGTGTAGCACACCCTCTCCACCCTCTTAGCATTCCAAGAAGTACCTACACTTGCATCTACCTCTCAAGCACCTATTCCAACTGTTTAAGAGATTAAAGCCTTGAAGATGGAGCTGGAATAAGAAAAGTTGGAGTGAGAACTCCTCATGGATGGGTTGCTTGCAACTAACACCCAAAGAGAACAAGAGATCAAAGAGGATAAAGAACAATTGGCCAAGCCCAAGGAGAGGCAACAAATTTGAAGTTGAGTCAAAGCAACATCCCCACATCAAAGAAAAAGATACACGAGCATCGTTTTGCCAAAGTTGGGAGGGTCTTTCTCGACCGCAACACAAAAATAGAGGGTCTAGCTGAGGAAAAACTTGGGAATAAAGGTCGGCGAGCAATCAGTGGGTGTCTTACCGGGGTAGACCTCTGCCCTGTGTGATTCTTTGCTCTCCACACCAAAGCAACCCGACAGAGCTAGCACGCTACCTCCCTCGCAACACTCCCCTCCATAGAGCCCCCCAACTCACGAGGGAGAGGGTGAGGTAGAGGAGAAGCACCACCCAAACCCCAAAACATCACTTGTGCATACAATCTTAACATGCTAATATGCACAAAACTCATAATGTTCAGGCCATGTTTCCCAAATGGAATGGGGTGCTCACTTTCAAAAAATACCTCAATTAAAATATGGAAGCTCCATACTATTTCTCACACTCCTCACACACACACACACACACACACACACACACACACACACACACACACACATATATATATATATATATATATATATAGATATATATATAGATATATATACATATATATATATATATATATATATATATATATATATATATATATATATAGAGAGAGAGAGAGAGAGAGAGAGAGAGAGAGATCATAGCCAATGCAAATGTGAAACTGTTAGATTACTAGTATGCTAGAAGTGACTACGGAGGGTGATTATATAGACATATTAGACATGAGAGAGCCTTGAGGTGGCAAGTGAGTGATATTTAAGAGTCCATATGTCTAGATACACCTCTCCACACTTCTCTCCACGTCCATGACTTTGTAGACTACTTTTGGACCATCATCATAACTTTTGGAAATGAGGTGCAGGCCATCTAGAAATGATCTAGGGGTATTGTACAATGAATATGAGGCATTGTACAAGGGTTTGAACACACTAGGATTACAGTTCTAACACCCTCTATAAGCCAACTAGGGATGTAGTCCATTGATTAGATAAATTCCCCCCTCAATTAAATCTTCTAATTTAAACTTCAATAAGGTTTACATCTAGGGTGTATCCCTACCAATGCTTCACAATCTTGGCTCTCTTGGACACAAGTAGCAATGGTTTTATTGAGGGTGACTACCCAAGAGAATACATCTATATTGCATAAGCAAATGAGTGAAAAGAGGGTAAAACCTTGATAAAACTAATAAGGAGCATGTGGCTCATTTAAGGTAGGTCTTAGCTTGGAGTACTACTCCAAACACTTATGGAGGACTAACATCCCCATTGAGCACGCATAAATAAAATCATATCATATAGCTAATAGACTCATTTATGCACTAAAAAAAATTCAAAGATACCAAAAACTTCTTCACTTCTCTTACAATACCCCCAGGGATCGCGATCCGTCCTGCTAGCAACTTGATACAACTGATTTTTCTTTCTTTTTGCTATATAACTTATTTTCTTGAGAGTCAATAACTTGTAAGGATTTTATGCCCTAGGGATCACGATCCATAAAGCAAGCTTCCCCTTCCACAAGGTGAACTCTCAAGGTTGTTTTTCTTGTTGGACCTTTTGTGTCTAGCTCGGGGTGCCTAATCCCAGGTTGATGAAGAATCCTCCCAAGCTCTCATATGTTGAAGTGGTTGCGGGTGTTAGGGTTCAAGCCAATTGGTCGGCCGTCCATCACTAACCGCTAACCATATTCTTTGGATATAATGCAAAATGAGGAGTGGTGAGTACTTCTGACCGAGAGCTCCACCACATCTTGTCTCCTATTGCTCTGTACTGCACTCGCGCACTCATGCACGCTCCAACTCCCACACTCATCAACTGGTTTCAGAGCTGTGGAAGTTTCTCGATTCAATTTTGGTGCTTGCACGAACTTTGAGGTGAGCTACGGCCTAGATATTGGTGTGCAGGAAAGTAGAGCTGAAGAAGAAAGTAATCCGAGCATACGACTATGCACATCACTGGACATTACAATTGAATACAGTAATGCTAGCAATTGCAAATCCTAACAATAGCGTTGGAGTGAGAATGAAGGCAACAACGCTACAAAGGGAGAGAGAGAGAGAGAGAGAGCTACAGAAGGCATAGTGAATGCATGTGTCACACACACACACACACACACACACACACACTTGGCCGGCCTCTTTCTTGGCAACATGCATGGGTGTGTGTGGAGCGAGGCTCTATGCAACACACACACACACACACACACACACACACACCTCGATATCGACAAAATCTCTTGTAAGGGCTTTTTCTTTCTTTCCACTGCATTGGTTGTCTTTGGCACCATTAGACTTCTGTGACCTTAGGGCCATACAATTTCTAGCCAACAAGAAGAGAATGCATTAACCTTAGGGCCATAGGCTTTCTAGCTAACACAAACAGTGATAAGCGCAAGCGCAAAATGGACCTCAGCGGCCTCTAGGCCAGGCCCGTTCACGCAGAACTCGTCACGCAAAGTGAACAGGGGCACCACCTAGCTTTGAGTGGCTAAGATGCGGATAGCAGGGATTTAAATGAAAACAACACAATGCATCATAGAGAGAGAGAGAGAGAGAGAGAGAGAGAGAGAGAGAGAGAGAGAGAGAGAGAGAGAGAGAGAGAGAGAGAGAGAGAGCTGGAGACGTAGACGGAGGAGATGAAGACCCTTCAGAATGTGCAGGCAAACTTGATTCAAGATGGTATTTACAAAACCCCTCGTATCGGCAAGATGGAGACCGCGGTGTGTGTGTGTGTGTGTGTGTGTGTGTGTGTGTGTGTGTGAGAGAGAGAGAGAGAGAGAGAGAGAGAGAGAGAGAGAGAGAGAGAGAGCCTATAGTGCGTTCTCTAGGGAAATCTCATGCGGACGGAGATTCTACTCCTATGCATAGTGACCATTGAATTCAATGTGTGTCCATGGCTTCTCTTTCAAGTGTTGACCCCGATAGTGACCTCTCTGCGCTCTTTTATAGGTGCAGGCTACATTAGTTTAGTATAACTTGATTAGGTATAGGGCCCTAAGCTAGAGAGACAAAGCAGGCATCCAGGTCCCGGATGGTTGACTGGTGTCTTGTTTTGGGAGAAATAAGAAAATGATATTCTCCTAGGTGGGCCTTTGTGACCATCACCTAGAGAGAGGTGGAATATACAAATGATTTTTACAAGGTTTGGCTTGAAGACGGAAAATGGATTACCCTACAATGTTTACTGAGGAAGTGCATCATGGACAAGATGCCGGTGAATTGCAGGCTTTACTAGTGCGTTGGTGTAGCACGTTGGTCGATTTTCGTGCCGATTGGGGCATGCCTTCGGCGTTTTTCTTTGAATTTTTGTCGCCATCGCGTGTTTTTGGTGTCGTTTGTCAACGCGTCGACGTCCGTTTTCTTTTGCTTTTTTTACTTCCATGTGTGTCGTATGTGTGAGTTGTTGGTGCGTATGTGTGCGGTGTATGTATATGTGTGTACATGTATGTGCTTGTGTGTGTGTGTGTGTGTGGAAAGAGAGAGAGAGAGAGAGAGAGAGAGAGAGAGAGAGAGAGAGAGAGAGAGAGAGACGTGAGGTCAACTGTGTGTGTGTGTGTGTGTGTTTATGGAAAGAGAGATAGAGGGATGAATTTCACAGGATGAGAGAGAGAGAGAGAGAGAGAGAGAGAGAGAGAGAGAGAGAGAGAGAGAGAGAGAGAGAAAAGAGTGAGCGAGATGGAGAGAGAGGTGTGAGGAGTGTGTGTGTGTGTGTGTGTGTAAGAGTGTGTGTATGTGTATGGAGAGAGAGAGAGAGAGAGAGAGAGAGAGAGAGAGAGAGAGAGAGAGACAGAGAGAGAGAGAGAGAGAGAGAGAGAGAGAGGTGAGGGTGTGAGAGAGATATACAGAGGGATCAGAGAGAACTTATGTGTGTGTATGTGGGTGTGTGTAAGGGTGGAGGAACGAGAGAGAGAGAGAGAGAGAGAGAGAGAGAGAGAGAGAGAGAGAGAGAGAGGGTGGTGCCGAGGGGGGTGGCCCCTCTGTGAGCGCTGAGACAAGGAGGGGGGGGGGGGTAGCGGCAGCCTGCAACCAACAAAAAACGTTTCTTTTTATATTTTTTAAGCTCCCTCGATTGGGGCTAGATCCCATGGCCGCGGCTCTCAAAAGTTGGCCACCATTAGCCCTCCCTTTCTCGCTAGAGGCATTCATGCCTCTAGCTCGGCTTATGATTCTCTAGCAGCGGAGTTGGAGGTTTCTCCCTCCTCTAGAATATCTATCATGAACTCTGGATCAAACCTTAAGAAGTACCTTTTGAGCCTCCATCCATTGACTCTGGTCTTGTGAATTTGACCATCTGCCTCCATCAATTTGTAGCTACCATTGGCGTATCGCCTTTTGACGACGAATGGCCTTTCCATCTGGGCTAAAACTTCTTATCTTTCCTAGTGTTTAATCTGTTGTCGTATCTCAATACTAACATGCCTTTCTTCCGACCCTTTTCCTTAAGCCGTTGATTGAATGTGAGTCGGTATCGTTCTGCTCGTGTTGCATAGTAGTTGATCGCATCTTCCCGGTCTAATTGAAGCCTTTCTAGATCCAAGATGTGGTTGTGGAGATGGGCAATTGGGCACTGTAACTGGCTAGCCATGACTCGCTGGCTATCTGTACCTCGATGGGTAGAATGGCCTCTTTTTCATATACCAAATGAAAAGGGTGAAACCTAGTGATGTTCGGAATGTCATGCGGTAGGCCTAAAGAGCGGCCATGAGATGCTTATCCCAATCACTTGTGTGGTTATTCACCTACTTTGTGATGATCTTACAGATCATGCCATTTACCTTTTCCACTAGACCATTGCATTGTGGATAATATGGAGTAGAGTTTCGGCGTGTGATGGCTAGCTTTTTCATCAGTTCTCCTACCAAGTTGTCTCTGACACCTAGGCCTCTATCGGATATTATCTCTAGAGGTGTGCCAAAATTATAATAGATGTGCTAAAATATGAACTTTTCCACTTCTTGGGCTGTAATGCATGTGTGGCTGCTGCTTCTGCTCATTGGGTCATGTAGTCTACATCGACTAGAATGTACAGTTTACCCGACTGGGCCCTTGGTAAAGCACCAATTGCATCTATCCCCCACTTCTCAAACGGGCTATATGAGATGATCTTCTCAAACGGGCCATATGAGATGATAGGAGTCTATGTCTCATAGGTTAGTGTTCGATCACTGGATACTTGACAAGCTATGCATGTTTTACACCAATGATAAACATCTTTGTTCAGACTAGGCCAAGAGAATCCTGCCTATAAAATCTTCCTACTAGTACTTTATAGAGCAAAGTGGCCACTGCAAACACCATAATGGAAATTTGAGATCACCTCCATGATTTCACTGGAGATTGGCACTCACCTGAGAATCTGGTCTTTGCCCTTGCAATACAAAGGTTCTGTCTATAAGGTGGTATCTTGTTGCCTTTCACACAAGCCATTGTTTCTGGCCCTTGGTGTACCCTTCAAAACATTCTCTTATAGCTAAGAAGCTGATGATATCAGGCATAGCATCGCCTACCCTGAAAGAGGGGCAACTTCAGTTTTATTGCTCCTATGGGAACATCTTGTATTTTTTCCTCGGCTAGAGCATCTCCTTCTTGATTTTTTGTCCTAGGGACATGAAATAACTGCACTGCTTCAAAATTTCTTAGAAGATCCTTAACTTGGCATAAGTGACCAAGCAAAACCTGATTTTTACGAATCCAAGTTCCATTTATCAACTTTATTAAGAGCATGGCATCGCCAAACACATTTAGGCATTGAGCCCCTTTCAAAACACATTGTTCTAATCCAAGAATTAGGGCCGCATACTCTGCTTTGTTGTTGGAGTGGAAGTGTAGTAGATGCCCAATAGAGAAGACCTTTTTCCTTTTCTCATTGAAAATGACGATGCCAACTGCAGCCTCGTCCACTGTTCTTTTGTAAGCTCCATCAAAGAAAAGAGGGTGAGCTCCTTCTAGCTTAGGAACTTCTATCATTGGTGTCACTCCTTTGCCTTCTATGTTGACCTTTAGCTTTTTCTCATAGTGACGATGAGTAAGAATACCTGCTAGGCTAGCTCTAGTGGAGTTCTCTACTTGCATCGTGTAACCGAACTCTTGTAATCTAATGAGCCACTTGGAGATTCTAGATGAGACATCCATGTGTTGCATCACATACAAAAAGACTTCTTTCATTGTTAGAGTTACAAAGGGTCTAGGCAATAGATAAGAGCGAAACTTTGTAGTGACAAACATTACTGCAAGCACCATGTGCTCTACCGTGATGAATCCTTTTTTTAATGGGGTCATGACACAACTAGAGAAGTAGATAGGACGCATGAAAGAGTTTTGGGGGACCTTCTGCATCAGTACGGCCCCAAGTGTATCACTTCCTACACTAGGGTTAACATAAATTGGCTTGTCCCATCTAGGGGTTGCAATGGTGGGAAGTGAAGCCAGGATCTGTTTCACTTCGCTCAATTGTTGCTCATTTTCTTCACTCTATAGAAATACATCTCTATGGGTGGCTTGTTGTAAAGGGAGAACCACTTGAGAGAGCAAGTGAATGAACCTGCTCAAATGCCTTACCTTCTGAAGGAAAGAGACCAATTGCTTAGCTGTTGTGGTGATGGAAAGGATACTAAAGCTTGAACCTTGCTTGGGTCAGCCTCAATTCCTTTGGTTGAAATTACATGGCCGAGAAGAGTGACCTTGCTTTCACCAATGTGACACTTATGTACATTAAGTTGGTCACCCAAGGCTTGCAGCTTAGCTAGGCCATCATAGACCTTGCTCAAATGGAAGGAGCAAGAGTTGTAGATGTAAGTGGAGAGTTTGTGTAAACTACAAATCTCTCAATGAAGCAACAGAGGGATCATTTTCCCTCCCATTCCGAGACGAGATTCTCAACGAGGTAGCAGGTCATGAGCCCTACACATGACGTGATGGCTACTTAGGCTACTTCCAGATTAGCATTGCAAAAGCAGACTAGAAAAAGACAACCTACATAACACCATGGGGATGTTTTGCTTACAGAGTGATGCCTTTTGGCCTCACCAATGCTTCGGCCAAATTCCAACGCTATGTAACTTTTATCTTCCAGTCATACTTTGGTAAGTCAATACGGGTTTTCAGAAATGAAACCTGCCTGTAGCAAATTCCTTACCTCTTTAGCAATGCCTCTTGCTGAACTACCCCAAGCCTTCTGAGCTTTTGCACTACAGGCTTACTTACTTCCTTGAGTCTTATGTGGTGTTGCACCACTGTGATGCACGTGATCTTGTCATAACCATCAATGAAAAGTGTGGTGAAGTTACCGAGCATAGAGATGTGGCCTTAGGGCCATAGGATTTTTAGCTAACACAAAGAGCACCATGTGGCCTTAGTTCCATAGGGTTTTCTAGCTAAAGGCCACAAGGTTTTTAGTGAGGTGGTTTGAGGCAATCAACAAGATAAGTGACCTCTAAACACTCCTCAAGGCTCCCGTGCTGCTAAATGGAAGTTAGGGAAACCACAAGCACAAAAGACCATAGCAAAACCCACAATGAATCTTAGATAAGATAGGGGCACCACCTAATTTTTGATACAAACTAGCACGCAAATAATATGTAGACAAACATGCAAAAAGAGGAATGCAAAATTGCCACACACACACACACACACCAAACATAGTCCTTCACAACCGTAGGGATTTGGAAGAGAGTAAGGTAGAGAGTACGAATCAACTTGAACATCTAGATCCTGGCCAAAAAGATTAGATGTTTCCAAACTTATAAAAATTAAAGAGACAACACAAGCTTGGTCTTATTGCCATTATACCTTTGTCTTAGGGTTACGAGAGTCCTTTCACTGTGTCACCCTCTTACAATTAGTCCTAGGCAACAATTCAACAAGCCCCTTAAAACCACAAAGCATGAAAGGACACAAATAATCTTAAGGACAATTTCACCTTATACAAGCCATTGAGCCTACTTGCCGAGTTGATTTTGGAGATAAGAGTTGTAGCCGTTGTACACAATTGCACCCCAAAGTATAAATCTTATTTATGAGCAAGTGGAGGCTACAAATGTGATGGAGAGCAGGACATCATTCAATTCCTCTCAAAAGCCTCAAAACATCTCTATGCACATATGAGTATAATGTGATAGAGAGCTCTCAAAGCTTACAATCTCCCTCGCACAACTAGGGTTGGAGAGTGCTATGTTACATGTGCAATTGATCTATTTTATATAGAAGAGAAGGGCTCTATTTATCGGTTTTTGGAAGCTCCAATTAGGATTAATCCTAATTAATTTTATTGAAAGAAACACAAATTATTGATTTCTTGAATTTCAAATGAGAGTGGGTCTCGCTTATGCTTTGAGTCACATGAATGTGGGCTCAAGGCCCAAGAGAATTATTGAGGTTGAAAGAAGAATGGATTGAGTGAATAACTTGGGACTGCCTACTTTAGTGGATAGTAGAGGGTGCGTTTTTTACAACAAGGTTAGTGGTTAGTGTTAGTAATCACTAAAATTTAGTGGTACAATTTACAATGGGTAGAATGAGTTTGATGGTAAAAGGAGATGGTGAATGAAGTGGGAATCCTTAAGATGGTGAAGCCTTGAAGAAGCTTGGACTTACCTTGTGTAGATTGTCAAGAATGACTGCCAATCTTCTTCTTCTTCTCTACTTACGCCTTTTTTGCCGATGTCAATGTCGATCACCAATTTACGCCTTTTTTGCCGATGTCGATCACCAATTATAAAAATGAAAATATGGTGATGAGATTTTCCAATTTTGCAGAGGTTAAGTATGGCCTACATGTTGAATTATATGTACATAGAGAAGAGGTAAAATAGAATTATAACATGGAAGTGGTAGAGAGAGACAAAGACGGTGAAAGTATGTAGGGTTCACATGAGGGCTATGGAGGTGAGAGGGAAGGGTTATGGTGAAGAGGGGGAGAGAGACCATGGAAGTTTCAGGTTTGAGTGAGGGATGGACAAGAATGTGTGTGTGTGTGTGTGTGTGTGTGTGTGTGTGTAGAAGTGTAAAGGGAGGTAAGAGAAGACTAGGGTGACTTATGAGAAAAAGTTGACCAATTTGGGGTCCACCATAAAATTCGTCTCACCGGTAGGTACTTGATCAATTTAGGAGCTGAGAGCCCCAACCCATCCCTTTGGATTGGGTGGATCAAGCTAGTAATAATATAATTTGTATCAACTTGACCAATTAAGGAGCTAAAGAGCCCCAACCCATCCCTTTGGATTAGGTGAGTCAAGCTATTAATAATAGACATTAAGTGCTCCAATTTCTAGGGAATAATTATACAAGAGAGCCGCCAATCCAATTCTTAGGGTATGAATACCCATATCCTGACAGAAACCGTTTGATTGAAGTCAGGATAAATTGGAGTAGCTAAATTATTAAATAATATATTATCTAATTTCAATTGTTAAGTATGGCACTAGTCCGACCAAAGACTAATAGGGAAAAGGAGTGTGTGTTTAAGTATGAAAAATCCCTTCATAATTGAACCATACTTAGAAAACTATATTAAATAACAATATTTTAAAACAAAATGTCATAAAACTCAATTAATATTTCATATACAGCAATACAACATTCTGTATCTAATGGATAATACAGTTATTTAGATCAGAAATTGATCTCTAATCATTACAAATTGATATCTTAATGTTGTATCTCTCTGTGTCCACCCTTTGGGATGAGCTTCCACTACATCTACATGGAGAAGGATCCAGCTGTTACCTGCATCTATAACAAAACACTCAATTAGAACTGGCTATGTTTGTGCGTTTTGCAGGTATCGACACTGGATCCAGTTGTCATCCATGTCACACTTGTAGACCTAGTTTACCGCTTACCCTTAGGATTGACTTTTAAGTTAAGAATATAAGTAATGTAACCTCTGAGTGTAGAGTCATGTGTATCCCAATATTCACCGAGTAGACTCAAAGTAGTGCTAGTATCTACTACCATGCATGATACAAAAATTGACCTAATTCTCCGTAGGTACCTATCTATGCGTTTGTATGCCGAAAACAAGGGGTTTATCATTTAAGAGTGTGTTTACAGCCTACTAGATGTTATGCATCCCATAGCAACAAGTGATATTTTGTAGTCATGATTATGAAAACAATTCGAAATTTTATGAATTACATAAACCCCGAATCTATCTCCAGTCCCTGTCAGTCTCAGAGTTTCAAGAAGCTTACTTTCAGCATTTGTCTTACAAACAATATAAGCAATTCTATCAAAAATCAAAAAGCATTTCATTTGTCTTCTTAACGATTTTTCAAAAATTTCAGCAATCGCCATCTCCAAGGAGACCCTCACGGGAGGTTTAAGGCATTCAACATAGATGTTATTCCTTTATCTCATACCATGGAAAAAAAACCTCATGTTTTACCAGTTTCGAGTTGTGACTTCCACTTTAAACGTCAAACATTTTTTTGTATGATTACAGAACAGAAATATTCATTAAAGACTGCAAATTCAATGAGATCCAAATGTTCAAGTCAACCAATTTCAGCAAACTATTTATGTTCACTATGCTAATGCTTACTTAGAAATAGAACCATTAGCTACACAACCTAATGAAAGCAAGGCTAGTAGAGCAATTTAACCAATGTTTGGACAGAGTCTTGATCGTGTACCAGGCAATTTTCCAAAAAAAATAGTATATGCCATCTCACAAAGAGCCCCTCCATAAGATTTTTGAAGCTTCGACTTAACTCAGTCCAACTTGATTGTTTTAGGAACAAAAGTACCATTTAAGTCTATACAAAGAACAAAGTATTGAGATTTGCAATAGTAAACCAATTTTCATTGAGCTATCTCTCCCAGCTTAAAAGATACCAACATAACATCCTCTATTCCAAATGCATGAGCACATGCTTACCAATTACCACAAGGTTTGAGACATGGTTTATGAAGTCTTATCATCCAGTACGCTACCAATTTCAAAGTCCATAATGTGTTTACCGATAGCTAGCAAAAACCATAATTATTATACAGAATGCATCTATGTATGTTGACTTCTTATTAGTATGCCGCCTAAACCATTGTTTTTGGTTACAAAATGATCAAAATACCGAATTATCACAGCAGTTCTAAGTAGGTGAAAACACCTACCTGATGTATCTTCCCCTAAGAGCATCTCCCATGGCAACTAGTGTGAGTGTTATGCCGAAGACCGTGATGATACTCCAATAAGATCAATGATTCCTTAGGTGAACGAGCTTCAACAAGGGTGGAATTCCTTGATGATCATGCCTGCAAGTGTGTTTGTGTGTGTGTGTGTGTGTGTGTGTGTGTGTGTGTGTGGTCAGTAACCTTATGTGCAAGGAGCTAGGGTGGGCCTGACCTATACTGCATGTGAAAAAATTCGAGGTCATGCACTATTCCTATCCAGGGCAAATCCGCCCTTTGCGTGAGAAAGAGAATGAAAGAGAGAGACAAGCAGAGTGTGTGATCCACTTGGCGCATACGTAAGTGTGGGTATGGCATACCATATCATGCACAACTTACAGAGATGCCGAAACAAAAACGCACCATGTTGTGTGTGTGTGTGTGTGTGTGTGTGTGTGTTTATGAGTGAATATCCCCTCATTTATATGAACCATACAAGTACAATTGTAGTAAATAACACGTTAAATGTTAATCATATTCTTATGTTAGCTATTAAGTAAAAGGAGACAAAATGTTAGTCATATTCTAACGATATTTATTAAGCAAAATTAACAAGGGAGACAAAATAACACTCTAGACGATAGTCATATTCTAATGATAGCTATCAAGAAGAATTAACAAAGGAGACACAATCCTCTCTTGATTTTAATTATAAGAGACCAACATGTGTGCAGGTTGTGTAAAATAGTATGACAAAATCATTATACATAAATAGAATAATAACAAATTGATGGTTAAATTTAGAAGCATAAAAAAATGGAAAAAAGTAGATTTTGTGTGTTTCTGAGAAATTCTTGAACCAAAACTACATGAATTAGCACTTTACAACGGCCACACTTTCACAAGCCTCAATCAGTATCTTCAAGTTGAATAGTATTTTGATCCTTTTTGTGAGTCCTCCGAGAAGATCCTACTGCGGAAGGGTCCAACTCTTACCTGCCATCATCCAAAAAACACATCAAGTTAGAACTTGGCATATCTTTGATGGGAAGACAGGTGTCAATGCTGAAAACCCAGTTGTTATCCATGTCACCGTCGAAGAACCTGCTAGCACCTGCCCTAGGACTATAATACATGGATTGATTTGTATTGATACAACTTTTGCTAAAACAATCCAATTCTATATACATATCTTGGTATGGTGTGTGTGTGTGTGTGTGTGTGTGTGTGTGTTGGAGATGATACATGGTATATCAACGATTTCAAGGGAGGAGATGCACGATAATGCCTAGCGAGGCTGAGCTGGAACAAGGCTGTTTCAGCAGAGCCGTGCGATTGAATACAGAGCGTTTTTCTTTCTCTGTGCGACAGAAAGAGTATTGGAGCCAAGATTTATGTGATAAGGAGAGTCTTACAACTTTATCTACATATAAAGGGAGAGAGAGAGAGAGAGAGAGAGAGAGAGAGAGAGAGAGAGAGAGAGAGAGACCCTGAGTCCTCATGTTGAGAGTGTAAATAAGGGATAATGAGAAAATGAAAAAGGACCAGATGCACCCCAAGATATTATCGAATGGAGCACAACCACTCAATTATTGAGAAAAGGAAAGGGGAAAAACACCTCGTATATAGCTCACGAAGGGGGGTGGGTTCCCCAAATTTAAGATAGGTAGTTAGTAGGTCGAAAAAATAAAGCATCCATGTGCACTTTAAAGCCAAAGAAAACATTCCCATGCGTAGTTATGAGGCCAACTAGGCAGCTGAGGGAGGGAGTTATAAGGGCTCATGCTGGGTGTGTGTACCCATGCACAACCACATAAATATTTCCCAAGGATATAAACTTGATTAAGCCAGCCAGTTGTCAATCATGCAAGCATATATGTGTGCGCACTAACGTAATTCAAAGCCAACCGGAGGGAACCCAACTAACTTTCTTATAGAGAAATCATGTCCTTCCGAGTAAATGCAAGTGTTATCCCCGAGATAGTTCTGGACTGTGTGTAACAACCACTTTATTGATAGTACTAAGCATGTGAGTGTCCATGCATGCCTTGGACCAATAGGATGTAGATGTGTGGTATGTTGTCAAGTTAAAGGTGGGTGTGTCTACTAGTAGACTTGAGGGGGAATTCAAGGCCTCCTATATCCAGAGGGCCATTAGTTTGTATAATAATCCGGCCATTATCTGTTACCCAGATAACATGTGTGTGTGTGTGTGTGTGTGTGTGTGTGTCATGGGTCATTATTGAAAAGGTTATGGATCAAGCATACCAATGCAATAAATCTTTGGCTATAATCGGCCAAGGTTTAATATAGGCCCCTGTTGTCCATATATCGAGAGTGAGATTACCAAAGAGGAAAGCAGTCAGCCAAGAGTTAGTCAGGGAATTGTCATCTAGATAAGTGTGTGTGTGTACTCCATCTTGGCACGAGAGAATCATCTTATTACCAAGTTAGTGTAGGGCCTCCATCTTAGCACAGGAGATAGCGAGAATGAGGCTACCAAAGAGGGAATAAGTTGGCCAAGGTTTAGTCCAAAAATTATCAACTAGATAAGTGTGTGTGTGTGTGTGTGCGCGCGCGCACGTGCGAGCATGTGTGCGTGGGCGTGTGCGCGTGCGTGCACACGCGTGCGTGCATGCGCGCGCGTGCGTGTGTGTGTGTGTGTGTGTGTGTGTGTGTGTGTGTGTGTGTGTGTGTGTGTGTGGGGGAGGTAAGAGAAGACTAGGGTGACTTATGAGAAAAGGTGGAAAAATTGGGGTCCAACATAAAATTCATCTCACCGGTGGTAGCTTCAAAACTTATGAAAAAACTTGAGGTGATTATTCAGATTGTGGGCTACATATTGTCTATTGGTCACTTCTTCAAATTTTGAGTGGAGACCAAAAATCTCGCCAAAATGTCTGTTTATTTCTCATTTCAAAAGTCTTTACTGGTCCCTTCTTTGTTGAATTTGCAACATGCATTCAAGAGTGAGTCCCTCCATGAGTCATATCATGATACGAAGCATCGAGGTTATCTTTACACATGCATGGAGAGGATCATTGGTGAATAAAGAAATATATGCATGGTGGGACTAGTGTATGGACTATTCATGGACTTTAGCTTAATGAGCACATGGTGTTTGAATTATGAGTAGAAAATAATATATGGAAGAACTATGGATATGAAAAAGATATTGGAATCATATGATATGGTCCCTCTTTTGTAATATTTTGGGTGAAAGAAGAAAACATATGCAAGTAATTAAATTATATAATAAAAGTGACTAAGAGAGTAGAAACCATTTTTTTGTTTTCACAAGGGTGAGGATGGAAATGTGGGGGTGATTTGTATAAAAGAAAAAAATATTTTATGAGATTAGTGGATAATATTGGCAACAAAAATATACTTTGGTGCAAAAGGATGACAGAAAGCATACATATGTCTAATAAAACATACACCTAGGTATAAATATTTACAAAAATACCAAAAATTATAATAAAAATACATATATTTAGGCCTTATATACAATGAAATATCTACCCATATATTGGCCATAATATATTTTTATTTTTATTTTTTATTTTATTTTTTTGTTCGACAGCCCAATGGCTAGCTAGCTGAGGGTTTTTTTAGGAGATATTGGGAAAGTCCCCTAACTCACACACGCCTATGTACAGTGAAAGGGTGAAGATAGCCACAGTGTTTGGGTGATTTTGATAGGGTGAGGTAGCTCACTATGGAAATTTTGGATAGCCGAAAAATGGCTATCACTAGCTAATATAAAGAGAACCCTGTGGCCTTAGGGCCGTAGGGTATCTAGCCAACAAAAAGAGCACCATGTCGCCTTAGGGACATAGGATTTCTAGCCAACAAAAAAGAGCACGTTGTGACCTAAGGGCCATAGGGTTAAGGTGGTAGAACAACTTGTTTAGACCATCCCCATTGATTTTGGAACCATTTGGATTAGTAAAACACTTGGCCAAGTCCAAAATTGGAAAAATACGCAGACTTCAGAGAAAATCAACAAGGAAAAGTCAAATCAGGCTAAAACTTGAAACCAGGGTGTGGATAAATCCTAAAACTTATGGGAAAATCAATCTGTGAAGAAAACAATAAAAAATATCAAAATGTGGAAGAGATTTATCTTCGGCACGCTGAAGATAAAAATCTCTCTAGAAGCTCATTTTCAATCCACAGGGTCTATTAGGGTTATAATATAGCTCCTAAGCAAGTTTCATCAAAATTGGAGATGTGCAAAAATCAATACACCAAGGGAATTGGAAAAACCGTCCTTCATGCTCAAAAAGAGCTAAAAACATTGGTAAGTGGTCAAAACTTTGTGAAATTCATGGTACAAGCTTGAAATTACTTGAAGAACCCAACCCAAGCCACAAATTTCCAGAAAAAGTGCAAAAGAGGAAGATTTATCTTCAACGCGCTGAAGATAGATCTCACACTATGGAAGTAACTTTGCAAAGTTGACATTAGGGTTATTTTTGGCAACCCCCAAGAACTCCATTTATGAGTTGAAAGTTGAAACAATGAGCCTACCTATGAGTGCAACTATCTTCGGTACGCCTAAGATATCCTGATCAAAATTCACATCTTTTTTGCACAAAGAGTCTATCGAGGGATAGAGAAGGGAAATTTTGTATCTTTTTGACTCCTTATTGACCAAATTGAGGTTAAATTGTGGAATCACATACGGTGTTAAGTGTTGTTGTGCAGGAAATTGCGACTTTGTGAAGGACATAAGAGCAAACGGCAAAAGCATTGCGCTTGAAACCAAAGGAAACCTTCTCGGTTTGAAGTATCAGTTCAATTGAGTTGCATAAATTCATATATGAAGCTAAGGTCTGGTAGAGTCTTGGAAAACTCGATTGACTAGGAGAGAATAGGGGCAAAGAATCCATAGAAGAGAGTGTAAACCAAGGGAGACCATTAGAAACTATTGTGAAATAAGTGCCAGATACTTACTCCGATTCAAGCTCAGACATGTCTTCTTTTTTTACTCAATCAAGAACAGGGACCTCACTCAAATTCAAGCATATCCTGACTTTCTTTAGGACCAACAAATACGAAGCCTAGATTTACTTGGACCCAAATGAGGAGTTTGCAGTGCGGATAGACGACCATACCATCAATTTTGAAGAGGAGGTGAGAGCTAACAAACAAGATGACATGTATGTAGACCAAAATGGAGTACAGTATTGCAAGATACAAGACCTCGACTCGGTAGATATATGGGGATTAGAGGTTGATACTCTAATACCAGATAAGGGTATAAAGGAAGGACCTCCAGTGTTAAAATGAGTTAATAGATGCTAAACCATTAAGACGCAACCCCACTGATAACCCAAGACTTGGAGTTTATTGCTAATAAGAGAACTGTATTAAGTATTTGGTATGGACTACACATGCAAGATTAGGACAACTGACTCCCTTGAAAATTGTGTACATCTTCAAGATCAGGCAAAAAAAGTTGGCAGAACTTCTGCTCATATCTTTAGAGATTGTTACAACAATAACTTTGTTATGATGACCCCAAAAGAGATTGAACAAACCAATTACCAGGGAAACTCAATCCATGAAGTAATCATGGAAACCACACGGGAAATTGATCGGAATGTGGATCCAAATGCTAGATCTTATAATAGCAACAAGGAAGCACAGCAAGGGGTAGTCACCTCAATGGTACCAATAGAGAAAGGAAGGCTGAAACCACCTATAATAGGGGGGGAATGGGTGACATGAGGACGAGAAGAGGTCCACATGAGTCACACTTACCAAACAAGTGGTTTGAGGGATGGATGGATGAGCAAGCCCTAGTATCTGTTACTCCATACCCTGAAACAAGCTCTGTAACAATGGGGATGGAAGAAGAGTGGTATAGTCAACCTGCTCCAGTCCCTATGGAGCCGATGTGTCAAGCACTTACTGAAACAGCACCTGTTAACTTTATTGCAAATCAGAGGGCGAGACCACCAATGGTCAAGCCAATGCCCAAACCAAAAACTGGAAATTATCATAATTGTGGAGCGGATGATCATTGGAAGAATGACCGTCCCAAACCAGATAAGAATGCATGACCTATAAAGGCTTATTGTGGGGCATGTGGACGAAAGAGAGGACACTTTCTTGAAGATTGTCCTAGGAACCCAACCAACAAAGGAAGAACTACTATAAAAATAATTCAAATCATGCCAAGTAGTTCATCAGAAGGGAAACCAACAATTCCTATTCAAGTGATGACTAGATCCCAAGACAAGGAGAACAAGCATAAAAATGCAAGTGGAGCTGACAAATCCAATTAATCCTCTAAAAGTTCCAGGAAAGAAAGACGTAAGAGGTACAAACTTAAGAGACAAAAACGGAAAAAGAGACTAAAGAGAAGATATGAAAGGAAACAAAAAAAAAGAATTTAGACTTCTTCAACATAATTCAATGAACCAAAATCAAAATCTTCTCGATCAATATTGGTCGACCAAATCTACAAACCAATGAATGCAGCTCTTGAGGCTTTCCAAGCTGGGTTGAAAGGGGTTCAAACCCTAGAAAATCAATAGAAAAATTATTGAGCACCAGATATGGAAGCAGCTAGACTAGAAGATTACATAAACCTTGTGCAGATCACACAAACCATGATGGAAAAACTGAATCCACAACAGGAGGTTGTGGAAAAACCGACTGAAAATGAGACCAAAACCATGAAGGAAACGCCTCAAGAAAAGGACGAGTTGGGAAACATAGCAAATGATAACTCACCATCACCTAAATTGGAAGTTCCTAATAGTGAGGAAGGATGGGACGAGGTGCCAATAGTTGAAGGAGATTGGCCAAACTACCTGTGGAAAAGGGTTAGAGAAGAAAAATATGGAAGCATAACCTTGAAATCAGCTCCAATGAGGAAGTTCAGTTTGATAGATTCCCCATGGAACTGGATAAGCAATCATTATATGGAGATTGGGGGGGGGGGGGGTCCGAGCAGTCTGGCTCTTCAAAAGCTAGAACTTTGCAAACGCTACGGTCCTACTTAGGAGAGAATGAAGAGAAATTGATGGGTCTGCAAAACAACCAGAATAGAAAGGCCAAGACAAACCTTGGATGTGGCTATTCTACAATCCATTATGTCAGTTTAGTGCACATTGATCACTTTGGGAGAACTATTGAGGTTAAAACCGCAATTGTGGGAAGATATACAAACCACAATGGAAAAGATGGGGCTAAAAGAAGCATCTCAAATGGACTTGGAAAAATTGCAAAACAGACATACATATTAAAATTGTTAGGTCATTACCTATAAACAAGGTAGGGGACTACTGTGAAGGGAATGAGGGAAACACTACCCTTTTGGTATAGTACAATGATATAGCTACCATGGCTATTTTAGACAGTGATGCAGGCATTTCCATAGTAGCCAAAGCTATCTGAGAAGCTTGGGGAAAACGGGCAATCAGGCAAACAAGAATGAAACTGCAATTGGCAGATGGACACATAGAGAAACCAATGGGCTTACTTGAGAATGTGATAGTCACTTTCTCTGGAATTGACTACCAACACACTTTTCCATTTTAGATTTTGGAAAGAAAATCAACTATGAAATCATCTTAGGAAGTCCATTCATGAGACAGATACAACTACTACAAAACTGGGGCAATGATTATCTCTACCTGAAACAAGTAGGGACAATTACCCGAGTAAACTTGAAAGATCATTCTTATAGGGATTTTCCTAAACCCTAAAAAATGCATTTTTATGGTTAGACAAGACAAAAATTATTGGACATATTGTTTCTAAAAATGGCATAGCCACAGACATGGAAAAAGTAGCAGTTATTGTTGAGATGACTAGACCAACAATAGTCAGAGGGGTTCAGGCATTTATGGGACATTATGGCTACTATTGTAGATTTATCTACATGTATGATGTGATTGCTAAGCCCATTTATAGCCTTTATCACTCATTTTGAATGGACCAATGAATGTGGAGTCATTTCAAAGCTGAAAGCTCCTGACTAGGACAAAGTATTTCATGTACGCGTTGATGCTTCAAGTTTTGCTATAGGCTGTATCTTAGCTCATCTAGGAGAGGTGACCATGGATTTTCTTATCTCCTATTCTAGCCGACAATTAAACTTGCCAAAAAATAATTATACAACCACAAAAAGAGAAGTCCTTGGCATGGTGTATTCAGTCAAGAAATTTTGACACTACTTGCTAGACAACAAGTTTGTCTTTTTTGTAGACCATCAAGTCTTACTCTTTTTGGTAACAAACCCTGCAATACTAGAAGGATAGTAAGATGGTTCATCAATCCTACTTGAATTTGACTTCACAATGGTGGTTTAAAAAGGTACCACACACCAAAGTGCATATCATTTGTCGAGATTCACAACAAGGGAAGCACCTAAGGGGGTGGACGATTATTTTCTAGATGCATATATGTTATGTGTGGAAATGGTTCCAAGATGTTTAGAAGACCTTGTGACCCTAATGACCATCGTGCAAGTGGATTCGCAAATAACGGTTCCCATTACACCACAATTGATTGAGAAATTTGCATCGTATCAATTTGTTGGCTGGACAATTGTATCAAAAACACAAAGATGGAATCCTGATCTTGTGCATCAATCCTAAGGAACAAGAGGCCTACTTGAGTCAATCACATACCATAGTAGTAGGACTACACCTTCCACATGACCAAACCTTAAAATGATTAACTTGTTTGGGGGTTTATTGACCCACTATGAAGAAGGACATTCATCAATATGTGAATGAGTGTTCTCAGTGTAAAGTAAAAGCCGACATACCCCATGCCACATTGTTCCACATTGCATCCACACCACACTGGAGCGGTTACCTAGTAGAATATTTAATCAACATAATCTTTTCGAAAAACATGAGTAAAAGACGAAGGAGGGCATTAGAAATGGAAGCCACCAACTACATCTTGATTGGAAACCAGCTCTCTTAATGAGGGAAAGAATAACATCTTAAATTGTGCGCAAATGAGGAGGGATGTCTTCCTATTTTATAACAAGCACATGCAGATGTATCAGGATGTCACTTCTCTCATGAAACCATGGTCAAAGCTATATTGATGGCAGGCATCTGGTGGCCAACTTTATTTGCGGATGCAAAAGAGTTTGTTCAACAATGCGATGCATGTCAAAGAGCAAAAATGCCGGCAAGGGTTGATAATATGCCATTGTAACCTATGATGAGAGCACAAGTGTTTGGTAAGTGGAGTATAGACTTCGTAGGACCAATCCAACCACCAGCTTACAAAACTCAAGCACATATATTATTGTGGCCACAAATTACTTAACCAAGTGGGTTGAGGTATGGGCCACTAGTAAGAACAATGATAGAACCACTGTTTTATTCTTGTATGAATGCGTATTCACTAGGTATGGACTTCCTATTTAGCTTGTGAGTGATCGTGGATCACATTTCCTTAATGAGGTGATAGAATATATGCTAGATGAATTCATGGTAATCTATAACAAATTGTGTTTTGTTTTTGGAGTCGGGTAGGGCACGCCCGGCCACTCCCATCATACACCAAAAAAGTATACAAGAAGAACGACCAGAACTATCCATAACAAATCATCTCCCTGTCAACCTCAAGCGAATGGTCAAGCAGAACATATGAACGAAATTTTGAGCTTTGTACTAACTAAAATTGTTAGTTCAGGCAGAACAGACTGTGAAATGCATCTTCATTTTGCCTTATGGACTTATAGAGTTTCCTCCAAAACAATTTTGAAAAGGACTCCTTTTAATTTGGTCTATGGCCTAGATACGATCTTGCCAATGGAATTTTTATTACCCACTCTCAGAGCTGCTGCTGAGTTAGAATGGAAGGGACACAAATTGTTGGAACAACTTGAAGATTTGGAACGATTAGATGAGAAACAAGTAGCGACCATTGCTCACATCTTCGCACAAAAACAAAAACAAAAACAAAAACAGTTCTTTGACTCACAATTGCTGACCAAAATATATTCATTGAAACAACATTTACCCAAATTCAAGGAAAAAGGACGTGGTCCTTTTGTCATTGAAGATGTTTCACCAAGCGGTGTAGTCAAGTAAGCTACGTAGATGGAGAAATTATGGCAAATTGGATTAGTGGATGTCGGCTCCGTAAATACAATCTTCCCTTGACTAATGAGCTTTTGCAGAGAATGCATGTAGCCAAGGAAAGAAACCTTAAACAACAACAGGTGATAGACAAGGCTCAAGAGGAGGCTCGCATTCGGATTCTAAAACAGAAAGTTGCAAGGCAACTTGTTCTACAACTTGTACCACTCAATACTCTCCAAGTTTAGGCCATAGCTGAGGTAGAGATTGATGAAGAGTGGATGGTTGGTCTTGATATGCAGATTAATGTAAATCTGAAAGAGGGATACAAAGTGAAAGCTTTAGCGGACAAAGGAGCTCAAGACAATGCTATCAATTACTCAACTTATCTCAAGGAAACTACTCAACCACTTGAGTATTGTTGAGCCACTATCAATGGATGTAACAAATGAATCACTCCAACGCTAGAAAAAATTAACTTGAATATTATGGTTCATGGATTTTCTTGCCTGCATACCTTCGTATGTATTGATGATGAACACATGAATGAAAACCTAATACTAGGGGTTCCATAAATGAGAACCTACAAAGCAGTACAAGATTGGGATGCCCGAATGTTGGAACTCACACTTAAAGGCGGAAAACTAAGAATACTATTTGCATACACTAAGGAAGAATGGAAAGGATATCTCAATGATTCCCATCTAGGAACCAGAAGTCATTAGTCACAAATACGACCACTGCTCCATTCAAGACTACTTCTAGCCAGCCTATGAAAGGAGTCAAGCAAATTTGGGTACCCAAGAGCCAGCTCAAGAACCAACCTCAACAAGTATGGGTGCCAAAAAGATTGCTACACATCACCGACAACTTTAAAGAAAAAAGATTACATCCACCTGCTCAACAGAAGTCACCGCTAGTCAAGAGGACATGGATATGGCAACCAAAGAAGCAAAGTACAGCCACAAAAGGACCAAAAATCAGCAGCAAACAAGTTCAACAATGGGTACCAAAGACCCGACATCAAGTCAAGCCGGCTACACTTAGGTGTAAGTGGCATATGAGTCTGGAAAGTAAAAAGGCCAATGATTTGACGTAATTGTGTGTTAATGTCTGATTTTTGTCTAAACTTAGGTGAGTGCCCTAATAATGAGATAAATGGGAATTGCATATGATAATCCCCAGGTGTGTGTATATAATGTACATATCTTTCCATGATTATAACATAATAAAATTTCATTTGTTAGCATTTATTTTGATCGAAATCATGATAAAAATGGAGCAGTCCACAAAAATATGGATGAATAATAAGAGTGGAATTGTTTTAGAGTTTTTTGAGTATCATACAGATTTTTTTTTAGTGGTTAGGCTATTTTTCTTTGTTTTTTTTCTAATAAAAGCTAATAAAATCTAAAATAAATAAAATAAGTAAGCAAGAATGTCAAAGTAAAATAAGTAAGTAAAAGTGTCAAAATTGGATTTCGACTTCAAATGCCAAATCTCGAAGTCCAAGGGAAGAGACAAAAAGGTTTGAAGCAAATCGGATCAAAAAGTTCAGCGGCCTTATTCACCAACTAGTCATCTGGGACAAATTATGACATAATGATCGAGGGATGTCAGTTTTTAGAAATTTTTAATACAAGAGTATGCAATTAGACTTGATGAGCTCATTGGGTAGGTAATTGACAGGAGGTTTCGGGAAATTCCAGGTATATATAGCCTTGTAGGCCAATATTTCTCTCATTTGCATTCTAGAACTCAGAGAAAGAGCTCTGAGTGGTGTACTTTGGCGACCTTCTACGCTCTCCTACGCACTGCCTGCTGACTCTTACTCACTCCAATCATGAGGGGTAAGTTCCTAACTACATCTAGAAATGTTTTGATTACCACATTGTCAACCACAGGAGCTATAAGGGGCACGACAACATACGGCAATTTGGGAACGATTAGGGGCAAAAAGGCTAACACCGGCTACACCTGACACCCAAATTGAACCAAAGGCTCATCCTCGTGGGGGGGGGGGGGGGGTCTCATTGTGTGTAAATTTTGTATATCATGCGCATTCAAGGACTATTTTTCAAACTCCTTATTTGTTAAAATATACCCTTTCTCTATTCAATCTGTACTTTTTTTTCCAAAATTTATTTTAGTATATCCTTTTGTCTGTGAAAATGTCTCATCACTAGGGGGCAACACTTTGCTAAGCTCCAAAATGCAAAGGGAGTCAAAAAATTTGACCTAGCACCTTCAGCGCGCCGAAGGTGAAGGAGTTAGATGGGGACCAAAATTTACAAATGTTTTGAGGCCATCATGTTAAGGAACTACGGAGATTTAGGGGTGTAACTGAGGCTCAATCATTAGTATAGGACAAAAAGACCATATTCACACCGCAAAGTGACATTTTGCCCCACAATGCAAAATCTTGACCCAATTCACCTCAAAATCAAGAGGGACACTCTCTACACTGGATTGGACCTCCACCAACCTCCAAGGAGCAAGTAACTAATGATTAGTGACTCCAAGTGTACGATCCCCAATTTTTGGGTCTCTTCTAAAAATAAGAAAATTAACTTTTAATATCTATTTCACCAAATTTTGACTTAAGATGCTTGATTGACATTATTGGAAGGGTCTAAAGTCAAAAGCAAAGTCGTTTCCATATTCCAATAGGTTAAACGGACGTTTGGTTCAGTTTTGGAAAAAATCTGTTGGTTTTAGCTTTTCGTGTTTTATGGCATTTTTGAAAAACAATGAGCTTCTCATGATGACCTAAATATAAAATTATTAATTTTAGTCTCCGTCGAATTTTAAAAATGATCACCCGAAGCAAAACGGTACCAAATGAGATTTTTACGGGAAATGTTTTATAAAAAGCGGTATCGTAAATACACCAGGGCAGTACGGGAAAGTCATAATTATGTCGGGATATCACGGTGTGACATAGTCTAGCTATTGTTTCCATTAGTTGGCCAGATACTGCTCGGATGGTCAATTTGCTATAAAAGTTGAATGGTAAGTGGGAGAGTTGACCACCAAAAAGCAAAGGTTTATTTTTAGGAAAGACAGAGTCCTTTTAGAAAAGAGAGGAGGAGTTTATTTTAGAGCTCTTTTTGTGGAAGCCAAGCTTCTTCTTAGAGACTGGAAATTGTGCATCGAAATCCATATCTGCAAGAAAGAAAAAAATTACAAAATTACAAAAAAAATATTAATTTTTTTTTAATCAGCCGCAAACGTGTGCGAACTTATCTCTCTTTGCTTACTCTATTCTTGGCTTGCAATTTTGGCCTTGAGAGCCTATATAAAGACCTCTCTCCGTTCACTTTGAATACACATAGATTCACTCACGGAGGCGGAAGCTCTCTTGCCTTGACGTCAGAATTACCTATCGATTATACGAAGTGGTGCAAGCTCTTCATCACCATCTCCATAAGCTCTTTTCTCTCTCTCTCTCTCTCTCTCTCTCTCTCTCAAGAAAAAGAAGGATACTCTCTCTCTACTTGCTTATTATCTTCTCTCTCGTTTCACGGTGTACGTGCTCTCTGAAAACTTTCATGGCAGATACCTCTACGTAGCTCTCATCACTGCTCTCTTGCGGCAAATAACGAAGCCTTTTGACAGCCCCTAATCAATTCTAAAGCACGGTAAAAATTTCTAAACTCCATAGTCATCATCTCTCTCTCTCTCTCTCTCTCTATGTCGTTTTTCTGCGGCGGTCACCCTCTCGGTGATTGTTTTCTCGCATACAAGTGCATGTATAGATTAACCAAGTACAGACGAAGTTGCGCCATGATTATTTTATCATGTTTAACACGTTGATTTATTCACATGATACGTTTATGATCACATGCGTACATAACAAGCGCTTTTTGTTACACATCATAGAGACGGTAGGAACACTGTTTTCGTCATAAATCACAAACCGTTATGAATCAGTCCGAACTCTTTTTACCAAAGATAAAACACATCATTTAGAACGTTTCTCTTTTTGGAGTCATGTGAAAAACACGCATGAGCTAAGAAATATAGTCAAAAACCAGTTTGTTGCCCACTACACAACCAAATATTTTGACTCCAGGCTCCTTGGAGAACCACTATATAGATTCACCGGATGGGTAAACCCACTTAACCAATTGAAAATAATGATGAAATTGATCATAAATGAATTTAGGTCTCTGTTATTACTTGGGAATGCGAGTTATTAATCACTCTATTATCGGTTTTGCCTACACGGTAGGAGTGCTATCAAGGGGGGATACCATATGACGTCGTGAGTTAACAAAACCGTTTTGTTATGTTGTATGGTTTGTGTTGGTGAGTTGATTTCAATTATTATATGTCCATAAAATTATGTGGAGTATATGGTTAAACATCTTGAACCGCATATGCAGATATGAATAAAGTGGCTTTCTTTTGGGGTTATCGTTTGTTGTGTGAGTACCATGTGGTCAAAGTGATGTGATGGGTGATAACCTATATTATGGAGTTGAACTTGATGCATTGGTTTGAGGTCAAATAATTTCATTTGCATGTTTTGCATGCCACCGAAAATGTCAAAAATTTGTTTTTTCATGTGTGAAGTTATGGTTTATGGTTGACCTAAAGGTCGGAGTTGTTTTGCATCATGTTTATGGTGTTGGAATGTTATCATATGATGTATGGGAACTCATGGATTGATGTGGATGCCTCATATGCATGGTTATGGCTGCTTTCCACCTTTCTAGGTCAAAACTAGCTCTATGTGCTAGAGAGGTGAAGTGTAGATGTGATGCATCAGCTTTGCATGGTTGGATGTTGTCAAAAATTGGATTTTTATATCATGAAGAGTTGCTGGTTGGACTCTTTTTATGTATGAAAGAATCACTTCTTAAGGATCACATGTGTGTAGACTCCGATTGATTGCAGGAGATGTGCCAAACTCCAAGTGTGGGAGTTGGTTCAGTATGATTATGGCTTATGGTCAAGGGTTGAGATTCCCTCATGGATTATGGTTGAAATATTATGGTGAAAGACGGTGTGGCTTATGGTCTTTTTTTTGGATTGGGTTATGCTGCCAAAATTTTTGCAGCCATGTTATGTTCTAAAGTGGTTATGCAGGATTGGGTATGCCTCACCCAAGTAGGGCGGAGTGTTCACCCGTGTAATGTGGTTATGCAGGATTGGGTATGCCTCACCCAAGTAGGGCGGAGTGTTCACCCGTGTAATGTGGTTGGATTATGTTTATGGTTTTTTTTGGATTCGATCATGAAGTGATCAAGATACTTTATGGTATACATGTAAGGGTAGAGACCTTATACAATCTAATTGTTTGGAAAAGGATTGTTTGTGCATCTGGGAAGTGCTATTGTGATTGGACTCATGTGTTATGTTTCTCATGGCAGCGTTGCTACAAGACTAGGATCACCTACATCGCTTAGCCTTAGACTAAAGGGTTTTTGACCTGGGGCTTTGCTGGATCGTGGGTGTTGTCTAGGTCTTCTTCTTTTTGTTAGGCTCATCTACACGGTTAGTGCGTCGGGGGTTGCATGACCTACACGGCTAACACGTCGGGGATTTCGCCTTGGCTTTTCCTAAACACCCAGTGCTGGGCATTGAAGAGGCGTGGCGCCTAAACTAGTATGGTTGGTATTGATACCTTACCACCTGCTGGTATTTGGGATCCTTTCAGAGCTCGGGTTCATGGAGGGAGGCAAAGCGACCTCAGCCTATGTCTCGCTCAGGTAGGTTGGAGGTGTTTTGGCTCGCTCCTATCGAAGTGAAATTCTCTTTGTTCGTAGTTAAGCGGAAGTGGATAGGTGGACCGGTCGATCCCTACATAGGGTCCAGTGCTCAGGTAGGTTGGAGGTGTTCTGGCTCGCTCCTGCCGAAGTGAAATTCTCTCTGTTCGTAGTTGAGCGGAAGTGGATGGGTGGACCGGTCGATCCCTACACAGGGTCGAGTGCTCTGCTAGTTGTTTTGTCATAAACTTTTTGATGTTATGGTATACCCAGATTTTGTCATTGCATTAATATATGGTTGCCTATTCCATTTAGATGGGCATGTAAAGATTCTCTGTTGTCATCTTCTCATGTCTCTATGCACTCTATTTCACCCTCCACAATGTGATATTTTTCTTGAGTACGCTTTCATCCATAACACCCATTCAGGGTGAGCACTAGTCGCTAGGTACCTCTAGATGCAGTCCGGCTCATGGCCTAAACTCCATGCTTGGTCGGGCGCTGAGAACTCCTCCCCTATGCAAATGCTTCCGCAACTCTGATGTATATTGACAATTGTATAAAAGTGTAAATTGTATATTTTTGTGCATAGACCCTTGGGGAGGGTATCTCTCACCAAGTCTAACCCTGCTCAACAGAAGATGGTCAATCTCATCGAGAACTACATCAGCTACCAAGAAACAAACCAAGGGTTCCAACCACCATCATTTACCTAGTAGAAGCTAGATGGGGCAAAAGCAAGGCCTAAAGTGCAATAAAGTGTAGCTTGTGTCTTCGGCATACTAAAGATGACTCACTAGCATGGCACCATTTTTCGCACCCCCTTCTACACTTGCATGGTTTTCCTCCCCATCACAAACACTACATCACATTCTAACACTTTTTTCATGCAAACACTCATAAAATGCACTGTGCCACATCCCATAGCCATTAGTGCCCAGTTCTTACTTTTAGCTTGCCAAATCAAACCCAACATCACCCATCATCAATAATAAATTCTCTAGGACCCATCAAAGTACCAAAAATAAGAAATGGCCCTAAATGGCCCTCTTTTCATCTTACGTGTGTCTAAGATAGTAATGGCAAGGAAAGAGCCGAACTTGCATCTGTGATACACAGATATGTTCACAGTGGTCACACTAAACACTTGCCCAAGTTTTATCAAGTTTGAAAATCCTCACTTGGTCAAATTACCAAAAGTACAGAATGTGGTTAAGTGGACATATAATTGTTCACAACTCCCATCATAAAAGTCCAAAAGCTCTCAAGATTCTTGCAGATCACCACCAGCACTTATATTTTCTATACATTCCATCTGACACCATTTTTGCATGCACCTACACCCATCTACATCTTAGGTGCGCCGAAGATAGATTTTGCCAAATTTGTAATTTTTAGGGCCCATTTTTACTTATTTAGTTGTGGTACTTGGTTGTGACTTGCCAGAATGGTCTAATCTTTGAATGTGCTAATACATTGTCAGGTTCTCTCTCATCCACATTGGGAGCTCAAAAGAAAAAGACCATGATGCAAAAAATTGTTGAACTCCCACCATATCAGCTGGAGGAAGACTCCTTGAGAGAGGCAAATGTCACCTGGTTAGCAAAAGACCAATTAGATAGCCAACATGTCATTGTCTACCATGGATAATTCAAAAGTGCCAAAGTCGAAGTACAAATGCTACCAAGGGAAGCTCAGGAGCTCATCAAAGAACAGCCAGTCTGACACTTTGGGCAAAGATTGGCCTGCTGTGGTGTCAATTACAAAAGAGCCTATGAGCTCTTGCACATCATCATTGAGGAAGGACGAGCCACCATATCTTACCTCAATGGCTCTCCTATTGAAGTTAACATAATAGAAGATCGAGTGGCAGAAGCACTCAAGCTTCAAAAGGAGGAAAACCTATGAGGGACAAGATTACCAACCAATGGTGTTTTCACCATCCAATCATACTCCTTTTCAAAATTGAATCAAAGGGAAATAGAGCAAGCACTGTGACTCTATCACCAACATTTTCACTTCACTGCCAAGAGATCGCCAATGTATACAGTCCCCAATCATGCCGTGGCTTCCACCTTCACAAAAGCATCAAAGAAAGAGGGGATGACATAGGTGAACCACGCACAATACATCTACACAACCCTCACTCATGTGAAGAATCCAGAGAACGTCACATTTTTGGGAGCTCCATAAGTGCTCACCAAAATTGCCTATCACAATATAGGCCAAGTAGAGCATATACCACCTGGCCCAAAGCAAAATTTATGGTTGCTCAACAAGACAAATGAGGAGCCATAAGTACAAACACGGGCTCCACCAGTGGCAACAAGACTGCGAACTCGATTAGTTGATGTACCAGCTCAAGAACCCACATCCACAACAGCAAAAGAAGAAGGTAAGAGAGAGGAGGAAGTGCAGGAAGAGGAGGACACTCCTCTTGAAAGAAAAAGAAAAGAAAAAGGAAAATCTAACGTGGATGAGGCAAAACAAACCAAGAAACATAGGCCAACAGTAGTTATTGAAGAACCGGCACAAAGAGCGGCCATAATTGAGAGAGAGAGAGAGAGAGAGACTGCAGCCTTTGAGCAACCAAGAAACATAGTCCAACAATAGTTATTGAAGAACTAGCACAAAGAGCAGCCAATTACAAAGATGCGCTTCACTTGTTTTCAAACCTTTTATAGGGTAGAACAAACAAATTCCGCATGGATGTCCTTCCTTGAAGGTACACAAGGTCTATTATACGATCTCTCTGGTCAACCATCTGAAGAAGTCATTCATGGATTCTATGCAAGGGCCATGTTTCTACTATCATATTATATGCAAACATTTGAAGAAGCATTCTACATGGGCTTTTTCACTTACACATCAAAGATCTTCGACCCTGTCATCACAAACCTGTGAGCTCGGTTTGTCAATTATTCAACAATGGAGCGCAAGAATGCAATCAGCATGCAATTCATGTCCATTGAAGACAAAAAGCTGCATCTCAGGCACCAACAAGGTCTTGAGCATCAAGCAAAGAGAACGGCGACGCGAAAGCCTAACCACTACTTAGCACCCTAAGTAGTTGTGTCGCGGATGACACATGTAAGGAGGGGGGAGATGTTAGCTGCTCAACTAATAAGAGCAAAAGAAGAGTATCAAGCACGACTCCACACATTTTTTCAAGCCTAATGATTGTAATCAAACCCATTCTATGATTAAAAAATTCTGCAAGTCCAAAGCCATTGTAATATTATTGAATACCAGTGAGTCTAAAGGGGACACTGACTTCCACGTTTGTAATTCTATGTAGTCTCTTAACCTTATATTGAGCCCCAATTAGCTAGGAATCCATTTTTACACCTTGGCAAAGGTATAAAACCAAATTTTTGTAACTTTAAGACCTAAGTTTTGGATAATAACGGGTAAGCGTTGTTGCAGTAGCTCAACAACTTTCTACTGTTTCTTCAATCTCTTGTCTCTCTCGCATACGATATTGCATTGGTGTTTTGAGCATACCAATGCCTTCATAGGTGAAAGCTCTCTCTTTTGATGTAAGTTTCTTGCGATAAAGTGTGCTTTTAGTTGTGCCCATCTACGAGCTTTTTTTTGTTCCTTATGCACAATACATGCACTAAAATTGGATTTTGACCATATGGATAGATAGAGTAGTCTAGAGAAAGCTATAGCCCTTCTGGGACCAAAACTGACAACCCTAAAATAGGTTGTTTATCTTATGCCCAATTTTTTCTAGGTTCCAAAAACAACATTTGAGCACATGAGAGTGTAGAGGATACCTTGCCCATGCTAGATGCTAAGTTTCATTCACTCTACACACATTTCACGATGTGAAGTTGATGCAACAAGGTGGGTGTGAGGTGGTGAGAGTGAAGCATGGCGGGAGCTCCAAAAGGGTATAATCCCTTTGTAACCTATTTCTTGTTTTGAAGTGCTAAAGCCATTGAGTGGCTGCTTTCCCATGGACGTAGCCCACATTGGGTGAACCACGTATATCGTGTGTACTCTCTCTCTCTCTCTCTCTCTACTCTATAATCTCTTGTGTGTGAAAATTATCTCTCTCCATTAAGTAATCTACTCAATATTTACTTAGCTACGTCATATTTCCTAACAGTACCATGGTGCCCTTGAATGGTCTAAATACTCTTTGAGAGCTTTTACATTGACTCCTATGCCGCCCTTTGTCCCTAGGGCCATAGGTTTCCTCCTATTGTAATGTGGGATCATATGGCCCTAGGGCCATAGTGTGCCAATGTATAAACTCGAGAGCCATATGTTACCCTCTATTCTAGTGAGAGATTCTATGGCCTTAGGGCGATAGGGCGATAGAGCCATAGATTTTTCTCTATTCTAATGAGAGATCCTATGGCCCTCGGGTCTTATGCTTCCAATGTATAAGCTCAATGGCCATAAGTTTCCCTCTATTATAATGAGATATCATATGGACCTACAGCCCTAGGGCTGCCATGGTGACCATGTAGGCACACTAGAATGGCCGAAATGCCTTTAAAGAACTTTTACATTGACACCTAGGTCACTCTCTATCCCTAGGGCAATAGGGTTCCCTCTATTCTAATGAGAGATTATATGGCCCTAGGGTCATAGGGTGTCAATGTATAAGCTCAAGGGCCATAGGTTGTTGTCTATTGTAATGAGAGATCATATGACCCTAGAGCCATAGGGCTCAAGTGCTTTAGGTTTTCCTCGTTTCAAAAGAGATATAATATGGCCCTAGGGTCATAGGATGCCAATGCATAGGCTCAAGATCTATAGGCTTCCCTTTGTTCCAATGAGAGATCCTATGATCCTAGGGCCATGGGCTACCATGGTGCCCATGTAGGTGCCTTTGAATGGCCTAAATGATCTTGGAGAGCTGTTAGATTGATACCCTATGTCTTTTGGGACACATGATGTCAATCATGGGTTTCTCTAAGAGTTTTTAAGATCCTATAATACACCTTTTCATGGCCTTGTGTCTATATGGATAGGATTTTTTTATAGGTATAAAATGGAGATAACTTTATATCCTTAGGCCTATATGATGCACATCTATATTTATACCTATGTTTTTTGGGACACATTATGTTAATCATGGGTTTATCTAAGAGTTTGTAAGAGCCTATAATACACCTTTTCATTGCCTTATGGCTATATAGATAGGATTTTTTATAGGTATAAAATGGAAATAACTTTACGTCCTTAGGTCTATAGGATGCACCTCTATATTTTCACCATGTGGCCTTTGGCTAGAGGATTTTTCCTAGAGTAGGGGGTGTGATAATAAGTTTCTTCATGAAAACCATATTTCATCCTATGGCTCTTTTTAGGTATCTTTAAGAATCTATGAGAGCTTAAAATATTGCTATCTTGGGCTTTAGGGCCATAGAGATAGGGTTTTTTGTAGGTATAATAAAGAGAGAACTCTATAACCTTAGGATTGTAGTAGAATACTTCTTGCATGTGTCACCCTATGGCCCTAAGGCCAAAGGACATGTACGGAGTAGTCCACAACCTCAAAATTGTAGGGTACTTTTTGTAGGTATAGAATAGAGAGAACTCTATAACCTCACCATTGTAGGGTACTTTTTCCTTGTAGCACCGCCATAGGGTTGTCTTTTCATGTACCATTGTATGGCGCTAGATCCACAAGTCATTTATGAAGTACTTTATACACAAAGAAAAATAATATATAGCTTTTGGGCCAAATTATATATTTTAATGAAATATCTCCTTTGCCTATTTACTTAGCATTATGTAGATCCTAAAGACAAAGGATTCCTTCTATGCTTATTAGAGCCTTATTTCCCTAAGGCCATAGGGTAGCCAAGGTGCCCATTAAGAGAATAATGTAGTATATTTGAAGAGTATCCAATGGCCCTAAGGGCAATGGGTAGACTAGGTGTCCTTTTAGAGCATCTATATTGAGCCCCTTTGGCCATGGAACCATAGGGTACCCTCTATATGATTTTTATGACCATAACATGTTTTGTTTTGAGCTAAGGGATTGTGGCCTTATTTTTATGTATCAGTATATTGGAACTCTAAAGACTGAGGGCCATAAGGCTTACTCTATATTTTTTATACAAGGGTGTTGATAATATGTTTCTGGAAGAAACCCACATTTTACCCTATGGCCTAAGGGCCATAGGATGCTCTTTGTAAGTATTTTTAAGACTCTGTGAAAGCCAAAAATATTCCTTTCTATGGAATTAGGACCATAAGAAAAGGATTTCTTATAGGTATCAAAGGAGAGGGAATTATAGTCCTAAGATTTTATAATGATTTATATATATACCACCCTATAGTCATAGGGCAATAGGACCTATATGGAGTACCTTATAGAGAAACTAGGAGAAATTTATAGCCTTTGGGCATAGAATACATTTTGGTGATCTCACCACAATCCCTTGATCCTTTTACTCAACATAACATAGATCATAGTGCCAAAGGGTTCCCTCTATTTTATCTAGACAAACCTAAGGACTTATGGTCAAAGGGAGACAAAGGTGTCCTTTAACATCTCAATGTACTACAAACAAAAAGTACCATTGACCCTAAGGCCCATTTTAGGTTATAGAAGAAACCCACATTTTATCCTATGGCCTAAGCGCCATAGGATGCTCTTTGTAGATATTTTTAAGACTCTGTGAAAGCCAAAAATATGTCTTTTTATGGAATTAAGACCATAAGAAAAGAACTTTTTATAGGTATCAAAAGAGATGTAATTATAGTTCTAATATTGTAGAATGATTTATATAAGTAGCTCTATGGCTATACAACCTATATGGATTCAAAAACATTAAAAGATATTCCTAATGGCTTCAAAAAAATTAAAAGGTATTCTTAATTTATAAATTTTCTCAACAACAACAAAAACGATGCGCTACTCTATAGCACGTAGTAACGAGCAATGACGAAGTACATAGATTTACAACAGTATTAGCTAGGAAGGACAGATACAACATTGTGTGTGTGTGTGTGTGTGTGTGAGAGAGAGAGAGAGAGAGAGAGAGAGAGAGGACACTTTAAAGAGAAAAACATGTTAAAGGGATAATAAAAGAGAAGAAAAACACCTTTTTATATGGACACACAAGGTATTTTGACTTTCTACCTCCATATGTCTTTTGACTTTCCACTTTCATTTGTCTTTTCATTTCCTAAACTCACCCTTAACTTATGCACTTAGTATGTTTTAAAAGAAATTTTATTTTTCTAAGATTGGGGAGACCTAATGGGTTGTTTTGACAATCATACAACGAGGTTGGCATTTCCTCCTTGTAGCCAACACCTTCAATGTGATTCAATATCTTTTTGTTGCAAAACATATACACTAATTTTTCCGCCCAGTTTCTCTCTGAACTTGAGTTTGCTGCACATTGTGCCAGTACTTTCATTGCAAGGGGACGTAAGGTAGAGTAAAGCTCTCCACCATTCATCATCCACCACCTCCATGCAGTTTGCTCTTTTGCCATTACCTGTACAAAATCATTTGCAAAAGGACTTTCATTTAATCTAAATGCACTCATTTCTTTGATGCAATCAATTCGATCCTGAACGTTCGAGTAGAAATGTTGGAGTAGAATGTGTTGACCACGTGATAGAAATCACTTACCACCTTGTATTGGACATCAGATCTAAATTCCAATACTCTGGATCGAGCATGTAAGCAACACTATGGAGTGGACTATGAGCCTCTTCCACCTTGCATGAAAATACTTGGCAAAAATTTTTCGTTGTTTGCCAGAGAATGGTAGTCGCCACTCGTTCTCTACAACAGACTCTTTCAGCTCTTCGAGATGTTCAAGACTCTGTTGGACTGACCACCATGTCATCCACACTTTGCCCAAGCTTGGCTCCCTTTGATCAAGGTTGCGGATTGCAAACATAACGGGCATCATTACATGGTAAGCATCCATTACACTTCTCCACATAGACATGTAATTTTATCTTTCACTTTTTCTTTTTGCTCAAGCTGCCATTCATCAAAGGCCGTACAATCGAATGTTTCAATCACATCGCATTTATTGCGGAGATGTAACTCCAAGGTATAAAAGTGCGTGCAGAACCGAGTTTTCAACATCAAGCACTCTTTGTTGTTTCAAGATAATTTTTTTTTTTCCAAGAAAAAGATCCTTCTATTAGTTAATGAAAACTGCCCGTAGGGCTACAACCACCTCTGCAAGAGAGGGCTACAACAAACATGATGGGGAGACTCTCCCAATGAAAGAAAAACATATATACAATGAGACTAAATCAAGAGATGGGAGGAGGGAAGAGCCACACAGGTGGTCGGTAGTGCCATCTGAGCACACCCTGGACACTGGTGAAGAAAGGCCCAGGGCTCCAGAGTGAAAGAAAAGCCTCGCGGCGCCCCTGCATGCGGTCGGAGCTGCCCTGTAGTCCCTCTAGCTGTCCTCTAAGAGTATGGATCAGCTCTAGCCGAAAGTCATGAACAGTCTCTGCTAGTGGCACAGAGCGAGCCTCAAAAATGCAGAAACAGCGGGGCCGCCAGATGAACCAAAGTGTCAGGCCACTGATGAGCTCCCAACACTCCTCTCTCTCACTACACCAGTCCTGTGGAGTAAGATCTGTACCAGGCTGGAGTGTAGGTCGCCTCCTCTGTATCACTATCATCCTGCTGGTGGAAGATAGCTCAAACTGAAGTGCCGAACCCGTGAGAGTGGACCAAGCCGCTGCCCCCCAAGTGTACTGTCTAGCTGTGGAGAGAGTAGGCATCAGTCGAAGAACTCGTAGCCACACCTGCTGGGCCGAGGGACAGTCCCAAAGACAATGACGCTAACTCTCCACCAACTGGTCACAGGCTGCACATGCGGCCGAGAGACCACTATGCACAAGCCAGCTCCCTACTGCTGTAGCTCTGTGTGCAACCAGCCCCACTGAAACAAAGTGACATGCCTTGGCTGTCTGGAGTCCCACAGCCTCTGCCAAAAGGCTACCAAGAACTCGATTGTGAGGCCCTCCTCCTGCCAATGACGTGCTGCAGCTGGGAGGGCCTCTCTCTGTGCTGCAAGTATATGACGTCCAAGCCGAACAGTGTACTCAAAAAAGAGGACTCCTGGGTGGTCTGCAGAAGAGAAGGGGTCCCTCCATAGCCACTCACCAGGATCCCACTGCACTCGTGCCAGTGGAAAATACTCCCAAGCCCATAGCCTCCACTGTCCACTCTCAAGAGCTGTTGGGTCAGGGTCTATGACGCAAGTCCTCCCACATATGCCCACAACTCGGATCCTCTGGAAAAAACACTCTGATACCTGCGGGGCCTCTACTTCAACTCGCTGTAATCGTCCCCCACCCTGAAGCTCGAAGAACAGGGCTGGGACAGTCTCTGAGAAGGCCTTGACTGAAATGAGAACCTCCAGTCGTGTGAAGTCTCCCATCCACCAGGGTGCTACTGGCTCGAGAGGCATGAGCCACTCTGCTGGCACTGACTCTGAGATGTATTGACACATGCTCTGCACCCCTCTCATGCCCTGTAGCTGGAAACCCTACACCTCCCCTGACAAACCTGTGAACTCTAGCCAGTCACCTAGAAAGCGCGCTGGATCTGCTACCATGGGACCCCAGGAAACATGAGGCCGACTACCAACCAAGTGGCCTCTCTGAGTGCTAACCATGGGGTTCCAGACGAGGGGCTGCCGTACGCACTCCTCCGTGCACGTCGGCTATCTCTGCTCCAAGCCACGCCGTAAGAGCTCCCAAGATCGAAGCAAACTCACAGCGAAGAGGTCCTCCAGTCTCCTGCTCAAACCAACTCGGCGCATCTCTGCAAAGATCCATTTGGTCGAAGGTTGCCAAGGGCCTCCTGACTGAGGCACCCTGGAACGAAGCCTCTGTAGCAAGAACTCCTTCCAGGGCTCCTCACCTCGAAGAAGTCCTCTGACTACGAACTTCCCAAGAAGGGCTCTGCTGTGCTGTGCTGGATCAGGGTGGATGCATGAATAGGTGGACCAAAAACCTTATCCCGGACAGAGGTTTTATAACTGGTACATAAAACCATCTCTATTAGTTCAATTCAATATATTCTTTTGAACGGATTTTTAATTAAATATAGAATTTCCACAGCTTTTTGTTAATATAGAAGACGGCTCTGTACCTCTTAACTATGCACGTCAGCCAGCTCTTTACACCATTACTATTTCCACGTCTCTTTTTCAAATATAGAAGACGGCTTTGTAGCTCTTAACTATGCACGTTAGCCATCTCTTTGTCTTCCCGCTCTCTCGTTTTCCTGTCTCTCTCTAACTCTCTGTGTAGGAGCACAGATTGCTGTTTTACTTTGTAGGCCTATCACACATCTATTGCTGTCATATACTGCTCTTGCTCTCTGTAGGCCTATCACCTCGCTCAATCTCTCCCTCTCGAGCATGGAGCAAGAATCTCACACTGTATGTGACTGCTCTCAGCCTCACTGAGAACTGTGTGCTAGGTATGCTGTTGATGCGGTCAAGGAATATCATGCTAGGAGAAAGAGGGAGCAGAGTGCTAAGAACAAGCTTGAGCAGGTAGCACGTGAGGAAGATAATGATCAAAATGGTGCTGATGATGCAAAGCGTCAAAGGCTTTGCAATGACCTTGTTATGCTCTTCAATCGACGTACAAAGGCCCTCGATGTTGCATCACGCTCAGATATTTTGTGCCAGTTTGTCAATCATCCTTCTCTTGGAGACCTTGAAATGCCCAGGGCACAAACAACCTTTGTTGAAGCCATACGCAACACAATAGATGCAATCAAATTACCCAAGAGCGGACATGAGTTCTTTCTTAAAAGGTTCATCACCACAATGCTTATGAATGTTGAGTGTACATCTACCTCAAAAGTGAATGTTTCAGCTGCATCTAAGTTGCTAAATTTGCACAACAGGAACTTCATAGCTGTAAAGAATCGGTTGAGGGCAACAGGTGATGGCAATTTGCCAATCTCTTTGTGTGCTCGACAGCCCATGGATCGTGACCTGATGAGAAAGAGTTGATCTTCTCTTTTTGGATGTCTAACACTCGTGTTTCACCCAATAAGAAGGATGTGTGCAGAAAGCGTATTGGAAGAAATTCATATGTCAAACATCCTGTGCATCTTCTTGAACAATCTCAGGTAATAACTTGCTTCACTATATCCATTTTTTCTTTCTAATATTTGCATTCATGACCTATATTCTCTATAAATGGGTTGATAAGAGTAGATATGAAATCCGATATGAAGGAAGTTATAAATGGAAATAAGGGGAATCTGTGTGTGGTCCTAGACTAAGAGTAGATAAATATTGGATGTGAAGGAGAATATAAATGGAAACATAGTTTTTATCATACGCGTATGTTTGTTGAAACATACGTTTGCAGACGCATATGATATGTATAAACTGGTTAGGTAAAAAACTGGTTTACATAACCAGTAAAAATCTTTTAATACTTATTTCTCACTGGTATACATAGTGGTTAAGTGTTCACATGTACTCGTCAAGTGTTCACATGTACTGTTTGTCATGTCAGATAGGTAAAAAACATATCTGTTTGAAAGGAAAATAGTGGTTTACATATCCAATAAATTTTTTTGTACACTTATTTCTCACTGGTATACATCGTGATTAAGTCCTCACATGTACTGGTTAGGTAAATAACATACCGGTTTTAAATGAAAAGACTAGTTTACATTAGCAGTCAGAACATTTGAACTAGTTGACACTTATATACCACTGGAACATACCAAGGACATGTGTTCATTTTTTTTAACACATTTTTCTCACTGGTATACATCGTGGTTAAGTGCTTACATGTACTGGTTAGTAAATAACATAGCGGTTTTAAATGAAAAGACTGGTTTACATCAGCAGTAAGAATATTTGAACAAGTTGACACTTATATACCACTGGTATGTACCAAGGACATGTGTTAATTTCTTTTAACACTAATTTCTCACTGGTATACATCGTGGTTAAGTGCTCACTTGTACTAGTTAGGTAAATAACATACCGATTTTAAATGAAAAGACTGGTTTACATCAGCAGTAATAACATTTGCACTGGTTGACACTTATATACCACTGGAACGTACCAAGGACATGTGTTCATTTTTTTAACCCTTATTTTTCACTGGTACACATCATGGGTAAGTGCTCACATGTACTGGTTAGGTAAATAACATACCGGTTTTAAATGAAAAAACTGGTTTACATCAGCAGTAAGAACATTTGAACTGGTTGACACTTATATACCACTGGTAGGTACCAAGGGCATGTGTTCATTCTTTTTAACACTTATTTATCACTGGTATACATCGTGGTTAAGTGCTCACTTGTACTGGTTAGGTAAATAACATACCGGTTATAAATGAAAAGACTGGTTTACATCAGCAGTAAGAACATTTGCACTGGTTGACACTTATATACCACTGGTACGTACCAAGGACATGTGTTCATATATACTGATTTACCTAACCAATTAAGTGAAAAAACATAGTGGTTTGAAATAAAAATACTGGTTTATAGTAATGTAACAGTTTTCCTCAAAACCTGCAGTTTTCTTCAATGTTCTTTAACCATATATGTCTTTCATTGTAGGTGGAGCTCTTTCTCAACTTCAAAGAACAATACCCTGAAGTTGTAATAAGGCAGCGGGCGTTTGAGTACATGAAGCCATATTTTGTGTGGAAATTGAGAGACCGATATACTTGCTGCTGCATTTCACATGTTCAAATGTCCTTCCTAAAGGATGCCATAAATCACATGCGAAGTTCTGTATTCGGTCTGCATGGAAAAGCTTGCCATTGTCAATGCAACACATGCAAAGACAATGGTGGATGCAAGGCACCAAAAAACCCTATCAAGAGTGTAACAACCTTATTGGACTCTATACTGCGTCCTAAATTAGATACGTCCACCTTCCATGCCCTTGCCTGCTTGAGTGGTCAATGTAAAAGGTGTGGCCCGGATAAGTTAGACTTTTGTGCTGCAGAGGCTGCATTTATTGGTAAAAAGATTGTGGTGAAGATGTTTGAGGACCTAGAAGTAGGAACTGCGCGTGACGGTCTGAAGAAGAAAAGGAAAGTCTTGTCGCATAAGGAAATATCATGCCAGGATCTCTCAGTCATGTTTAAAGACCATGTTAAGAAATACATAATGCATAATTTTGTGTATAGATGGCAAGCAGAACAATATAAGGAATGTATACAAAGATTTCCAGAAGATGTTGTTGTGTCAGTTGTTGACTTTGCTGAAAATTATAGTTTCAAAGAACAAAATGAGATTCGTTCCATGCACTGGTATTCAAATCAAGTAACTATTTTTGTGCACATAACATATTTCCGAATTGCAGGTAACGACATCACCCTAGATCAGTATTATTTCTTTTGTATTAAGCCTTCAATAATTTCTAATTTTTATATTATGTAGGTGACATCCACAAGACGATTCACTTCTTCATTTCATATGACAAGCAACATGACACACATTTTGTTCAACACTATTTTCTGAAACATGCGGAATGGCTAAAGCAATTTGGTCTAAATATAAAACGTCATTGGGTATGGTCTGATGGAGCAGCTTCACAATTCAAAGCAAGAAGACCATTCTATTTCCTTGCCAGGTATACCATGTTCTAACAAACATTATCTGAAGGTGGTTTTAATATAGAGACCTATCATAGTGGCATTAAAGTTGTAATAAAATGCTTGTCTAACATCAGTAATATTATAATACGTGTTTTTTCTGGTAATTTTATCGTGCCAAGAGTATATTAATCTTCTTCTATCCATTGAATGAATTGCAGATACAGTGTTTTTACGGCATGAAAAATGTCTTAGAACTTTTTTGGATCCGGACATGGTAAGGGAGAACACGACGGTGCTGGAGCAGTGATAAAAAGGTCTTTAACTCAATACCAATTGCAGCCAAACTGCCCAAAGATAGACTGTGCTACAGATGTTGTGGCATTATTGAGACAGACCTTGTCAGATGGTGCTACAGCCACCTATGCATCCCAGGCCTGTTATGTAAGCAGGATTTTTTGGGTGATTGAATTGGGAGATGTTGAAAGGGGAAAAAATTGGGATGTGAAGGCTGTAAAAAATACCCGGTGAATGCACTCTGTTTCTGCATATTCAAAGCATGATACAACTGCTTTGAGAACACGTTCACTGTCTTGTTTCTGTAGTGCATGTAAACAGGAAAAGTGGAGGAGATGTGTGAGCAAGTCACACGTTCCTTTCTGGACATACCTTATTTTGGAGCCTACAGAAGAAGGGGAAGATGATGACGACGAAATAAATGAGGATGTAGCATATGAAGGACACTATGACACCCTCAGTCAAGCTCTTATTGTTGGTGATAATTTTGCTGTTCCCGCACCAAATGACAATGAAGAAAAAGTGGATTTCTATATAGTGAAATGCACTGCAGTTATTCAAGAATTTCATTCAGACACTGAAGATGAATGGGGCAATATCATTGGGCGAGGATCCTATGCTATCAAAGGGTTTTACTATCGTATGATAAATGAGAATGCATAATGCATAATTTTGTGTATATCTGCCTATTACTGTAAACTGAACTGTCTCCCTCTCCCTCTCTCTCTCTCTCTCTCTCTCTCTCTCTCTCTCTCTCTCTCTTTGTCACTTCTCAGTATCATTTCTGTATCATACCAGTCATTTCTTAGTATCATACCGGTATCATACCAGCCAATTCCCAGTATCATACCGGTATGATACAGTATCATACCAGTCATTTCCCAGTATCATACCCATATCATACATTCCCTCTCTCTCTCTCTCTCTCTGTCATTTCTAAACATCATACCAATCATTTCTCAGTATCATACCGGTATGATACTGAGGAGTGATCGGTATGATACCGGTATTATACAAGTTCCTCTGTCTTTTTCTGTGTGTGTGTGTGTGTGTGTAACGTCTCAGTATCATACCGGTCACTCCACAGTATCATACCGGTATCATACTAGTTCCTCTCCCTCTCTCTGTCACTGCTAAGTATCATACCGGTCACTCCTCAGTATCATACCTGTATCATATTAGTTACTTCACAGTATCATACCGGTATCATACCAGTCACTTCTCAGTATAAGACTCTCTCTCTCTCTCTCTCTCTCTCTCTCTCTCTTGTGTCACTTCTCAATATCATACCGGTCACTTCTCAGTATCATACCTGTATCATACCAGTCACTTGAAAGAATCATACTGGTATCATACATGCCACTTCTTTGTATCCGAGTCTCTCTCTTTCTCTCTCTCTCTCTCTCTCTCTCTCTCTCTCTCTCTCTCTCTCTCTCTCTCTCTCTCTCTCTCTCTCACTTCTCAGTATCATACCAGTCATGCCCAGTATAATACCGTTATCAGACACTCTCTCTCACTGTCTCCTTTTATTTGCAATATACTTCAAATATAGAATACAACGTATTTCCGTGCAACTTGCTTGTAAATGTATTATACATGAATTCTGTTACATTGATTGAGCCTTTTGGCTGAGTAATTCTCCATTTACATCCATCGACAAAAAAATACATCGACAAAAGTCGCCCACTTCACAGACTTTATGAAGCTTTCTTTTTATATAAAAAATCTGTTCCTTTCTTCTTGAAAAATTCAATCTGCCATTTCCAATAAAAACGACGCACATAGGTGTCGTCAAGTTGTCCGTCTGCACAAATTACAGTCCTCTTTGTATACTCAATTCTGTCCTTAGAGTACAACCAGTGTGCCAGCCAGTTTATGACAGTGGTTGACAGAAAACAGGCGCGCACTTCTTTAGACTGCTTTTCTAGCTTGGGAAAAACAAGAAATGACCCCAATGGATTAAACATTAACTTATATCCAGAATCATCAAAGATAAGTGTGTCAGGTGGTAGGTCAGGAAAATTTTTGAGATTCTTGTGGAACACCGGTTTATCTGTCGCACCCAATTTAAAAGGGGCCCTTGTGCATTGCGCTTGACTTACCACTCTATTGAATCTTTTGTGGTGTTCAGGGAACACTGTCTCTAGTGTGCGTTTGAGCTTCTCAAACTCGTAGCAGCTCCATATCCACACTTCGAACCATCTGAAACAAAAATTCAGAAACACTTCTGCATCGGGCCTTACCCAAAACTGTGTATCCCCTTCAACAACATACCGCATTTCTGGCCAGAGGGGCAATTTTTCACCATATTTTCCATCAAATTTCTTGAGCAGTAATCCATTAAGGTCCAAAATGAGAACCCTACGCTGGACGCTCAATGGAGGTGGTGGCCTTGGCCATATCAGTGGGATTCTTTTAATTAGTCTATACCATAGAGGAAACACGAGCACTGCAGGAGACAACACGCAATTCCATATTGCACGAATGTCAGCCCTGCCATTCTGCTTGTCAGCCCTGAACCTATCTGCAAGGCGCCATTCTTCAACTGAAAACATATCTGTAGATGCAAAATTACACAAGACTCAAATTTAAATATGCAATTAGGACATATCTATAGATTGAAATCATACAATAAAAACACACAATGTTCAAAAATTAGGCACAAGATGAAAGAGACGTCGAATGGGAAAAAAAGTTATATTAATTTCAGAAGTGGTTACATAAAAAGAAACATGGGGGGGCAAACTATAATCTTTTGTAGGCTCTGGGTTTAGGGTCAGAACTTGTGCCGGTATTCTGCATCTCCTTAGTGTCTTCTATGTCCATCTCCTCTTCTGGCTACCCCTGGGTCTCTTCCTCTTCCTTGCTTTTTGGCTCCATTTCAGGATTCTCATCTCCAGTCTTCTTGATTTTTTTTCTTTTTGCCTTTCTTATATGCTGAGCAAGGGTCTCCTCGAGACTTCCCTCCAGCCTGACATCTACACGACCATTAGCTTTAGAAAGCTGTGCAGCAAGAGATCACTTATTAGAGCCATAATCAATGAAAAAACTTACTCTTGCCACGTTGGCCTCGTTTTCTCGGGGTCTTTGATCTTGTCACCCGCATGCTGTCTAGCAACACATCGTCTTCCTCATTCTGGGTTTTCTCTTTAGCACCAGTCGTACTCTGCTCCTTTACCTCAAAGTTTTGTTCTTCTTCTGTTGTTTCCGAAATAGGTTTCTCAGCATTACCAGGGACATTTTCATCAAGCAATACCTCCACAGGTGTCTTGTATGCAGGCGTCATTGCATCGTTCCCTGTGTCTTTACCGGAAGTAGTTCTGAAGCAGCTTGACTCTGAAAAAACATCACAGAAGACAAAAATCAACCACCTGATTACCCATTGAAACAATTTTCTCACTTGTTTTTGGGCATGGTTCAACTGGCTTCTTCTTTAGAAGGGATTGGTCTTCTGCAGAAATAACTCCGATGCAATCCTTAAGCATGCACTTTCCTTTCTCAGCCAAGTGAGCATAGCAGAATGCATGGTATGCATGTGAACAAGGCAATAGAACAACATGGCTTGAGCGATTGTGATCATGAATTCTTACACCACAAGCATTGCACACATCAATGAGAACAACACTATGTCCAGGAGCTGTTACTCGTGCAGGCAAGACTATGGTTTCAGGTAGCATTGGTTGACTAATCATGCCTGTCACAAACGTGACATAGAGACCAAAGGTTTCCTCACGGTCCAAACATTTGGATAATTCTTTCTGTAGGCAAGAGACCTCTATTATCAGACAATGTCAAACAGGTATAAAATCGGTATGAATGCTTGAAAATCGGTATAATGATGTTATGATACCGGTATGATTACATCCTGCTGGTATGATGTTATCCCACGGTATAATGTTATTATACTGGATAGTATAGCATCATACCGGTAGGATAACATCCGATAACATCATACCGGTAGGATAACAGTATACCGGAAGCATAACATCAAACCGGTTCGATTTTATCATACCGGTTGGATCTAACCATACCGGTCGGATGTAACCATACCAGTAGGATGTTATCATACTGGTAGAATTATCGCCTAAATCCTACCGGTAAGATAACATCCTACCGGTAGGATATAATCATACCGGTAGGATGTAATCATACCGGTAGGGTATAATCCTACCGGTATGATAACATCCTACTGGTATTGTCATCTACCCTTACCGAATATGATATAATCCTACTGGTATGAAAAATCATACCGTATGGTACTTTGCATGTATTATACTACAATCAGATGGAGTTAAAAGCATACCTGTGCCTGAAGTAGGGTGGCTTTTTCTTGGTCAAATTTTTCTTGGAGGCTATCAAGCAAGCTTGTTGGTACATTGGCATCATCAGGGAAGTGCATTCAGATGGTGTCAAGGGCACCCTTGCAACGGTGCACATCAGCAACAGATTTGACCACTGAATCCTTAGCCTTCTGACACTCGGCTAATACATTGTCATGAGATTTTCTAACCTCAACAAGAAGTTCTTGCAAGGAAGTGGATACTTCAACACTAAAGGCAAACTGAGTGGTCGCAAAAAGTCCACTTCCGACTGGTGTACTTCCGGATGGGGTATTTCCTAAGAAGATGGCAGAACCACTTGGGGTACCTGTGGATACTTGGGAAGTCTCTAACTTCCATTGTTCTCTTTTCCTATCTAAGTGACCTTCATTGGTCACATTCTTCACCACCTCAGATGCAAACTCAGCCCACTTTAGCGTACTTGTGCATACGAAATAAACATATCCGCGTGCAAACTTGAATCCCAGCAGATAGTTTGGTGGTTTGGATTGGTACACCTACTTGTAGAGCTGGTAGAGTGCCTTGTAGTGATCCGGCCTTGCTGTTTTTATTGGCACTTTTTCCTCCTTCACAGGAAGACACGTGAAAACTTTCATCCAGTCGGATATGGGCACATCTGCATCTATCAACTTCCTAACATCTTTTCCCTCAAGACTTAACCCATATTCCCTGTGAAAATCCTCCTTTGTCGTGCAGAATGCCTTTAATGGCACCTCCACATCCTTGGGGTGAACAAAGCGGCTGATTTTGGGAGGAGGCTGTAACTTCTGTCTCTGAAAGGAATAAATCCATACTCATTACTCAATGTATCCACACCTCAGTACTCTACTACACACAGGTCCGTTGTACACAACACAGAGAGAGACAGAGAGAGGTGACATACCTTCGTGGGAGAATGTCGGGTCTTTGTGGGGGAGACCTGTCGGGCTGCATTCCTTGGGCTCTTTCTTAGGTTGCTGTCCATAGCGAAGGATAAGCAGCGTGCACAGGGGGCTGTAGAGAGAGCTGAGAAAGGCGCAGAAGGAGAAAGGCACAAAGATACAGAGAAGTCACAGTCATGAAAACATTCGACTGAACATTCGTTCTGACGTGGGCTCCACACGTGTTTTTGAATCCTCCACATGATTTTTAAGATTTTGTATCCTCCACAAGAATATTTAATTCAAACAATTCTTGCCCATAACACCAGTTTCATACCCCCTAAATTTTAAGCCTCCAAAAGAAACGTTCAACCGGTTAAAACCGGGCACCTATTCATGCATCCACCCATCAGTGATCCCAAGCCCTCCCTGAGAATAAGGAAGCGTGATGACTGACGAAGCCACCTTGGCTTGGGCTATCTGAGTGTCACGTCTTGACCGAAGGAAGTTCCTGATCAGCCTCTCTACTTGGATGATACGAGAACTCGAGAAAATCCAGCATGAAGTGATGTACCACATAGTCGCCAACAACACCTGGTTGGCAATAATGAAAGTCGTGACGAGCTCCAATGTAACAGCTTTCTCCTGATGGACAGGAGAAGAGGAGCAATCTGCTGCTTGGGAGACAAGTCCAAACCAACCTGACAACCCAAGTACCGAACTGAAGTCCCTAGGGGAATCCACCTAAAACCCTCTTCTGGCATCCAATCTGGCACAGGAGCACTACCAACAGAGAAAGCCACTGTCTTTCTCCAGTTGATTAGTGCGCCCGATGCACAACAGAAGGTCTCCAAAGCCTACTCACATCTGTGAAGATTGGCCTCCTGGCCATCTAAGTACAAGGCTGAGTCATCGGCAAACTCAACGTCCAGTAGCTCATCTCCCCGAATAGGGAGTGCTAAGCCCCGTAAACCAACCTGCTGAGACACCAAAAATCTGCTCATCGCCTCCGCACAGAACAAAAAGAGAAAGGGGGCAAGAGGACAACCATGTCCGACCAAGCATGTGAGCATGAAGCGCTCACCTCTCCCTCCTGCCAAAAGCACCCGACTCTGAGCCTGTCTGTACAAAGCTGACACCCCTCTGATCCAAGCATATGAGAAGCCCATCCTACGTAGAGTGCCCTCTAGAAAGTCCCAGTCAACTCTGTCGTATGCCTTCTCAAAATTGAGAAGAAGAATCACAAGGTCCTCACCACGGAGCTGTGCCAGGGCAGAAGCCTCCCAGAAAGTAAAGATGTTGTCAAGGATACTGCGTTTCTTGACAAAACCTGTATGAGTCCCATGTATAAGGCTCTCTAGAAGTGGCCGAATCCTCAAACTCAGAGCCTTGGCAAGCCTATTTTGTAGGCTGAGTTGAGGATGGTGATGGGGCGCCACTGTCGAATCTCATCCAAGGAGCCACCCTCCTTGGGAATGAGGTAGATTAGGCCCTCACTCATGCTGTAAGGAATCACTCCCGTGTGCAAAATGTACTGAAAAGCACTACAAAGATCTGGGCCAAGGAAGTCCCAGTACTCCAAGAAAAAGCTGGGAGTCAACCCATCCTCACCTGTACAACTACCACGAGGGAGGGTCCTAAGAGCTGTGTGCAACTCCTCAAGCTGAAGTGGCATCTCAAGCCTCTGGCGCATCTCCTCTGTCACAAGACATGGCATATGTGCCCAAACCTGCTCCCTGCATGCATCCTGCCGCTCTGACTGAGGCCTCATGATAAAAGTCAGTAGCACAACTGCACGCATATCCTCAGGCTCACAAGCAACTGACCCATCAGGCCTCCTCAACTGAATGACCTTGGCATGCGAGTGCCGAGATCCCACTGTCTCAAAAAAAGCACCAGTCACTCTGTCACCCACCTGAGTCCACTGAGATGCCTATCGGTGAAAGGCAAACTCATGATGCCTCTCCTCTGTGCTAGCAAGCTCCTGTCGAGCCTGCTGTAACTGCTCCTCCAACCATGGATTGTCTGGATGCTGCTCCTGCATCCTCTATAGTGAAGCAATGCCTCGTCTGAGACGCTGCTCCGCCTCTCTCGCTGCAGCTCGGCGAGCCAAAGACTCCTGAAGAAAAAAGTGGCTAAGCTGAGCTAGGCCTAAGGCCACTTTGTCTGCAGGTGAAACCTGGCTGTCCATGCCCTCTGTCCAGAGAGCCTCTACCCTCTCTCTGAGTGCTGAGTCCAACAAGACCCTCTCTGGGATGCGAAGCATCGTGCTCCCACTCCTCTGCCTGTTTGCCACTGTGAGGATCACTGGTGCATGGTCCGAGAAGGATGTCCCTGCCAGGATACGCATTGATCCCCCCAAGTCACTGAAGTGGTCACTAGTGTAGAAGCGATCTATCCATGATAGATTCACTCCTCCCACTCTACGGTCCGATCTAGAGAAGGCAAGACTATCTGGGGACCTCACAAAACCAGAGTGCTTCCATGTATCGGAGACCCTCAAAGTCATACACAACCTCTCCCAAGCTGCCAACTCGACTCCATGCACAGTAGCATGGCTGCCACCAATCCTGTCAGAAGGGTCCTCCAACATGTTGAAGTCCCCTCCTATACACCAATGATCGGCCTGTGGCAAAGAATCATCAATCTGTGACCAAAGCTCTTCACGAGCACTCGCCACATTGGGCGCATAGATGTTCAGAGGAAGCCCACAAGGCCACCCTGAACCTGCATAGTAATCCACTGAGCCCTGCCTGGCACAATAATCCCTCTGCCCACAATGGCCTACTGCAATGAGTCCGCAATAGTCATACATACCCCACCCTAAATGCCTCCAGGTCCAAAAGCAGCTGACCAAAAGCTATCATATCGTCCATGCAAAATCTGACCAGATCGCCGAATGCGGCTCTCACACAGATGGTGCTCCTAAAGCATAAGGAGATCAATCTCTCCTCCCACAAGGCAACGTTGAAGCTCCTGACGCAATCGGCTCCGCTGTCGCTGAAACTAGGGCCCACCTAGTCCCTGCACGTTCCATGAGACGATCCTCATGGGGAGCGAGAGGGAACAGATGCCGTCGCAGCAGCAAGACGGGCTATCTTTGAGGCTGGCTTGGATGGGGATTAATCCGCATCCGAGCGTCCTCTAGATAGGCGTGACTGCAGTGAGTGCCTACAAGCAGAGCGAGCCGTGCGTAAAGCAACCTCCTCTGTCCAAGAGTCCTCATGAATGTATACATAGCAAGGCAAACACTACGTATCAGCAAAGAAATACACCACAATGTGCCTACATCCTGCTGAGTCTGGGGGTGTCACCGCAAACTTGGCCAATGGCCACAAAGTCTGCAGCATATCTGTAACTCCAAGTTCTCCCATGTGGTGAGAGAACTCTAGGACCTGTGTATGCATCCATCCCACCACTGAGTCGAGGGACCACTCTATCTCGGCCCTACCACATAGGGGGAAGGAGAAACCAATTACTGAGTCCAAGGCCTCTATCCCTCTAGCGGCGAGGAACAAAACATGGACCCTGAAGTAGGCTGCCTCATGGTTTGCTGCGGAATCGCCGAGAAAATGAGTAAACCCGTAGTCAAAGAAGTCCCAGCGGCGTCAGATGTCAATGCTCGTCAGACCACGAGGGATAGCTGCAAGGGAAGATGTCTGAATCTGCAAAGGGGACCGCAAGAAGGGTTGACCCTCTCTTGCTAGGCGACTCGTGGCAAAGGCGCTGCCAAGAGATCTCCTAGCCACAGGAGAGGGACCTGTCCCCTGAGTCGACTGTGAAACTGGAGCAGGAGGGGGGGGAGAAGGAGCTGTGGGAAGTGGAGGAGAAGAGGGGCGGGATGGGGCGATAGAGGTAGAGGGGCGAGGTGGAGAGGCGACGGGAGCAAAAGGGGGGGGGGGGGGGGGGGGGGGGGAGGATGAGGAAGAATCCGGGGAACTCTGGGGGGGGAGCAGCTGTCGATGGTGAAGCGGAGGTGGAGGCTGGCGAAGGGATCACCTCCTGCTCAAGAGGACCAAAGCGGTTCCCCGTGGGAACCCACTGCTGCTGAGTAGGCACGTGAGGGCCACTCTGAGTATGAGGTTGATGCTGTGGCCCCTGGCGTCATCGACCACAGGCCTGCTGCCACCCCTCCTCCAATGGAGCCCCAGGCTCGGAGGGTGGCTCTGTATGTGTGCGTTGTGCTGATGACTGTGGCTGCGGGCTAGCCCTCTCAGGCTGGGGCAGAGGCTGTGGTGCAGGTCGCGGCCTCCTCCGTGGACAGGCCTTCGCTAGATGGCCCATCTGTCGGCAAATGAAGCACTGGTTCGGGAGGCCCAAGTACTCCACACTCTGTCTAAACCAACCCCAACTCACCCGAGGCAAAAGGATAACCTTCGGGAGCGTGTGGGTATCTCTGACCAAAACTCAAACTGAGGGGATGCCTGTCACCTTGGCAGCTACTGATGCTGTCGTACGAGGTGTCTCCAGGATAGTCCCTATGACGGAGCCGATCCTAGAAATAAGTGGTAAGTACTCCCTTCGTAAACCCGGAAAGCAGACTGAGATGGGGATGTCTGCCTCCTCTACTAGTACATCCGAAGCCGGGTCAAAACCATGTCGCCACCACTGTCAAAAGTGGGCACGTGATGCTCGGATGGCCAATGGACTCATAGCTATGACCTTGGATGCCATCTCGGAGGTCTCAAACTCGATCTGATAGTAACCCCATCCGAGAATCTGCACATCCGAGAATCTGCACATCCAAGATCTTACCCACCTCTGCGAGAAGGCGGGCATGGAGAAGGTCTCGCAGCTCTCCTCTGCTAGGTCGAGTGCCGAGAATCTTGCAGATTATTGTAAGAGATCCATTATCCTTTTGACATGATCCATGGATCCTTTTGAATCCAAAGGCCCAAAGGAAACTAAGAAAACATGTATATAGTATCTGTATTGAGCGTGACTATAGAAACTTTGATGATAGATCCGCAGAATGACAAAAATGCAACTTTTTTTTTTACCAAAAAAAATTAGTGAGGTAAAAGCAACCATATGTTTTGGTCACCAACCCATTGAAGTTAACAGGGCATTTTATCTCATGTCCTACAAAAATCCCCAGTCTTATTTATATGCAATCAACCGTAAGAAATTGCTATTTTGGGCAAAATGCACTGGTCCATCAACTTTGGAGGCTTGTAGTGACCAAGGGATGAGAAAAATTACAAGTTTCTCATTTTTTCCATATGTAGTAGTTATTGAACTATAAGATCATGAAAGGATTTTTCAAAATGAGTGGATCTACTATGGTTTTGGAATTTTTTCCCAAAACCCTGAAAGGACACTTTTATGTCTTGTTAGGTTACCATTCTAGTGTTAAAATTCCTTTGACCTAGGGCTGTGCTTGAGGTGGGCACCCAGACCAAGCTTGAGGTGCTTGTGGTCTAAGGTGCTTGAGGTTCTTGTTGTGCTTGTTGAATAAGGTGCTTGAGGTGCTAAGGTGCTCCATGACTAAGGTGCTTGAGGGGCTAAGGTTTTCAAAAATCAAAGCACATCCCTACTCATGAGGGGCCGAGCCCTCTTTGTAGGAGCTAGAGGGAAAACACACACACCCTCATAGGAGGGGGGCTTGGTACAAAGAAAGAAACTAGGACACTTATCAATCTCCTCTTCATGTTGCCCTAGTGTGCCTAAAGCTTAATGGTTGGCCTCCCAAGGGTTCCAATGATAATTTAGTTAATTCAATTAATTGTCTATGCATTTATCAAGTCCTCTCTCTCAAAGGGGAAAGGGGGACACTTGTCCCAAGACTACCCTTGTTGCTTGATATGCACTAAGCATGTGATTGGCCAAGATTGAGGATGTCCAATCAAGTGCAAGATAGTGTTAGAAGAGGGGGTTGACCAAAGCAAGGAGGGGGCTAGCTTGGGGGTACACACACACACACACACACACACACACACACACACACACACACACACACACACACACACACACACACACACACACACACACACACACAAACACACACACACACACACACACACACACACACACACACACACACACACACACACACACACACACACAAACACACACATTACTAGGGATTGCGTGTTAATGACCTTGTGGGATTTTTAAACGAGGGACTATTTAGCCTAGGGAGCCTTGGGTTATTAACTGAAGTACATTCAGTAGGTGATAAGTTGATAGGTGCCTTAAATAAAAACCTAACTATTAATTGCTAACTAAAGAGCTATGGGCGGCCGCACTCTGTCATTTTTTTGCCTCCTTCTGTGATTAAACCTGAATGGCCTCTACAATCTATGACATACGTATTCTAATGCCATCTTCTTCCCCTTCTCTCTAGACTCCCTCCATTTATCTCTCTATCTCCCCTCCCATGTTATCTATGCAAGATAAGAACGCTGCAAAATCGGGCCCGCCTTACTACTAAGAAGGAATGTGGGATGCTGCTGTGTCATCATCTTCCACTTGAAGATGGCCTGCCACACTGCTGGATAGGGGAAGGGGCCTTTGGCTCCCAACACTATAAAGGTGAGGGTTACCTTCTCAACTATGGTTTTCAAAGTTCCTTGGATTGAATATGGTGGATTTATATATCTTCACTCTCTTAAATATTCTTGTACTTATGTATAAAGTCTGTTCTATACTATGAATGGGAATTATACCACCTTTTCATTGATATAGTTTCTAGAGTCTTTTGTAATTTGAAAGAATTCTTTGGTGTTTATGTTATTTTGTTACTAGAACACACATGCGTGTGCGGGTGCGCGCGTGCGCACACACACACACTCATTATTGTGTGAGTTGCAAAGTGCAAGAGCTCCATCTCCTTCTCCAAGCTTGCAGAGAAGTTGAGAACCTACACCACACTCTTGGCTATGGAATGCAAATCCAAACACCACGAGCCATGCTCCAATGCTTAAGCTTTCCATATTCTCCATCTTCAATATTATGCTATCATGTATCCTAAGCAAGAAGAGTGATGATAAGTGAGAAACTATTTCTTTCTCCTATGAATGTTTCTTCTTCCTCTTCCCTACCCTCATTCCTACTATCTCTCTCTACCTTTGAAGGTGTTTGAGGCCTTGGGATTGAGGCTGAGGATGGTTAATGTTTTTTACAAAGTCTATGTTATGATTGTGATGCATGAAGCTTTCCATCTTCATTGCATCACCTAGGTCACAAGGAGCACAAATATTGTATTGTACCAAGTCTCTCTTGGTAGGAGAATCTATAATACAAAAGCCTATTGGAGTGGGGACCGGCTCCACATAAATCCGGTCCTCAACTGTTGTCATGTTCTCTAAGCTCTCTCTCTTGCAACTGCATTCCTAAGGTCAATTCTGGCTCCTAAAGTATCTTTCTTGACAATGAGATGGTCCCTCAGTAGATTATCCACATTTTTGAATATGTGCATTGGATTGAGCAAGTGATTGATCATGAGTCTTGGCCAATATAGCAACTCGTACGATAGAGAGAATATCTTCATCCCTAGGGGCAGACTATCATCACAAATATCATTTTGCTTTAACCATGCTTGAGCAGACATCCTTGGCAGTTGTCTTTCCAAAAATCATCCTGTAACTCGTGATTCTCTGGAAGATGCGCTTGATGACATTCGTAGATTTGCTTCTTGAGTGAGGGCGTCCGATGTGCATTAAGTCTAGGGCCACATGTGATGCATGATATATATTTGCTTGTTTGGAGCCCTGCCTATATACACATGACAATAAATCCACATGGGAAAAACAAAGGTTTAATGTGTGAGTTTGAGTATCACCTGAGCATTCTATTAGTCGGAGATAGTCTTGCATGGTCCAAATCATAACGCGTCTGATCAAAGAATTGCATCGACGTGTGTGTCGGTTTATATCCACCACTTCTATGCCAATCCACAATTTTTGTAGCTCTTCCAATATTGGACAAAGATACACATCCATATTGTTCACTTTATACCACCCTGACACAATCAAGCTTAGAAATAGGTGCCCCTTCTTGGTCATCAAGCACAGAGAAATATTGTAGTTGACAATGACAATTGGCCATACACTGTAACATGTCGACCTCTGAGAAAATGGATTTACGCCATCGATAGCCAGGCCAAGGTGGAAATTTTGAGTTTTCATGACAAAATCTGGCCATGTGTCATTTGTATGCTTCCATGCCGCGCCAATCTGTAGGGATCTGTAACACACCATCCAAAGATCTATTCTCCTCGTGCCATGATACTAGAGTGGCCATGAAATTACATTCGAAGAAATGCTTGATGCGCTGCAGTAGACAAAAGTATCGTAACACCTTATGCAACACTTTTTGTCCACAGAGATTTATTCGATATCTCTTGGAATCACATTTAGGACAATTCTCCATGTCCATGTATTCCCCTCTTAAAAGAATGTAGTTATTAGGACAAGTGTGAATGAAATTTTTATTCATCCCCAAGTTTTGCAAGATCTTTCTTGCTTCTTCTCTAGAATTTGGCATTACATTATCAGCTATGTGCTCTTTAAGCAATCTACACAGAGAAAAAATTCAAAAAACTTGTGTACGTAATTTGGTACATTATACATTTATAGTTTTTTATTGAAGTAGACACATTGTAATAGATCACCTGAAAAGTACTATGATGCTAGTGTTACTCCATCCAAACTTTGCATGCATTTTGAGAAGAACTAGGAGCGCCTTCAATTTAGATACTCCTGATCCACCATACAATGGAGTATCGGCCTCACTTTTCAAGTCATCATAGATAAGCCTTTCTGAATCCATGATCGTCTCGATCATTTTTTCAATCTCGGGCTCAAACATAGCCTCGTTGGGAATGTGCTCTGCTGCATGATCACCCTCCCAGTTGTCAGAGGCTGCATATTGTGACCTGTATGCTACTTGAGTAAAGTGCATGCGAGCACGTCTATTAGGTTGCAAGATTGTTGCCTGTTGGCCAACATCAGAGTCCGACGAGTTGTAGTTGGCAAAAACTTGACCTATAATAGATGGGACAAACTCGCCAAATTCACGAACGTGATGCAAAAAAACGTGTCTTGTTCATCTCACAACATGTTTGAATTGATTACAAGGACATAAGATCCTTATTGAGAGATAGGCGTTTTGGTTAGATGGCCCCACATCGTTGTCACTACTCATAATGAATGTAAAAACCTTTGACCCTGAACATAAATTTAATCTTCTCTGACTCTCCTCCATCTCTTATCTCTCTTTCTGTGTGTGTGTGTGTGTGTGTGTGTGTGTGTGTGTGAATCTCCCTTGTAATCAATAAACCATAGATCACATTGTAAACCACCTCAAATTCTCTAGCCATGTTCGATCCCCGCACACCTCATTCTAGAGGTGCACGGAGATTTGAACCATCAGGTTATAATCTTGTCTTTATCGATTAATGACTATATTTATGGGATATGATAAATCTACACACCCACGTCTACATGACATTGCATGTAGTGGAAAAAACCCTTTGCCATTCTCTAGTGTAAACTACCTGAAGAGCTACGGTTGTAAGTGAAGACACCGTTTTGTGGTGTGCACAATGCAAGAGTGCTCCCGCTTCTCTAGAGTTCTTTGAATAAGATCTTCTTTATCATGGTTTTTTCTCAACATCTCTTCATAGAAGTTCCTTGTTCAAGGGATTTCTCTATGCATTACATGCTTGCCTCCATTCTGAGGTACTCTACCGCTGAAATCTTTCCAACCTAATGCCACATTCATATAGAGAAAGAGAGAGAGAAAGATAGAGAAGGTAGAGAGAAGAGAGTAGAAAGTCATTTCTAAACTCCACCTTTGTCCACGTAAAAAGGATCTTTTTCAAAGCACTCTACAGAAGCCTCTGTACTCTCGTGTTGCACACCCCACAACCATTGCTCTTTACTTACTTGAGCTCAGATGCACAAACGGCTTGTCCATCACGAGTCATTTGCACATGTGAGCTTGCAAACAACTACATACCTAAACTCATGTGAGCTACATGCAAACTAGTGTGAACATAACCATAAATCTAACGCTCACCTAACTCTAAACTTAAAATTAAACCATAATCATGAAGCTAAACTTAAATATAAAAACTATAATCCAAAATATAATCTTAAATCTAAACCTAAGCTCTAATCACTAACTATGTTTAAATATCCCTAACTATGCTCTAAACCTTAAATATAGAGTTAAATCCTAAACCTAAACCCAAATCTCTAACATTAAATCTAAACCTAAACTCTAACTTAAATGTAAAAAATTAATCCTAAACATATGAGTCTCTCTCTATCTCTCATTCTCTCTCTTTCTCTCTCTCTCTCTCTCTCTCTCTCTCTCTCATACTAAAGATATATTAGTTGACAACACCATTGAGCTGTGGAGAGCTAGACATCCACGACATGGATCGAGGCTCCATTACCAAAGGCAAACATCAATAAAGCTCTTCACTGGACCGATGAACTACTTTCACAGACAATACAGACATTAGACTAGATCCATAAGGAGTTTATTGGATTGGTATCATAAATCATTTTGGCGTGCATTTTGAAGACGTTTAATATAACATTTCTTTTCATCTCTCTCTCTCTCTGTGTCTCTTTTCCTCTCTCAATGTATGTGTGTGTGTCACGTGTTCTTTGTTTATGCATGTGTGTGTAGTGTGCATGGGAGAGAGAAAGAAAGAGAGGAAGGGAACATAAGAGAGAGGAGATGGAGGGAGCATACCTGGATCTCCCTCCACTCCTTGTGTGTGTGTGTGTGTGTGTGTGTGTGTGTGAGAGAGAGAGAGAGAGAGAGAGAGAGAGAGAGAGAGAGAGAGAGAGAGAGAGAGAGAGAGAGAGAGAGAGAGAGAGAGAGAGAGAGAGAGAGAGAGAGGTGGGTATACCTGTTTCGTAGAGAGCGCTGAAACTTAGATCTACAGATCTAAGTTTTGGTGCTCTTGGATTATTTTTACAGGGTCGGTGTCGCTATGAGCGTCACTATATAATCAAGACTATAGCGACGCTCGTAGCGATGCATATAGCAATGTCGAGACTTTTTCACATTTGAGCATCGCACTACAAGCGTCACTACACTCAAGAACCTCTTGTAGTGAGAGAGCTCTAGTTTGTTTTTAGCTGATCCTATTCTGACAAAGGTATTAACAGAGTTCATCTCATTGACCTCGTCCAGAAGATATAGACGAAGAAAATGTTTGTTAAAATCCTTGAAGAGAACTACATTGAGCTTTGTGACTACAAAACGTGTGGTAGCCTCCGAGAGAAACTACTTGCCGCACATACGTACATGGAAACAACAAAATACAAAATAGTTAATCCAATGCTATAGAGCACCAGCCTTATAGCACTGCCCCAAGTTAAAAAAAAGCATCAGAATCAATCTTGCTATCCTTGATAAAGAAAATACTCCAATCTTTCCCCTTTGGTAGGGTCTTGTCTCGTCTTCACAGGAGCTTTCATGGAAACTTTCAGACTTCCATGGTGAAACAAAGGCTCAATTGAACCTATCTTTGCGAGGAGCTCTTGCAGTTATGGGCTACAAGGAGGCTAGGTCAACACAAGTCTAGTACGCAACAATAGTGTACTGTAGATTTTGTGTTTGTGAGTTGCAAACTAGAGAAATCGGTGCTTGTATCTCTATCAAGGTAGGAGGTTGCAAGCGATCTGGAAGAGAATTACCAAAGAGTGCCAACCAGATCCGGGCTATTGTTTCACCCCTTACATCTATGCTATGGCCATGTGATGGCTCTCCACATGATCTAGCTACAAGAAAGTAGCAATTGGTGCAACACATGAAAGCCCTGTGCTATAGATTCTCTACATTGGATGTACAAGAAGCACACTCAATCAGCTGTCCTATGTAAGAACTCAATTCTACTAAATGATGCCACCGATGTCTGTGGATCCCCTTTATAGCTACATCAATTGCTGAATGATGCCATCGATGTCTGTGGGATCCCCTTACTAGCTGCTCTTGGGGTCTATAGGACCTACCCTGCCTCCACCACAAATGGTACAACCTATGATAGTAGGTTGAATGCTTTAAACCTCGGTCCATAGCTGGTTGGAAGGATATAATGAACATGGTGGAGGTGCTCTAGAGCGCTCAAAACCACTACACTCGTTTGCCTAATTTGGATGGGTCCGACATCCGCTCTTCAACAGTAACGACATTTTCAAAAGAAGAGACTTGCTAATGATTGAGATATGTAAACTTTGCAATTTATAAGATGACTCATGGCAGCAATGTACTTCACTAGGTTCTAGGGGGGTTTTTGAACTGAGAACTCATCACTACAGTAAACCCTACACCATCTATGATGTACAATATAAAGTTATCTCTACTTCTCTTTAAGCTTAATCAATATCTTGTATCTTTAGTACTTGTTTTGATTCATGTTTTATCTCTGACAGAGAGGACATATACTCACAATAGTGGACGTTTTGACTACACAAGCACGACTCGAGCTCAACAACATTGCAAGGTTCGTTATCTGTATCCAATTCCCTATGCCTATACGCAGGACATTAATGCTACGAGGCAGGGCACGACTTTTGTTTCTTATAATTTTTGGAGAGACCACAGTGCCAACTCTCCACCATACTTTTGTATGGCACTTCTGCATGACATACACTATATATTTAGCATTTTCATTTTGTGCCTAACTGCAAAAAAAAAGTTTAACTATTCACATTGCTTTTATGTAGCTTGATTCAACCATAATTTGTACTTCAGCTTGCACAATTGGACGACACTCGTACACTATTACCAGGTCGGTAGTGCATTTGAATTTTTAGTATGTTGATGCTTTTCTTATTTTTTGAGTTTGTCAATGCTTCCTTAAGTTCAGTTCAGCCACATGCTTCCCTCACTAGTGCATGCTCAATCTCGATCATTGAATCTATATATCAAATAGACATGTACTTCTTTTCTCACAATTCGGCAATTCAAGTTATGTATTACAGTACTCAATGCACTCTGCACATGTTTACTTTATTCCTAGGTGATTGATGTGAATCTCTGCACATCCTTGTTTGGCAATGCATCTTATATATTGCAACCCAATGTTCTTCTTTGCATAACCCTTCTTTAGCATGAGGACAACCCTTTGTCCTAGCGTTTTCCTCCTCAAATATGTTTTGCAATAGGTTGTGTGATTGACAACCAAGACTCCTTGCTCCCTCCAGCTATGACAACAAGTCAATCTCTCTCTCTCTCTCTCTCTCTCTCTCTCTCTCTCTCTCTCTCTCTCTCTCTCTCTCTCTCTCAGGTTTTATGAGAAATAAGAGAAAATTGGCTATGCTTGATTTGGAGAATAAATACACCTGCATTTCATTATCAAAAGTTTGTAAGTTCCGTGAAATTGGACAATTTTAGAGACAGCTATAGAGGTAATTAGTCATCATTTACACAATTCTTTTTTAAAAATTTTCCAATGTGCTTTATACTTTTTTTACTTCAATGTTAGATACTTGATGTCAATTTTTGTATGTCCTATAAGGTTCTATATGAATGCCCACCAAGCAAGACTAGTTTTCTCCCACCTTGGACCATCCTCCAACTCATCTTGGAATTGCCCTCTTGCTCACTTTGTCCAGCCCTTGACCACCTTGATGATTGGTCCTTTGATTCCACTTTGATCTTGGACTGCCTTGACCTCATCACTTTGGAGCTCTTATGATCCGTGCCTTGGATTGCCCATCTATTTCTCTCACACATGACCTCTCCCCTCTCATATGAGCACCCCAGGGGGGGGGGGGGGGGGGGGGGGGGGGGGGGGGGGGGGGGGGGGCGGGGCGCTAGCGAGGTCGCTTGTGCTCCCTCCCTAAGTGCCTTCAAAATTTTAGGGCCTTCACGAATGCGGGATAAGCCGCTACTACCCTATCACATCACCATGTTGTGGTGCCACCATCTTACACACTCAACACTGCCATCGCCTTTGCAGCCACCGAAACTAGCTAACGTCGCCGCCCAGGGCACACGAACAACAACCACGATCACTTATTCACCATATAAGCCACGCTTGTAGGAAGCTCTCTCCCCCCCCATCGCATACCTCCAAGGGCTCACGACCCAACATATAAAGACACTGTCCACTGCTTGGTTGTGCGTATGTGGGATGAGAACCCATGCCACATGGCACGCTAACCTTGTCATTGTTGGGTCTAGAATTTGATGCTCAAGCTACAAAATGTCCCCAAATGTCGAAAGCCTAGTCTCCAAACCCCTGCATCCTTGTCACATTTGACTTTCCACGATCGCCACTAGAGGCCACTAAAACGGTGAGAATCCATCTGCATCCATCCCTCGAGCAATTGTCCCAAACTTCACTAGGTCGTAAGTCGGCAACCACATCTCTAATTGTTGAGTCGTTGACTCATGTCAACTTCGTACAATGTACACTATCCACGCGAACCTTGACAGGGCTAGGAAAACGCTAAATGACATGCCGTCCAATGTGGTCAACTTCGCACACACTCAGCCCCCGACAAACTTTCAACTTCGCACACACTCAACCCCCGATAAACTTTCAACTGGCCATAATTTTCACTCTAGAGCTCTAATTGTTGATCGAAGAAGACCGGCATACTCAATAACTCATACACTTCAACCCTGGGCCACTCACTCCAGCTCTGGTCACTACCTGCCGTGTCTGTCTGGATTTGCAAGGCCTTCCAACTTAGAAGTGTCATAACTTTCACATCGGGATTCCGTTCGAGGAGCTATCTGGACCAGCTTCTAGAGAATCTCAAATATTACATTGAAAATCACACTTCTTGCATTTTGGACACCTGGACTTGCCACCCAAACTGGCCCACTTTGGAGTCCGTTTAGCCTAAGAATCCTCATCAAGAATACATTGCTACTATCACTTGACTGTGCGCCTAGGTCTTTTGTACTTTTTTAAACACTTGTTCTTGTACCTGTATACACACTTAGCCCTGCATAGCACACTTCCCAACTCTAATCAACTTTGGCTGCACCAATGGCTGGGGTTGTTTATTCTTGAAAAGCTATTGCATTGAATTTTCTTGGCTTGTTGTCGTTGTCTTAAGAGGATATAGGGATTTCTTTGACGTTTTGTTGACCATTACAACAATTAAAGGCCAAAGAAAATCCCGATTGATCTAGCGTGGAGTTGTCCCAAGGATTATGGAGATTACAAAGTATAACTCTCATAGGGCTTTGCTAGGACATATGATGGGTAAATTAGAGTTTCATTCATACTGTAATAAGCATACCTTAGTCAAAATTGATTAATTACTCAAGACACTAATAAGAATTGACCAAATAATGACAAATCCCTTGATTAGATTAGATTGTCCCTTGTAATACGCTCAGTCTATATATTTTTACAGATAGGAGACTTCTATTATAGAAATTTGGGGTGCAAACATTTCCATTGATTGATCAGGAGAACTCAAACTAGAAATGAAGGGAATGATGGGGCTAATTAAGAGAAGAGTCCATGACCCATGGCTCTTGGCAAGTGAAAGAGATGAGACTCCAAGTGATAAAGGGTACATACATCATGGAGTATATCGAACATATACATGGACAATTCAGAGAGGATATACATCAAAAGGAATAAAGAATTCTTACCTTAACAAACATATCGTCAACATATCTTTCTCACCTTTATAAACATCTCGTAATAAGAATACCGTAATCAGACATAATTGATTACTCAAGACACTAATAAGACTCGACCAAAATAATGATAGAAACCTTTATTAGATTGACCCATGGCTCAATACGCTCACTCTACATATTTGTAGAGGTAGGAGACTTATATTACAGAAAATTGGGGTTGTGAGTATTCCATTGATTAACCTTGAGATAGAGGGAATCATGCAGCTAACTTAGAGAAGAATCCATGACTCATCTGTGGCTCGTGATAGGTGAAAGAGATGATCGAGACTCCAAGTGATAAAGTGCACACACATCATGGAGTATATAGAACACATACATGGACACCTAGAGTGGCTATACCTCAATTTAAGGAATAAAGAATCATTAGCCTAACAAACATATCACCAATGCATGTTTCACATCTAAGATTATCTAATATATTAAATATATAAAATTATACCGTCAAAAATATTTGTAACACATGGAGAGAAATTATTGGTCCCCATCGTTTATGAGGCCACCACTCAATAAATGCAGTAGGTGGTACCACGAATACACACTTTCAATCAATTTAAAAATTGTATAAGTTGTGTGGGTATAAGTGTTGGTATACATGCACCGATATATATCTCAATTGACAATGGATGTATAAGACTCTTGGACAATAGCCGCATTAAAGTGACACTCACTACATCCATGGCTACACAGTCTTGTCTTTGTATTTCCTTTGTATTTTTGGAGCTATTCAGAGCAATTCATACCAACATGGACTTCAATTCTTACAGTGCTCCATAACTTAAAACTTTAGGCACACAATTGTTGCACAATGGGCCAAGCTAGGATAGGATTTTTTTTCCATGTTTTCGTACCACAAAATATTAGGAAGACTGCCAGCTTTCTTCTCATGAATGAAATGTGCATTGTTCCAATAAATGAAATGAAATGTCTTCTTTGTTGATGCAAGGTCGGGAGAGAAGGGTGGACAAGGGCACCCTAGCTAGGTATGAGATGAATTTCAAGGTTTTTCTTTTTCTACAAGGACGTGAGAGAGATGGCGAGAAAACATGCGTTTTGGAACGTGGGGTTGGTGGTGGTATCATGGCTCATACAAGCAGTGCATGCGCAGGACATGCTGCACACTTGCGAGTGTCCAGGACCCCATTCGGGCGTGCTGTGCGACACGAGCCACATCCAGACCCACTCACAGCGAAGCACCGCCGAGCCCAACATCATTCTTACGCAGGTTGCTCTCTCTCTCTCTCTCTCTCTCTCTCTCTCTCTCTGACCTTATCATAGTACTGCAGGTGAAGAATAGGTGCTCCTTCTGCACGGCCACCAAGATACAATTGGACTGCAGGCCCTTAGGCCTCGATCGCCAGAGTCCCGAGTGCTTTGTGCACCGCAAGCTGCCGCCTCTCCACCAAGCTCTCGACTTCTACGACAACCTGCCTTTCGCTACTCTTCCCGTCCGTCAAGTCTGGTGGCAGTGCGTCAATCCTTAGTTTTTAAGCACGCATCAACCAAAAATTTAAACATTGTTTCCATTAAAATTCAGAATGACTCTTATCTCTCTCTCCCTCTCTCTCTCTCTCTCTCTCTCTCTCACACACACACACACACACACACACACACACACACAAGTTGACATGCATGAAAAGAAACTAAGACACTATGCTTGATTGACTACCTTGAAATCAAATTTAATTAACGATACTTTTTATGGAGAATCCTCTAGTGCTTGCATGCATGGTGACATCTCTGGCTCCCATAATTCAAGGGTGTTCATGTACTTTTGAATCAACGTATGAATGTGAATATACATTTCCAATTGTCTCATTCTATGTTATCAAAATTATTTCATTCAAGCTTAGTTTTTGGTCTAAAGTCTCAACATATGGTCTTTTGAAGTTTGATTATGTTCATCTGATATGATCTCAAATCTAGACTTTGACTCTAAATCTTTCATTTTAGAATAGCTATCAAATTACCATCTCATTCCATTTTGGCAATCACGATGGTGAGATAAAGTTCTTGATAGGACCCAATCTCATAGTTAGATCTCAAAGTTAGTCAGTCATTCACAATGCATGTACAATGTGACACGAGAAAGGAAACTTGCTACAACGTTTACAAAAGTCAACAACATATCAGCATAGTGGTAAAGGAATCATAAGAGGGATAGGATGATGACTAGTTGCACTCTCAAAACAAGAAAACCAAAGGGAATCCAAGCATCGGAGGTAGTAAGAAATAAAGAACATCTGAACACTCAGTGCATTCCTATAGACGACATTCAGAAAGATTCTCTCAGTCACATGGTTCTCATCATTTAGTAGAAAAGCATAAGACCAAAGATCAAATTTACACCATTGATGTAGCCAAAACTAGGCATAGGTGATCAAATTATCAAGTAAAACTTAGTCATGGAAAAGAAGCTAACACAGTCACAAAGTTTGGTGATGACTACAATCAGAGATGCGAAGCAAACACTCACCATCATGACAAGAACAGACATAGGGAGAAGAAATCAGATCACAATGATAAAAACACGTGCCAAGAAAGGGAGTCAGAGTATCATGCTAGATATAGACATGTGAAGAGGTCTAGTGATCTAAAAATTAGTAAATTCCATCTCCACAGGTAGTCCCAAAGATGACCCAAACGTTCATATTTAGGTGTTTAAGCAGTATGCTAATCGGAAGGATATAGACGAAGATAACTAAGGATGAATATTTTTCACAAACTCTAAAAGATGTTGCAAAAAATGATACTATCATTATTGGGGGGGGGGGGGGGGATGTTCACTTGATAATAATGTGACTATCACATGAGTGCAATAGAAGGGCTAATTTAATTTCATTTTTTATCATATTTTCATACATAGAATACTATCGTAAAGTGAAAATGGGGAAATTTTCACAAATTGGATAGGAAAAGGGTGTATTTTTTGTTAAAAATTCACAGATAAGGAATTCTAGAAACAGTCATTGAATACATGCAAAATGCTCAATTATACATAGTGATCGTCCCGAGCACGTTGAGGACATACAACAAGTTGAAGACCAAGGGTATATGGATATCCTCTGTGAGTTGGATAAAATTAGGAAAGGTAAGCTTTTAGTTAGGAGTTAAGTGGAGAAAATGAATGAATTTACCCAAAAATTGAATGATCCCCCTTCAGATAAGCATATGCGTGCTTGGTTTCTAAGTGGATTCAGTAGGCAAGAAGCTCAAAGAATGGGAAGTATGAGCATCAACCAAAAATTTAATGTCTAGCGCAAAGAGCTTTGAAACTGGAACAACAATCTAAGAAGGAGAAGGGCCAAACAGGAAAAGCAAGTTCCATTTCTAATGAGTCTTCAATTGAAGAGTTGTCAAGTAGCTCTAGTTCTTTGGATGATAAGGAGTTTGAGGATACATCTAGAAGCAAGAAAAACGGAGCATAGAGTACAAAGATGTTGTCCAAGAAGATCTCTGAGATCTCTAGGACCACCAGTGGGAAAAGTAGAGACTTGGTGCATAAAATGCAAATCCAAAGAACATCAATTCAATAAATGCTGCCAATGTACTTATTGCAAAGCTTTTGGGCACCTGTGGAACAACTATAAAATAAGAATCCATCACTTTAGGGAGGGGAAAGATGTATCCATGATAGCATTGAACAATCCACTGTAGGAAAAGGCTTCTGAAAATTCAAAGAATGAAGGTAGCACTTGTGGGATGGCTAGAAAAGAGAGTTAACAAAGTTTCTTTGATTTTTCTAGACAAGTATGGGGTAGAACTAATTTTAGGTGAAATTTTAGTTGCTACACCTGTGGAAAGTACGAACACTTTGCAAACAATGTCCAAACAATGTAAAAGTTAAAATGGCCAAGAAAAAGGTGACAAAGCCAATACCAATGTGCATGATCACTAGGAGTGCTAGCATTGTCATTAAAGAGATACCAAATGAGCCAACCAATCAAACGAAGCAAATTGAAGAGGCTCAAAAATGGCAGGAAAAAAGGGCTATCTAGAAGGTTAATAAGGAAAAGGCCAAGGAAATGAATGAGTGGCAAGAGAAATAGGGACAAGCAGGTTAGATCAATCAAGATGTAGGGAGGAGAAGGCTAGAGAGACCAAAGTGCTCAAAAATATAATTGATTCAGAGGATTTTGGCAGTAGCTTTAAAATCTTAGAGAGGAAATATTGGCTTCATGATCTAGTAAGGAGACTACAAATGCATCTAGAGGGTCTGATGAGGAACCCAAGAAAGAGGTACGACAAGTCAAGGCTGACTCTAGCAGAGGTTGTTAAAAAGTATCTGTCACATTGAAAAGGAATCATTTGAATTTCCACTCAAGGATCCAATAGTTAGAAGATGAAGAAGGCGAGTAGAGGCATGGTGTTGTGCGAAGATATTTCCAAAGGGAAGGTCGTCCAATTCAGATAGTAGTTTTGAAAATGAGCAAGACAATATGTATGCCAAAGTACATGAAAGGATCTAGAATTTGGCTATTGTTTTAGATGACATTAGAAGAACATATCTTGATACTGTTAAGTTCATAAGAAAGGAGAGACAAAAAGAATCTGAACTCATGGTAGGAGCATGGTTTGATCTTAAGAACAACAAGGTACATGTAATTTAGATACTACAAGGTAAGAAAACTGTGGAAGATGGTTATAAGACAAAAGGTGGGAATCACTAAAATGAAAGTTGCACCTTTCAAAATAAGGATGGTAGTCAAAGGGTAATACAAGCTACCTTCCTATTTGAATACTTGTAGATCAAGGTAGGGTCTAAGAATTTTATTAAATCAACTTTTTAGTAACGGACTTGCAAGGTTCTTAATCTTGGCTTAAAAATGATGGGGCCATACAGACTATGCTAGCCAGACATCAACTATACAAGGACCAAATAGAAGAATCTAGGTTAATACAAATAACATCCACTAGAGAAATTATGTAAGAAATATGAAACCAAAACGATAGAAATAATGCTAGCATCAATGAACATTGTTCTCATTGTGCAATAGATCTGAACATAGAAACAGAGAGAGTAGTCCCCAAACAACTTCACTAAATCATGCCAAGGGGAGAGAACATTTAATTTGGATGGTAGAGCTTTAGTTGAGAGTGGATTAGATACATGGGTAAACATGATACGTGAAGCCAATGGGTAGGAACAAACTAGATAGAGCTGAATAGAGTTCGGTAATACTAGATGGTGCAAGTAAAAAAGAAGGAGAACATGAAGGAAGTTGAATCATTGGCCAGAAGAAAAGGGGGAGGGACACAGAGCTAGTTATTACCTAATGATCAAGAAATTGGAGAATGGAACCTGGGTTTGGAGGTAGGTCCTAAGTTTATAATGATCAATAAACATCAAAAGATAAAAAATAAAGAGAAGGCTAGGAAATTATCCAAAAATATAAAGACATGTTTTTTTAGAAGCATAGAGATTTGAATGGTGTTGACCTAGAAGTATACCCGGGGCAGTCACTTATCAAAAGACCCCTATATCACGTGTGTTCAAGAGGCTAGGTATTTAATAATACCCCAATATACATACTATACTTACACTGTGAGCCTATTTAAAAAACCCCCACCCCCCTCTGTATGCATACATTTTTATACATTTTGGTCTTTTAATAATCCTCTCCGGTTAACTCACGTGATATCATACACATTCTAAAAAGTGACAGCCCCGGGGAAGTATACCAACATCAAATACCACAAAAAATTCAAAGAGAAAATTGACAACCTTCTAAAGGAGGGTTTCAACACTGAAGTTTCCAACATTTGTTGAATGTTTCCAATTGCGGTGGTCTCAAAGAAGACTGGGAAACTCATGGATTTTGCTAATTACAAGAGACTATATGCTCAAACAATCAAAGACCCATTTCCACCACCCTTTATGGACATGATGCTAGATGAAGTAGTTTAAAATGAGATGTAAAACTTTATGAATGGATATAGTGGCTATAATCAGCTGAAGATAGCACCAAGTCCATATCCTAGTTTGTACATGAGCACATAATATGTTGGTATGTATACCTTATGGAGATAGTTTTAGATCAGTAAACTCAATTCACGAGTGAAACTATTCAAATCCTAACTAAAATATTTTCCATCAAGCATCAAAAGTCAATGCCTTATTATCCCAAATGCAATGGAGAAGCTGAGAGTAGCAACAAGACCATTAAAACTATTGTAACTAAGATTGAACCCCACAACTAGGATGATAAGCTCTAGACAACACTATCGGCATATCAAATACCATACAAGATTACCACTTGTCAAGCCAAGGGTGAGAGGCGAGGGGCTAGTCTTAATCGATCGAGCTCGTGGTTGCCTATATAAGGGCAAGATCTTAGGAGGTGAGGCAGGTTGTAGACTTGGTCTCACATTTGTATCAAAGCTATCTTGGGAAAAGCAAGACATGGTCCTATTTTTGGCAAAAACTTACAGGTGAAGCCGTGGAGGAGAAGAAGACGAGGAGAGCTTAGTAGAGAACCATGTGGGAACGTTATCTTGGAAGGGAAGGGGAGCCGAAGTTTGTGGCCAGCGAGCCACTCAAAAGCAGGCTTAACGAGATTGCATTGTAGCAAGGGAACTTTTTTGCTTCTTTTGCATGTCCAGCAACAGAGCACTATGTCATGCGTTGCGACATCTTTTTTCTTTTCCTTGCACTCTGCTCATCATAGCCATGGTTGGAGATTAGTGGGTACACACCAAGGTGTCTCAAATGTAGGGCACTCCAAAAAATTCAAAAGCTTAAGGATATGTGCACACCCATCGATACTAAAGTTTGAGAAACGAGCTTGAGTGCAGAAGGACTACTCTTTTGATGGGAAGGTATCAGTACCACAAAGGTACTTGTGTAATCTCTACGATTTATAAAAAATCTTTCACAAGGCTTGATAATTTTGGGAATTCTTTGCTTAAAACTTTTTAAACATTCTTCAAGACTTCTTATCAAACAAGGCATGGAAGTTGGGAGCTATCAAAGTCATCCTTAAAGTACAAATAAAATTAGTATGTTTTTTTGGGAAAACAATGAATTTTGACATTAGAGATTGGCATCAGCACTTAATTACAAATTGACAGTTTTGATTTAACAAGGCTAGTCAATTTTGTTTGCGGTTACTCTTAGCCAGTTATTGTTTGGATTTTTTATGTGACTTTCACCACAAGGTACATCTTTTTTGTTGCTATGACAACATGTTGGATAGGGGGAAATGAGAACACACCTGGCACACAGACATCATGCCTCTCTATAGTTGAGGATAATCATTGCACCCCTAACCACTAGAGTTCACCTTCAAAACTCGACAATCTCGTGGGGCAAATCATCGTTTGCACACAACTACATACACACATACACGTTGTGATACCACCAACACCATCAATCACCATGTACATCCTGATTCATTGCCTTGAAAACACACAGAACCTCTCTCAATCCCTCTGTGCACAAATGACTATCAGGGGGGCACATCTACCGACACACACCCAAAAACACATGCACACAAGTAGAGAAGAGAAGGGGGAATTCACACAATTGGACAACAATGATGGCTTTATATAATCTATACGACACAATATACAATGGAGTCCAAGCCGACACAAGCATCGATAAGCTCAACACATACCTTGGCAACCCTCTCGGCTCCGTACGAGCTTCACTCCTCCATGGCCGCACCTCGGTAATACACTATGACCTTCCCCCTCCAAAAGATGGCCAAAATCCTCCTCCTATTTGAGAAGACTCCCCTTATAGGGTGTGCTCCAAAAAAAATTAAAAATTGTTTTTTGGGACCCTGCAGCTCCCTTGGAGCCCCTTTTTTTAATGAGAAAACTAGGGTTTCTGTGATACCCATGCTTGGCAAGAGCCCCCTTGGTCTTCAAGAGAAAGGCTGCAATTAAGAGGGGTTGCACCTTCTCTCTCAAAAGGATGACTTGTTAAAAAATAAAAAGCCATTAATTTTTGAAGGAGAGGAAAAGAGTGCAACAAAGATATTGTGAATATATTCCTAAGAAGATGGGTTGGGATTCATGATCTTAGATACACTCCATATGTAGTCAAGGCACTTAAACAAGTATGACACTAGAGGGTAAGGCCTACAAATGGTGGATGTGCTCAAGGAGAAGGGCATCATACCACAAACTTGGGCATCCTTCAAGGATGTGTGCCGAAAGGAATTTCTATCCACAAATGAAGTGGACAAACTATCCTACATGGGACAAGTGATCTATGCATCAATATGAGACACTTTTGGAGTATATCTTGCACTATTGTGATGTGATTCTCAAGTTAGAGTATCTAGATACGTTTCAGCAAGTGTGAAGGTTCTTATGTTGGTTAACACTAGACCTTAAGAAGCATGTTAAAACCCAAGACCCTAAGATTCTAGGAAGCCATAGCCCAAGTGCATATACACATCAATCGCAATGAAAAAACATAATGTGTTGACACTACACATACAAATGCACGAACACTGCATAATAAGAGAAAATTTATAGTAGCTACATCCGTTGCATCCAAGAAGTCCAAGGGGCATAGGTGCCATTTCTTGAGTGAAGAGTTTGAAAAAGCTAAGAAGGAAAGGCTATGTTTTGCATGTTTAGGAAGTGGACACAACAAAAAGGATTGTCCCAAGAGGAAACTTGTTGCCCAGCGTAAGGAGAAAGCAACTTACATGGTGCAATTGTTGCCTCTGAAGTCCTCCTCTCACTTTTCAATGTGGAATTAGCACACAACAGAGCGGGTGTGCGAGTAATTTTATCAGGGCCTCAGTGTGGCAACCAACCTTTGATCCACACGAGCTAGTGTCTATGCATTGGTTTATCCAAGTTCACAAGGTGATAATCTTGGTAGATCATGATTCTTTGCACAATTTCATCAACTATAAGTTAGTGAAATGGATAAATTTGCCCAAGACTCCTAGTTCCCACCATTACAAGGTAACAATGATTAATGGCCATGATGTTGAGGTATGGGATAAACACGTAAAGGATGTACCACTTAAGATTCAAGGGTATCACATGTCCTTGAATTTCCAAGTCATGAATATGGATCGAGCACATGTGGTCCTTTGTCAAAGCTGATTATATGGGTTAAGGTCATCATTAAAACATAGCTATAAGCATAATGATTTGATGTTTGAATCCAATGGCATGCACATATTGTTGTTGGGGGAGAAGGACATTCCTCAATATACTTTATGAATCTCCCTTCTCAAGATTTGAATAGAAGAACTCTTTTTGTGTTACTCGTTGTGTGTCATTTTTTATCAAATGTTGATAATGTTTTAAATGACAATTCCTCAACACCGCATTCTTTTATCTCTTCTCTTCCATCAATGGCTACTTCTATCTCATCAAAACAAGCAAATGTTGCTAATTAGTTTTAAAAAAATATTAATGGAATACAAGTATGTGTTTCCAAATTATTTGTCACCAAGATTACCACCGACATGTGCTGTGAAACATGGCATAGACATGATTGCAAGCAGTATCCCGATAAGTAGACCACACTATAGAATGAGTCATTATGAGGCTATTGAGGTAGAACATTAGCTTGCTGACTACCTCAATAGAGGGTTTATACAACCCAATCCTCACCATGGGCCTCTCCTACCTTGTTGGTGAAGAAAAAAGATGGTGGTATGCAAATGTGTGTAATTATCAAGGCATGAATGCCGATACTGTGAAGAAAAAGAATCTATTTCCACCAAGAGTGGATGAGTTATTTTGACAAACTCACCGATGCTTGTATCTTTGGGTGTAAGCATGTTAACGTGTTGCACTTTTTGAGTTAGCTAGCATGTGCCAACAAGCACATATCGTTAGCATGAGGACAATATTTAGGATGAGTATATGGAATTGTGTATTTAAAACTCCCTCAATAATGCATGAGAGACATCATGTGAGAAAAAAAATGCCCAAAGTGGATTAAAAATATGCCAAAAGCTGGCATCAAATGACAATGAGATCGTGTCTATTATAAAGTGTCGTAAATTGGCTCATCATTTGGATACTAACAAGAGAATGTCTACTCGCATCAATCTTGATGCTCAAGATGCAGATTGTCATAAGTTGACAATCAACCCATGACGATATGCATCAATATATAGTGCATCAAACTAACATAATCTGGTATCAAGATCAACAGCATAAGAATGTAGATGAAAAAGGTGGTCATAAACACATCAATTGTCGTAAAACTGCATACATCAATATATGATGCCTGTAAGCACATAATTTACTCAATGCCAATTGTGATTATGAGAGAGGTACAGACAGTTGTATCTAGGACAATCGTACTTCCAACATATGAGGAGACTTTCCTAGGAGCTTTGGGAGTGATGAGATATGTCACTGATCCAAGACCCATGCATCCATCAAGTCACAAAATGCATGACATCAAAGTATAATGGATCAAGGGATCCTGATGCACATTTTGCATCATTTAAATAGGTATTGAGAGCTGAATATGTCATGAATTTCCACATTCAATTTGAAGGTTTTGGTTAACTTTGGAAGTTATCGGCCTTACACGGTTCCAGACTTTGAAGAAGAGAGATTATGGAAATCTAGACGCGTTATTGCAAGACTTCATTGAGGATTTTTCCCTGTGAGAAATTAGACACAATAAAATTTTGCAAATCCATTCTTTCAAAATAAAAGATAATGAGTGGGTACAAGAGGCTACGGTGCAATTCAAGCAGTGTACTCGCGTGAAAGCCCCCATCCAACTAGGAGCACCTGCCTCAAGGCGGGCATGCCATTGAGTAGGTATAACCTTTGTAATATCTAGGTAGCACATGCTCTACACCCCCCTCATGCCTCATAGATAGATGCTTTGAATCTCCTTGGAAGCCTAAAAGCTTTAGCTAGTCTCCAAAAGTGGGTGTTGGACCCTCTATCATGGGAACCCAAGAAACATGAGGCCTACTACCAACCAAGTGGCCTCACTGTGTGCTGACCATGGGGTTCCAAAAAAGAGGCTACCTCAAGTGCTCCTCAATACATGTTGGTTGGTGCTACTCAAGGCCACTCCGCAATTGCTCCCAAGACCTAAGTAGGCTCACAAGAAAGCGGTCCTCCCAGGTTTCTCTTAGGCCAACTCTACGTATATCGGTGAAGATCCACCTGGTGGATGGACTCCAAGGGTCGCTCATATGAGGGACTCAGGCACAAATTTGGTCAAGCAACAACTCCTTCTAGGGATCCTCCCCGGGAAAAAGTCCTCTAATTACAAGATTCCCAAGGAGGGCTCACCCCTTTGACCACCTCCTTTTGGGGTGGAAAAGTGCATCCTTTGACCACTCTTACACATCTCTTACACACCCACCATTCTTGGAAAGCGGGTGTGTAAAAGATGTGTAAGAGTGGTCAAAGGATACAAAGGATGTAATTATCTCTCTCATCCTCTATCATTTCTCTCCCCCTCCTTCCTAGGGATGTGGGAATACTTTTTAGTCTTCCCATAACCATCAAATTTTCCCACCTTTGGCCATTTGAGTTTTTAGTTAATTTTTGGAGCCTTATCCTATGGAGATCTTAATGGAGATGAACCTTAGGTCTTTTAAGCTCCATTGATGCACATTGATCTTTTGCAGACTGCCCCCCTTTGGATCCATATTTCCCCTCCTTTGGATCCCTGCTCAGACCGGTCTAGCAGTCTTACCAATATTCTAGCTTTTACTCCCCTGGTACTTCTCCATATCAAATGATCAGTTGAACATGATAAAATCATTTGGGATAATTAGATATTAGTTTTTATGACACACTTTGTCCTAGGCTGAATAGGTTTCATGCCTTGATCATAAAGAGTTCATGATTCGCCTCTCAAGCTGGCTAATGCAAGAGCTCAAAAGAATCCAACAAGTCATGATGCACCACAAAGTAGCCAAAAGAAGCTGGTTGGCCGCTACAACCCTACCATCCAAAGAGATTAGTTCCATGATCCATGTAGGGATTTCCTCCAAATGGATAGGAGGAAAGAAGCTATCTACTGCTTTGGAGATAGATCCAAACCAACCTAGCAACCCAAATAGCATACAAGCATCCCTGAGGGGATCCACTTGAATCCCTCTCTAGGCGACCAATTGTAATGGAATTGGCCTATTTAACTTGAGAGTAGCGGAAATTAATGAGAGTACTTTTGAGAAATGAATTTGTGAGCATAGCGGGTGAACATAATTGAAGATAGCAACATAATCATAGCAATTAGCTAACGTGGCATGAACAATACTTTTGCAAGAGAGAGAATTTACAGAACATGACAACAGTTGAGGACCAGATTTATGTGGAGCTGGTCTCCCCTCCAAATGGCATTTGTATTATGATTTCTCCCATTAAGAGAGACTTGTTACAATACAATCTTTGTGTTCCTTGTGACCTAGGTGATGCAATGAAGATGGAAAGCTTCATGCATCACAAACATAACATAAACTTGAAGAAAATCTTTAACTATCCCAAGCCTCAGTCCCATGACCTCAAACACCTTCGAAGGTGGAGAGAGGTAGCAGGGAATGAGGGTAGGGAAGAGGAAGAAGAAACATTTTGTAGGAGAAAGAATTAGTTCCTCACTTATCATAACTCTTGTTGTTAGCATACATAATAGCATAGTAATGAAGAAGAAGGAGATGGCAAGCTTAAGCATTGAAACATGTCTCTTGGTTGGATTTGCACTCCGTATCCAAGAGTGTTGGTGTAGGCTCTCAACCTCTACTTGCTTGGAGAAGGAGAGGGAGCTCTTGCACTTTGCATAGCACACAATGAGAGTGTTTGTGAGTGTGTGTGGGTGAGTATACCCCCTAAGCAACCCCCTACACCTTGGGTCGACCCCCCCTTGTATCTCATGCTTGAAGCTCATTGGACCCCTCCAGGCCTAGCCAATCACAAGAAGGAGGCATTACAAGCAGCAAGGGTAGCCTTGAGACAAGTGTCCCCCTTTCCCCTTTGAGAGAGAGGGCTAGATAAATGCTAAATCATTTAATTAAATCTCCTAAATTATTATTGGACCCCTTGGGTGGCCAACCAATAGGCTTCAGGCACACCATGAGGGCAACATGAGGAGGAACTTGACAAGTGTCCCTTTTGCTTTCTTTGTACCATGCATGCCTTGTGTGAGTGTGTGGGTGTTCTCTCTCATCCCCCCTCATGTAGGGCTCGCCCCCTCCTTGTAGGGATTGAATATTTGACTTTTTGACACCTCAAGCCCCTCATACATAGGCCCAGTTCCCACCACAAGCTTGGCCGTTAAGCACTTTAAGCTTGGGCTAGATTCTCACCTTAAGTGCAACCCTAGCATCTCAAGCATGTCAAGCACCTCAAGAATCTCAATAATTAAGCACCTCAAGCATCTTAAGCACCTCAATCATCAAGCAGCTTAGTCATCAAGCATGACAAGCAGGACAAGCACCTCGAGCTCGGTCGGGTTCCCGCGCCTCAAGCTCAGCCCTAGCTTACCTAAGGTCAAAGGCCTTTTACACACATTATTGGAGGCCTTCAATGAAGCTAACCCTAAGGTCTTATGCTCCATTTTTTAGCCTTGCTCTTTGATAGACCATCTCTCATTTGGGCCCCTTTACCATTGGCCCTGTGTTGAGATAGATCTATAAGCACATGTCTATATCTTAACACTTGTTCCTGTTTATTCTCCCACATTAAGTGATCAATTTAATATGAGAAAATCATTTGGGTTGGTTAGATATTAGATATTAGATTTTATGACACCAATCCTACATAAATGCATTGTTGTATCCATAAGCATGAAGTTGTTGAGTAACTTCGGCCCCAACACGAGTAAATTGCAAGAGGGGTTGACCAAGAGAGAGAGAGAGAGAGAGGGATGATTTTAGCAAGGCATTAACACACACACACACTCACACAATCTCATGTGTGAAGCAAGAAGACTCTCTCTCTCCTTCTCAAGCTTTAATGGAAAGCTCATCATCTACTCCAAGCTTGTGAGAAGGGAGGCTGACACCAACAACTCTTGGCTTTGTGATGCAAATCCAACCAAGAGCCAAGCTTCAATGCATGCTCATATCCTCTATTATGCTAATTACTAAGCTATGCTAAGCTATTATGAGTGATTATGAGGAGATATACTTCTTTCTCGTAAGACTACTCCTTCTTCCTCTCAATCTACTCTCATACCAACTAGCTCTCACCATCTTTGAAGGTGTGTGAGATCAGCTAGCCATCTATTTGCTACATCACATAAAACTTCATAAAAAGCATTTCTTGTGCCGATGGCTCATAGCCACAGATAGATGCAATCCATGCCACACAATGGATTTCGGGTGAAAAGTACCTCGTCGGGGATAGCACAACCACCTTGATCACCACGGATTGTAATCTGCAAATGCCTGCCATAGCTCCCAATTGGAGATCTTCTTGAGACTCAACGTCAAGCACATAAAAACTTTGAAAGGGCCAATCTAGATCAACCACTTGACATACCATGATATCATCATCACATGCAATGATCAAGCATCTACTTCAAGCTGCTTCTCTCTAGCATAGCCTTTTCCCACTATTTTTGAATGCAAAGCCGTAAAAACTCAGCTATAGAGGGCATTGAGAGCTACAAAAAGCATTGGTATGTTGTGCACTTCACACATTTTTAAGCTTATCAACAAGTAGAGACTGAAATTCATGATTGAACTGTTGAATTTCATATTCTAAGAGAAATATTAAGCCCACAGAAAACAAGGGTTCTAATGAGCCTAAGGGGAAGGACAACGTCCAAAAGTATCCTAAGGAAACTCCAATAACAACAAATCTAAGGAGAAGGGAGTTTACAAAGGCAAAAACAAACTCTCTCTTGAAGAGCTTGAGCATTATTGCAAGGATAACCGTTGTTTCAAATGCGGTGAGCAAGGGCATGCCTATCGTGCTTGCCCCCAAAAGAACACCCGCCATGAGCCTCCTAGAGCTACCTTGGTCGAAATCCAAGAAGAAGATTCCATGCTTGGGGAAAGGTAAGAGAACATGATTCTTTTATTCTCTTTGACCCTGGTTCTACTCACAATTTCATATCCATAGAGTTGGCCACCAAGCTAGGCATCCAAGCCTGTGAGATGGGAGATGTCCTACCTGCTGATGGTGCTTTAAAGGGGCAAGAAGCTTCAGTCACTCCCTTAATCGGGAAATTGGGGCTCCATGTCCAAAGCTATGTGGACAAAGAGGACTTCATTATCTCTCCTCTCAAGCACGCGGATGTAATCCTAGGGACACCATGGTTTGATTGCATGGCTGCCAATGTTAAATTCCCAGAAAGGAAAATCTACTTTAGGTTCAGGAAAAAAGATATGTACATAGATGCCAAAGAGTTAAGTAACACCATACCCATTGTACATACGCAAGCTTTCAATAAGTCAATAAAGAGCTCTATTTCCGTTTACATGATTTTTGTTAAAGATTCTCAAAATGAACCTAATGCTTTAGCAAAAGAAAATATAAACAATCATAAGGAACTAGAGTTATCCAATTTTCTCATGGGATTTCAATATATTTTTATTGATGACATCCTTTGTGAACTACCTCCTAGACGAGGCAATGATGACCATGCAATTGAGCTTCTTCCAGGAAGTTCACCGCCTAATAAACCTCCTTATAGAGTTTCTCAAGCTCAACAAGAGGAGATTATGCGGCAAAGTGCATGAGTTAGTTGAGAAGGGCATGGTTAGGCCTAGCTCGTCTTCTTTTTGCTCACCCATGTTATTAATGCAAAAGAAAGACGGCATATATCGTATGTGTGTCGACTATAGAGCACTAAATAGGATCACTATCAAAAATAGGTTTCCCATTCCACGGATAGAAGACCTATTTCATAAGCTACAAGGGTCAACCTACTTCAGTAGGATTGACCTAAAAAGTGACTACCATCAAATAAGGATAGTTGATCAAGACATTTTAAAGACCGCATTTTGCACTAAGTTTGGTCTTTATAAATATATTGTCATGCCTTTTGGCTTGACCAATGCACTAGCCACATTCAACCGCTTGATGGAGAAGCTATTCAAGCCTCACCGAACCTTTACTAGAGTGTTCTTTGATTATATTATCATCTACTCTAATTCATTAGACGAACACAAGCAACACCTCCGGGTAATATTTCAAGTCTTAACAGAGAAAAAACTTTATATTAACCCAAATAAAAGTGAGTTTTTCTTACAAGAGATTCAATATTTAGGTCACATTATCTCTCAAGATGGCATCCAAATGGATCCATCAAAGCTAGAGGTAATAAAAGGATGGCCTAATCCAAGGAATCTTCGTGAACTAAGAAGCTTTATAGGTATATGTGCATACTATAGACGCTTCATAGAAAAGTTCTCATAGACGATTACATGACCTAACAAAGAAAAACATTAGGTATACACGGTCTGCCAAGGAGAACAATGATTTTGAAAAGCTTGTCTCTCAACCTGTGCTTACATTGCCGGATCCCTGAAAGCCATTTGAGGTCCAATGTGGCGCTTGTGGTGATTGCCTTGGAGCTATTTTACTCCAAGAAGGGCACGCCATAGCCTATGAAAGTTGAAGGCTTGACCCTGTTGAGCAAGATCTAGGCATATATGAAAAGGAACTCCTCACAGTTCTACATGCCTTGGACTCGTGGAAGCACTATCTAATGGGGACTCCTGTCATCTTGTGGGACGGATCACCAAAGCCTTAAGTACTTCATGACATAGACCAAGCTCTCCAACAAACAAATGAGGTGGAAAAATTTACTTTCGCAATTTCATTTTCATATTGCTCACATTGTTGGCAAGCATAATCAAGTAGCCGATGTTGAATGCGCTTTCCATAGAAACTCACAATGATCTATCTTCTATGATAGATGAGTACTCTATTGATCCCAATTTTAGAGATGTGATTTTAGCCCTTGCACTAGGGAAGAAAGAGAAAACATATACTTTACAAGATGGTTATCTTCTCTATGGAAATAGACTATGCACTACTAACTCACTACGTGAGAAAGTAATGTATGAATATCATGCTCCTCCTTATGTGGGGCATAGAGGAATTCAATCTACCCTAAAAGCGATTGAAACATATTTCTATTGGCCTATCATGAAATCTGTAATGAAAATGGCATATGAACTTTGAGAGTAGCGGAATTAGGAAATTAGGTGAAGCATTTTTTAGAGAATACTTTGTGAGCATAGCGGGTGAACTTAATTGATGGTAGCAACATAAACATGGTACTTAGTTAACTTGGCATGAACAATACTTTTGCAAGAGAGAGAGAGTTTAGAGAACATGAAAATAGTTGAGGACCGGATTCATATGGAGCCGGTCCCCCCTCCAATAGGCATTTATATTATAGTTTCTCCCATCAAGAGAGACTTGGTACAGTACAATCTTTGTGCTCCTTGTGACCTACGGGATGCAATGAAGATGGAAATCTTCTTGCATCACAAGCATAACATAAAATTGTAGAAAGCATTAGCTATCCCAAGGCTCAGTCCCAAGGCCTCAAACACCTTTGAAGGTGGAGAGAGCTAGCGGGGAATGAGGGTAGGGAAGAGGAAGAAGAAACATTCCATAGGAGAAAAAAATCGTTCCTCACTTATCATTACTCTTCTTGCTAGCATACATAATAGCATAGTAATGGAGATGGAGAAGATGGCAAGATTAAGCATTGAAGCATGGCTCTTGGTTGGATTTGCATTCCATAGCCAAGAGTGTTGGTGTAGGCTCTCACTTCTCACAAGCTTCCAGAAGGAGGTGGAGTTTCTCAACTTTCACCAAGTGAGAATTTCCCTCCAAATGTGTGTGTGTGTGTGTGTGTGTGTGTGTGTGTGTGTGTGTATGTGTGTGTGTGTGTGTGTGTGTGTAGTATATCCCCCTAGCACCCCCCCCCCCCCCCCCCCCCCCCCTCCTTGCTTTGGGTGAGTGGTAGCTTTTCCACATGCTTCCATCTCATTGGACCCCTCTCCCCCTAGCCAATCACATGCAGCATGCAGTGAAGTACATGGGTAGTCTTTTGACAAGTGTCCTCCTTACCCCTTAGAGAGAGAGAGAGCTTAAAAATATCTAGATATTCCTTGGATGGAAGTAAAAGCTCATTGGACCCCTCTTTAGTCCAACCAATAGCATTCAAGCACCCCATGTGGTTAAGCTTAGTGAGAGTCTGACATGTGTCCCATGTGCCCTTTTAGAAAAGGGGTTCCCCTTGAGTGAGTGGAAGGCTAGGTCAAAGATTCCCCTAACTTTGGGACTTTTATGCATAGGAAGCTTCTCAAGAAACTTCCTCATTAAGTGTGTAGGGTCTCTTTTTGACTCAAGCATCTTACCTCCCCATGCATAGGAAGCTTCTCAAGCAGCTTCCTCAGTAAGTGTGTAGGGTCTCTTTTCGACTCAAGCATCTTACTCCCCATGGATAGGAAGATTTTCAAGAAACTTCCTCATTAAGTGTGTAGGGTCTCTTTTTGACTCAAGCATCTTACCGCCCTTGCATAGGAAGCTTCTCAAGAAACTCCTCATTAATTATGACAAGTACCTCAAGTACCTTAGTCATCAAGCATGACAAGCACCTTAGATGGAGTTCCCACTTCAAGCTCAGCCTTAGCTTGCCTAAGGTCAAAGGCAAGTTTAGGTCGGGTTCCCACATCATGCACAACCCTGGCTTGCTTAAGGTTAAAGACAAGTTTAGGTCGGGTTACCACCTCAAGCTCAGCCCTATCTTGCTTAAGGTCAAAGGACTTTTAACACTAAACATTGGAGGTCTGAAGCTAACTCTAAGGTCTTTTAAGCTCCATTAGTCAACCTTGCTCTTTGGCAAACCATCTCTCATTTGCGCCCCTTTACCATTGGCCCCTTGTTGAGATAGATCCGTAAGCACATGTCTATATTCTAACCCTTGTTCCCGTTTACTATCCCACATTAAATGATCAGTTTAATATGAGAAAATCATTTGGGTTGGTTAGATATAAGATATTTAATAAAATTACTTCTCCCTTGAAATCATAGTTGTCCTCGATTATGAGGTAAAAGAGATAAAGTCATTGTCATTAGTCCATGTTACTTAGCGGGCAGAGGATCCCGTTTTACCCTTCAACATCATTCCAAGATGGATGACTAATCCATTTGGTGCTTGGGAGACGTAGCTTCCACAAGCATGTCTTCTCTTTAGTCCATATCATACTTTCAAAGTAGAGTGACAAGTTCTACTTGGTGTTTGGGAGACGTCGTCACCATAAACATGATTTTAAGCATGCATACTTATTAAATTTTTACACAATAAAAAGAGAACTAGTATTATAAAACAAAAAAAAAAATCATTTAGAATTCATTTTCAAATGCTTACTCTAGTGCAATATTGTAAGCATTGACAAGGTTCATATTATCCTTAAGCTAGGTTCTTTGCATCCATCTAGCATCTTTAAAAGAATAATTCTTAAACTTAACAAGATATCGTCAGATAATCTTAATGTTTCTTAATACCTTGTCTTCATGTCATAGGATGGACTCAGGTTGAAGTACTTCTTCTTGATCTTTGATTTTTGGAGGGTCTGCAACAACTATTGCTTCTTTTGATGGTGCTCCTTTATAAGACTTACATAGACTTTCATGGAAAACATGGTGCATGAGCCAATGGTTGGGCAACTTGAATTGATAAGCCACCTCATTGATTGTCTAAGAATGTAAAAAGGACCATATTATCTTTTTGCGAGTTTAACATCATATTCTTGGTGGTCCATAGGACTCTTGCCCGTAGTATGCATAAGATGATCCTTGAGAAACTTTAGCAAAACCCAATCATTTTCCTTAAAGTCTAAGGCTCTTTTGTGCTTATTAGCAGCAACCCTTTCTGCCTTTCCTGTGAGATAGATATAACCCCTTTAATCTTTGGAAAAGATTCTTGTAGGTCTCAGCTATATTCATCAGCAGCGAAGATCTTCCCATGTACTTTAAGTAGTAAGGGACTTTTGGATCTTCCTTCTTTAACCTCAAAGGGTACTTTCCCCATAGAAGTATGTACAATTTCATTGTATGTATACTCTATGAGAGGTACGTACTTCTATCATTGAGAACATTGATCTAGTTCCATGATATAGGCTTTTCGTATATCAAGAATCATTAGATTAGTTATTTCACTTTGGTCATCCATTTGTGGATGATAGGTTGAAAGAGAAATTTAATCTACTTCCTAGATTCTCAAAGAGATCCTTATAGAAATTATTGGTCATTCTAGGGTCTTTGTACGACATTATGGGTGTTGGAAATCCATGATGCTTGAAAATTTGAGATTTGAAGAGGGTTGCCATTTGATGTGCCTTAATAGTCTTTTTGGTAGGCATAGAGTGTGTTTTCTTGTTAAGCCTGTCACTGAAACAATACAAGTTGCTTCCCTCGATCAAATTTCAACTTTTGGTATACGTCGCATTTTGGAACATACTCTTGTATGTTTACTTTTCATGGTAGACCAACAGAAATACATTTCTACTCCTTGAAGAGTAGATCATTGGCTTGACCTGGGGAGGTCCAATGAGGGTAGAGCAAGAGCAAATAGCAAGAGGGCTCGCCCAAGAGAGAGAGGGGGCTGATTTTTTCAAGGCATTATCACACACACACTCACACAATCTCATGTGTGAAGAAAAGAAAACTATCTCTTCCCAAGCTTTAATGGAGAGCTCATCACCTACTCCAAGCTTGTGAGATAGAAGCCTACATCGACACACTCTTGGCATGTGGATGCAAATCCAACCAAGAGCCAAGCTTAAATGCATGCTCGTCTCCTCTACCAAGCTAATTACTAAGCTAAGCTATGCTAATACGAGTGATTATGTGAGGAGATGTACATCTTTCTCGTAAGATACTCCTTCCTCTCGATCTACTCTCATACCCTGCTAGCTCTCACCATCTTCGAAGGTGTGTGAGGTCTTTGGTTTGAGACCGGGGATAATTGATGTTGTGTTTGCTAAGTGCTTTGCTTAGTGCATGAAGCTTTCATCTTCATTGTACTAGCTAGTCTTGAAGGAACACAAAGAATTGTATTGTACAATGTCTCTCTTGATGGGAGAAACCATAATACAAAGCCTTTTGGAGGGGGTACAGGCTCCATGCAAATCCGGTCCTCAACTATTGTCAATAGCTTAATTTCTCTCTCTTTTGAAAGTATTTTTCATGCTATCTAACTAGGTGTTATGCTTTTTGTTGCTCTCTCCACCCAAGCACTCTTGTAATTATCATTAGGAATCTATTCTAATGAAATGCCCACTATGCTCAGTCCTAGCTTTGCTTAAGGTCAAAGGACTTTTAACACTAAACATTGAAGGTCTTTAATGAAGCTAACCCTAAGGTCCTTTAAGCTCCATTAGTTAACCTTGCTCTTTGACAGACCATCTCTCATTTGGGCCCCTTTACCAATAGCCCTGTGTTGAGATAGATCCGTAAGCACATGTCTATATTCTAACCCTTGTTCCTGTTTATTATTCCACATTAAATGATCAATTTATAGGAAAAAATCATTTGGGTTGGTTAGATATTATATATTTAATGAAAAAGCAAACATACAAGAGTATGTTTCTAAATGTGTGAGATGCCAAAAGACAAAGTTTGATAGAGGAAAGAAGCCTAGATTGCTTCAACCTTTTCCAATCCCTAACTCACCATGGGAGAGCATATCCATGGATTTTATCTTTGGATTGCCTAAGTCTATCGAGAATACGCGAATATGGAAGATAGTAGACAGGTTCAGTAAACAAGCTCATTTTATACCTGTCAAAAAAACTATCAAAGCCCATCAAATGGAAACACTCTTCATATCACAAATCTTCAAGTACCATGGCTTGCCGATATCATAGTGTTGGATAGAGATCCTAGAATGACTAGTAATTTTTGGAAGGGTCTCTTTGAGAATTTAGGGACAAGGCTAAACTTCTCTTCGGCCTATCACCCCCAAACGGATGGCCAAAGTGACATAGGTAACTTAACAATTCTTGATCTACTAAAAGCCTATGTAATGGAAGTAGATCAAAGGTCCCAATGGGAGAAGTACTTACCCTTAGTGGAGTATATATGCCTACAATAATGATGTACATACCTCCATGGGAAAATCACCTTTCGAGTTAATTGAGGGAAGATCAAAAATTTCCCTGCTATGTACATGGGAAGATCTTTGCTCCAAATGAGTATAGCCGAGACCTACAAGAATCTTTCAAAAAGATTAAGGATGCTATCTCTATCTCACAAAAAAGGCAAAAGGCCGCTGTAAATAATCACAAAAGAGCCCAAGCCTTTAAAGAAAATGATTGGGTCTTGCTTAAATTTTCCATGGCTTGATTAAGACACACGACGGGCAGGAATCCTACGGGACACCAAAAGTACTATGCTAAGTTAGCAAAAAGGTACTATGATCCCTTCCAAATTCTTCGACCAATCAATGGGATGGCATATCAACTCAAGTTGCCTAGCCATTGTCTCATACACAATGTTTTCCATGTGAGCCTACTAAAAGCGTTACAAAGGAGAGCCACCTCAAGAACCAACTATTAAAGACCCACCGAAGATCGAGGACCAAGAAGAGGTGTTGCAGTCCGAGTCCATTCTTGGACATGAAGACACAGTATCAAGAGGTGGTAAGACTATCCGATAGTATCTTATTAAGTTTAAGAATTATCCTTTTGAAGATGCAAGATGGATGCAAGGCATACAATTAAAGGACAACCTAAACCTTGTCAATGCTTACAATGCTTCCCTAGCGTAAGCAAATGTACAAATGTTTAAAATGAACAAAGTTTTTGTCTTATAACTTTGTGGAGACGATATATGTCTTCCAAACACCAAGTAAAGCTTGTCAATCTACTATGGAAGATTGATAGGACTAATGCGCGGACATGCATGCGGTAGCCTTACGCTCTCAAGCACCAAATGGATTAGTCAACCATTCCGGAACGATGTCGTAGGGTAAGATAGGGATCCTCTACCCGCTAGAAAAAGGACTAATGAATAGGATTTATCTTCTCTACCCCATAGTCGAGGAAGACTATGATTTCAAGAGAGAGGTAATGTCATAATAACTAATATCTAATTCTCCTAAATGATTTTCGCATGTTAAACTGATCATTTATTATGGGAAAGTACCAGGGAGAAAAAGCTAGATTATTGGTAAGGCTAGCAGATTGGTCACAGTAGGGATCCAAAGAAGTGAAAATAGGGATCCAAAGGGGTGCCATCTGCAAGAAAGGAATGTGCAACAATGGGCTCCCAAGGCCTTAGGGTTCAACCATTAAGACTTCCAAAATGCTAAGGTTCCAAAATTCAAAGGTAAGTCCAAATGGTCAAGCTTAGAGGAATTGGATACGTATGTGATTACCAAAAAGTCTTCAAGTGGTCCTAAATAGGAGGGGCCAAGGCCTAAAGGTAGGAGAAGAGAGACAAAAGGTGAGAGAACACACACACACACACTCCAAAGCTTCCCTTTACACAAAGGACATAATGGACACATGTCAGCTCCCTAGCCCAATTGCCCACAAGGTGCACTCAAATCCTATTGGATGGCCATAGAGGTGGACCAATGAGAATTAGGCTAGTGTAAATCTAGTTTAATTCATTTAAAAACACTTAATAAAAGAACCAATAAGAATTAAGCTCTGTAGAAGACTATTGGACTATCTTCTAATTCAGCATCCCATTGGCTTGCTTGATTCCTATTGGCCAGAAGACAAAGGGGTCCAATGAGAGTTTAATTGCATTATTTAATTACCTAAAGCTCTCACAAAAGGGGAAAGGGGGACACAATGTCACAACGCTATCACTTATGCTTCTCAATTATGATTGGCTAAGCTTTGCAGGGTTCAATGGTGTGTCAGCACGAGTAAATTGCAAGAGGGGTCGACCAAGAGAGAGAGAGAGAGAGAGGGGGGGGGGGGGACTGATTTTAGCAAGGAATTAACACACACACTCACACAATCTCATGTGTGAAGCAAGAAGACTTTCTCTCTCCTTCTCAAGCTTTAATGGAAAGCTCATCATCTACTCCAAGCTTGTGAGAAGGGAGGCCTACACCAACAACTCTTGGCTTTGTGATGAAAATCCAACCAAGAGCCAAGCTTCAATGCATGCTCATCTCCTCTACCATGCTAATTACTAAGCTATGGTAAGCTATTATGAGTGATTATGTGAGGAGATATACTTCTTTCTCGTAAGACTACTCCTTCCTCTCAATCTCCTCTCATACCCTGCTAGCTCTCACCATCTTCAAAGGTGTGTGAGGTCTTGGGTCTGAGATCGTGAGGGAATTGATGTTGTGTTTTATGCGTGTTTGCTTAATGCTTGAAGTTTCCATCTTCATTGCACTAGCTAGTTATTGAAGGAACACAAAGAATTGTATTGTAAAATGTCTCCCTTGATGGGGAAAACCTATACTGCAAAGCCTTTTGGAGGGGGGACCGGATCCATGTAAATCTGGTCCTCAACTGTTGTCAATAGCTTAAGTTCCCTCTCTTTTGAAGTATTGTTCATGCCTATCTAACTAGATGTTATGCGTTTTGTTGCTCTCTCCATCCAAGCACTCTTGCTATGCTCGTTAGGAATTTATTCTAATGGAATGCTCACGATGTCTATGCTATTTTCTGCTACACACAAGTTACTAGGCCATTAAATGTTACATGATTCCTACATGTATGTTAAGAATTGCATCTCATGTTTATCTAGAGTCCTTGTGGAGCATGCTACATTGTTTCAAGTAACCATAGCACCTAAGTGGAGTAGGTACATTGTAAATTGTTTGAACTAGATTTCTTTTCCTTTAAATATGTTAAAAACAAGGATAAAATCTATCCTAATTGAAGCACGATTGCATGAGTCCTACCATACCCGGAGTGACATTTTCCAAGCAAACACAAATCCGAGCAAACAAAATAGGGTCTATATGTATGGATGGATGAGTGCAAACACAGTGCAAACATGGATGAGTGCCCCTTCTACCACATTCAAATAGTCTGAAACAAGAAATCCAAAGAAACTTATAAAGGATAGAGGAAGGGCCTAGCTTCAAACTAAATCTGATCAAAGTAGAACCCCAACGTGCAATCGTGGCAATGGTGCCCTTTCTACCACATTCAAATAGTCTCCCAATGTGCAATCTTGTGGGAATGTTGCCCCTCCCACCACATTCAAAGATTGAACATCAACAAAATGAAGTCTTGCACTTGCTCCAAGCCCTGGGCAAGCCTTAGGTTTATCTACTATGGGGTGGGGGTACATGGCATCAGTGGTGCACCCCGACATGTGTTCAAGTAAAGGTGCAAAAGAGCATTCGCTCTTGAGGTTTTTTGCATCTCTACAAAATAGGGTAGCATAAATGCTTCAGCCAGCAATGCCTATCAGTGGAGATGGCTGACAGCTTGCACAAGAGCTTCTTCTATTGGTATTGCATCTACAATTTCTTGTTGCTTACCACATAGTTGCATAAGCTGATTCACATCCAAAATGTGTTGCAAAATTCTTTTGACTATCGTGTGTGACGCACGCAAAACCCGCCATGGTGTTTTGGTCATGTGTGACCTCCCGCGTTTAGACTGCCTACTCAATTAGCCAACACAAGGGGATAGTGTTTATCGTGGCAATTAGTGGTTGGTCAGTGAGCCCGTTCCAGGCGGCACTTGATCCCCCCAGACATACAGCATTCCAACTTCCACGTTGCAGTAGTGCGCGAAAGCCGTCCATGAAACTGAATCTCCAGCTTGTTGCTACATACAAAGTTGTGTGATATTTGAAGGGATTTGCATGGGTGGGGGTTGATAGCTGCTCCCTTTGTGCTACCCATTAGGAGATTTCGGAGGTCCTTCTAAGAAATTCTATTTCTCTCTCTAGAAAATGTTCTTAAAATATACTTGCACTTGTTGGGTGCGTCCAAAAGGACAAATAAACACTTTGAAAAATGAACCCAGCTTTTAAAAATCCTTGAAAACGGTCACTTTTTCATTCAATGCGTATGTTGTTTTCATGAAGTACACGACGCTCATTCAATATAGATTTCGTCATCATTGAAATTTAAAAAATCACAAAATTATCAGTTGGTTTTAGAATTTAAAGTTTTTGATACCGCCAATGCATCCAAAATGATCAAAAACTTAAAAAATGTCTATCTACTTGCCTCAATCTGATAGCCAGAGAGGGAGAAATTATCAAAATACCCCTAAAAAGAAGATTTTGCCTCAAGGCGCGCGGGGGGCCATCTGGAAAATTCCAAATGGCCCTCCGCGCGCGCGTCGTGAGGCAAAAAATATAAAAGTTGGATCACGGTGCGCGGAGGGTCATCGAGAATTCTCCAGACGGTCCCTCACACGCCATGATCCAAAATCCCCTTTTTAGGGGGTTTTTGTTGTTATTCCTCTCCGGGTGTCCGATTGAGGCAAGTAGACAGGCGTTTTTTAGGTTTCTGGAAGTTCTAGACGCTTTGTTGGTGTCAAAAGATTCAAATTCCAACATCAATTGACAGTTTTGTGGTTAGTTTGAATTTCAATGATGATGAAAGACATATTAAATGAGCGTCGTCTACCTCGTGAAAAAGACATTCGCATTGAATGAAAGGGCGCCCATTTTCAAAGACCAGTGATACCTTTTTAATATTTTTCTTAATATCAATTTTTTCTACGTAACGTAAGCTCTTCTTTCATTGGAAGAGCACTGTCGTGCAACTCCGCTCCCATACTAAGAAACATGCTAGAAAAATGCTCATCAAGCTTCTTTGAAACCTACTTGATTAATGGTCAGTGATCAGGGCTTGTTAACAAGCCAAGTTTAATGATTAATGTATGCCAGATGCGGCTTAAAAGGGTCAACATATGCCTTAATGATTCCAAAAATGAGTATACTTGAAGTGAGCACAGATGGGATATTATGATCTAGAATTACAATGCTTGAAGTGCTCTACTGGCCTATCTTTACGACTCGTCGATTGGAGCTACGGTGAAGAAGTTATGGCAATTTAAAGTTCAAGTCAATTGCAGATCCGTACCGGATTGGGCAACTGCAGCTAAGGTGACAGAATTGAAATGAATGTACGAGCCTAAGGTGCTCACTCTAAGGAGCACATCGGTCTTTTCAGATCAATGATCGGATTTACGGTTGTCAAGTTATTGATTGTTTAAGATGCACCGGGGGCCGGTTCTGTACCAGTCTGGTCAGCTCGGTCGGATTGCTATCTCGGATTTTTTTATAGCTTTATCCAGGTTTTGGAATGCAATGATTACAAGAAGTGCCCAACACGGATGCGATAAGAAACTTCGGGCTATTTTCAACGAGTGCGAAGGGAGTGCTCTCAGGCCAAAGTAATCACCTATGCTTGCATCTTGGATGCGTAATTGCACTAAGAAACTGATAAGGGCATTAAAATTATCGACAATATTGTTAGTCAAGGAATGCTGAAGGAAGTTGTCGTGCTTGGCAATGTTGTGGGCGGCGTGTATGCCTAAAAGTGGTGCCATTACAAAAGCACTGATAAAGCTCATAGTCCTATATAACATTTTTATGGAGCGAATTGATTGCGGGGATATGATAATGTTAGATAGTGGCTGCTCGAGGAAGATGCTGTGCCTGGCAATGCTTTGCCAATATGTGTACTAAATATGGTGCCCTTTGCCGCCCACTAGGATTAAAGAGGCCACCCAAGGGCCTAACTCAATGCCCACCCAAGCTAACCGGCCGCCCACCCAATAAGGTATTAAGTGTAAAAGGAAAAGGGAAGGAATGGCACGGCGGGCAGCAGCAGCCAACAAGCATAGGAAGAAGAAGAGGAGGATGTACCGCGTGCTACGGTGCTCTAACGAGCGCGAGCCAGAGACGAAAAAGACTGAGGACGGCACGGCGACCCGATTCGGTGCTAACCACGACGCGTTTGAAGCCGCTCAAAATCCGCCACTGCCACATCATCGCAGGGAGTCCCATGCCACATCAGTCACAGCGCCGTGACTGTGTGGTGGGGGGGAGGGAAATTTAAGGTGTGTGAAAATAGGGCAAAGGAAGAGCGTAAAGAGAAAGGAAGAAGGGAATTGCAGGGGATTGCAAAACAGAGGAAGGAGGGAAATCTTGGTCAAGGAAGGAGGGATTTTCTCTCTCTCTCTCTCTCTCTCTCTCTCTCTCTCTCTCTCTCTCTCTAGGTCTCGGCAATACAAGCCAACAAGGGCAAGAAGGGGAAGTTTTAGGTTGGCAAGCATGGAAAGCCGGGAGGAAGAGGAAGCTCTCTCCTCGTCATCAAAAAACAAGCAAAGCCTCTCTCTCTCTCTCGTTCTCGGCAAGCAAGCAAGAGGAGAAGGAGGAGGACTCAAGGGCCAAGCAAGCTTGGCAAAGGAGAAGGGTAAGGGAATTCGCCGGATGAGCTTGGTCGAGAAAGGAAGATCAAGGTCGAGGCTTGAGCAAGCCGAAGCAAGAAAAGCATAAGGCAAGCAAGCGAGCAAAGAAGAAGGAGCCTTGAACTTGGGTCGAAGGGGCAAGAATCTCTCGAAGCTTGAGCAAGCCGAAGCAAGAGGATATTCCAAGAAAGGTCGAGATTAAACAAGCTACCAAAGCAATCAAAGGCGAGAAACTCGAGACAAGGTCAAGGAGGTCTCCCGAGCTCAGTAATAGAAAGCAATGCAGATATATAAGGTTCAACGACATCCAAAGCATGGAAATACGACGTGGAGGAAAATTTTGATCATCGACGGCATTGTAAACTTAGTTAATCCTTTTTGTTAAATCACGGAGCCGTTAACGGCCCGGGTAACTGTAATGGGAGCCTAAACTCCTTGATTTCAATGAACCTAAGTGTCGGTGTTGTTAACAGCCCCGACTTGGCTATTGCCAGCAGAATATATTCATAGCTTAAATTGATTAATTGAAGGTTACGGTGATTGACAAAGCCATTTTCACGTGTTGTTCTTGTTCTCTTGACGCCTCCCATAGCCAGAGGCCCGACGCTTGCCCGGCTCACGTTTCGAACACATATCCCCCGACATCTTTCGTGAACCCGATGTGAAACGAGCCGGGGTGGGAGGTAAGGATGGAGAATTTAGAGCAGATGATGAAGATGATTGCAGAGTTAAGTGCAAACGGTTTTGATGATAAGTCAACAGTTCTAGATTTTTTGAAAATGCTTCAATTGGTTCAAGGATCTCTGCTTGAAATAGAGACCGTAAAGAAGAAAAATCAAATTGATGAAGCTTTGCATGCAGCTTTAGATGCAGTATACGACGAGAGACGACTCTTTGATGGATACGATCCAGAGGGCTACCTAGAGAGCTATGGGCTGGAGACCAAGGTAAGAGGGATACCAGCAGAGTTGATGATCAAATATTTTGAGCAGTTAGTGATTTCAGATTTGAAGGAGCAGATTCAAGAAGTTACCAAAGCTTGCAACAATGACTAGGAGTATTTCAAAGAAGCTATTGTGCAAGTATGCTATGAGCAGTATGAAGGCTATCAAGAACAGAGTTCAAGTCTACCAGACTATGCAGATATTCGAGGACAAATACGATCAAAGTTAGAAGCTATGATTGATGAGTTATTGTGCAGGATGCTACTTTCTTACAGGCTAATTATGAAGATATAGTTGAAGTTGTGTATGAAAATATGGGCTTTGCAGATGTTGTGCATGAAGTAGAAGTCTTTGAGGGTGAGGCTTTACAGCTTCAAGATACAGAAGGAGAATTTTGCAAAGAACCTATGCATGCAGTACATGAAGAAAAGAAATCAAGGGATCAAAACAGTGGAATGGCTAAAGCTCAAGAAGAAATTCTGCAGGTAAATGAGTGTAGCCAAATTCAAGTAGACATGCATGAAGATTCGGACAACTGATACCTTTGCTACTGACTCAGAATCAGAGAAAAATGTTTTTGGTACAGATTCTACCACAGACGTGATTGATGATATTGGTATAGGTTTTACCAAAGAGTTGATTAATGATACAAATGTCTTAGGTCAAAGCAGGGATGCTGTTGAGATCAGCAGGACCATGGTTTTTGGTATACCAGATTTATTGAATTTGGATGTACCAGATTTTGAGGACTTGGTTAAGCAAGATTATATGCTTGATTTAGAGGGGGTGCAGACTATTTCATTGACAAGTTTTAGTGAAGCACAACTATCAAATTGAAAAACTGATCTTGAACGTGATTATGATGATACAGAGGGGGTGCCGACTCCTTTGGCATGCTTCTGTGACCTAGAGCTACTGATCTAGCAAACTAATCCTGAATTTGATGATGGTGATTTAGAGAAGGAGAAAACTTCTTCTCTATCAAGAATTTGTGACACATGGCTCACACTATGGCAGAATGATCATGAACTTGATAATGCTGATTCAAAGGGGGTGCATAGTGAAGTGCAATCTCTTGTTGATGAATATGATTGGTTTCATTGTGCTGATGATACAGACAGGACAGTAGATGAAATTTTCAATGTGCATGCTTAACTTTGTGCTACAGAAGTGCAAAGGTATCTAGATGAGGGTGCAAGACTTGAAGAGCAGTTTACAGGAATTTCGTTTAGTATGCATGTCACATGTGGAAATCTTAGTTTACAGTAGCTTGAGATGTGCAAGATGGAGGAACCTTCTGAAGTGGTGGACCTACACCTTATGTGCTTATTGGACGAATATTTGGAAGGGTTCTCAAATACATATGCTAAGGATACCAATCAATCTAGATTCATGCATGAGCCAATTTGTTCAGATGTAGTTGATGATGAACTTATGTAGTTGTTGGATGATGCTTTACTTGATTTTGAGCCTCTACAAGATAGAGAATTGTTTTCAGATGCATCTTCTGAGCCTAATGAAGAGGATTTTACTAGAGACTTGATGTATTTAGATATGCATGATTGGGATTCCAATACTAGTGAGAGTGAAGGTGCACTGCCAATGCTTTTACCTGTGATTGATGAACAACAATTGGATGAGCCAGTTACATAGGGATTATGGCAGTATCTGATGCTACCTGATGCTATATGGAATCTGATGTTACCCTATGATGTAGGGGATTTTGAGCTAGCTTTTGACCTTGGAGGTGAGAGATATATGCATGTCCGGGGCAATTGACTTATATGCCATATGATCCAGGCGGTTTGCATGAAGATTTGTGGGTTAATGTATGTTTATGCTCTACTGATTGGAAATTCTTGTATTTTCCCTATGATCCTGGAGAATGGTACAAATTTTTTAAAGGAATGCTCACAATAGGGCAAATCATTGGTTTCCCGTTTGACCCCGAGGGCTACTAAAGTGCCACTTGTGGATTTGAAGAGTACCAGCTATCTGATGTAGCAGGTTGCATGGTACAAGATTTTTGTTTTCTAGATCTATGCTAAATCAGAATAGTTGTGGTTATTCAGTCATTAAGATTACATGGGTGGCTTCCAGTTGATTTCTTTGGATAATTGATAAAGTATCTTCACATCTTTTGAGTTGGTTCTGCTACCAGAACTTGAAGTAAAGGACTTGCCGGCCATTCCGTGTGCAGATAGAGTAAGGCATACTTGAGCTTCACAGGGTTCCTTAAATAGAGATTAATGGTCAAGCCGTGTGCATCATTAACTCGAGCACTTGAGTCTGGCGGGGTTCACTAAACAGGATATCCATAATTAAATGCTTTGAAGATACGGCAGATACAGTTGAAAGATTTTTGACTGCCAGCTACCTAATGATTAAGCTAGACAATTGATGATAGGGTATAAGCCTTCTGTCATTTTTTTTTCATATGTTTACCAGTTACGTGAGTCCTTTGATGGCAAAGAGCTTAAGATACATGTAGTAGTAGCAGATGCAGATTGAAGTGTTGTTGGCACAGACCGGAGGCTGTGCATGTTCAGAGGGGGTGAATGTCGTGCAGCTTCGCTCCCATACTAAGAAAGATGCCAAAAAAATGCACATCAAGCTTCTTTGAAACCTACTTGATTAATAGTCAGTGATCAGGGCTTTTTAACAGGCCAAGTTTAATGATTAATGTAAGTTCAACATATGCCTTAATGATGCCAAAAATGAGTATACTTGAAGTGAGCACAGATGGAATATTATGATCTAGAACTGCAGTGCTTGAAGTGCTCTACCGGCCTGTCTTTACGGCTCATCGATTGGAGCTACGTTGAAGAAGTTATGGTAGTTTAAAGTTCAAGTCGATTGCAGATCCGTACCAGATTGGGCAACTGCAGCTAAGGTGACAGAATTGAAATGAATGTATGAGCCTGAGGTGCTCACTCTGAGGAGCGCATCGGTCTTTTCAGATCAATGATTGGATTTACGGTTGTCGAGTTATTGACCGTTTAAGATGCATTGGGGGCCGGTTCCGTACCAGTCTGGTCAGCTCAGTCGGATTGCTATCTGGGACTTTTTTTGAGCTTTATCCAGGTTTTGGAATGCAATGATTGCACGAAGTGCCCAACACGGATGCGATAAGAAGCTTCGGGCTATTTTTAGCAAGTGCGAAGGGAGTGCTCTCAGGCCAAAGCAATCACCTATGCTTCCATCTTGGAGGCGTAATTGCACTAAGAAACTGATAAGGGCATTAAAATTCTTGACAATATTGTTAGTCAAGGACTGCTGAAGGAAGTTGTCGTGCTTGGCAATGCTGTGGGCGGCGTGTATGCCTAAAAGTGGTGCCATTACAAAAGCATTGATGAAGCTCATAGTCCTAAATAACATTTTTATGGAGCGAATTGATTGCGGGGATATGATAATGTTAGATAGTGGCTGCTCGAGGAAGATGCTGTGCCTGGCAATGCTTTGCTAATTGTGTACTAAATATGGTTCCCGTGGCCACCCACTAGGATTAAAAGAGGCCACCCAAGGGCCTAACTCAATGCCCGCCCAAGCTAACCGGCCACCCACTATTAATGGCCGCCCACCCAATAAGGTATTAAGTGTAAAAGCAAAAGGGAAGGAATGGCATGGCGGGCAGTAGCAGCCAACGAGCGTAGGAAGAAGAAGAGCCTAGATATAGCGCGTGCTACGGTGCTCTCACGAGCGCGAGCCAGAGACGAAAAAGATTGAGGATGGCATGGCGACCCGATTCGGTGCTAACCGCGACGCATTTGAAGCCGCTCAAAATCTGCCACCGCCACATCATCGCAGGGAGTCCCATGCCACGTCAGTCCGACGCCGTGACTGCGTGGTGGTGGGGGGGGGGGGGGGGGGGGGGGGGGGGGGGGGGGGGGGGGGGGGGGGGGGGGGGGGGGTTTAAGGGGTGTGGAAATAGGGCAAAAGAAGAGCGTAAAGAGAAAGGAAGAAGGGAATTGCAGGGGATTGAAAAACGGAGGAAGGAGGGATTTTCTCTCTCTCTCTCTCTGTCTCTCTCTCTCTCTCTCTCTCTCTCTCTCTCTCTCTCTCTCTCTCTCTCTCTCTCTCTCTCTCTCTCTCTCTCTCTCTCTCTCTATAGGTCTCGGCAAGACAAGCCAACGAGGGCAAGAAGGGGAAGTTTTAGGTTGGCAAGCAGAGAAAGGGAGGAGGAGGAAGCTCTCTGCTCGTCATCGAAAAACAAGCAAAGCCTCTCTCTCTCGTTCTCGGCAAGCAAGCAAGGGGAGAAGGAGGAGACTCAAGGGCGAAGCAAAGCTTGGCAAAGGAGAAGGGTAAGGGAATTCGCCAGATGAGCTTGGTCGAGAAAGGAAGATCAAGGTCGAGGCTTGAGCAAGCCGAAGCAAGAAAAGCATAAGGCAAGCAAAGGAGGCTTGTCGAGGCAAGCAAGCGAGCAAAGAAGAAGGAGCCTTGAACTTGGGTCGAAGGGGCAAGAAGCTCTTGAAGCTTGAGCAAGCCGAAGCAAGAGGATATTCCAAGCAAGGTCGAGATTAAACAAGCTACCAAAGCAATCAAAGGCGAGAAACTCGAGACGAGGTCAAGGAGGTCTCTCGAGCTCAGTAATAGAAAGCAATATATAAGGTTCAACGACATCCGAAGCATGGAAATACGACGTGGAGGAAAATTTTGATCATCGACGGCATCGTAAACTTAGTTAATCAAATCACGGAGCTGTTAACGGCCCGGGTAACTGTACTGGGAGCTTAAACTCCTTGATTTCAATGAACCTAAGTGTCGGTGTTGTTAATAGCTCAACTTGGCTATTGCCAGCAGAATGTATTCAGAGCTTAAATTGATTAATTGAAGGTTACGGTGATTGACAAAGCCTTTTTCACATGTTGTTCTTGTTCTCTTGACGCCTCCCACAGCCAGAGGCCCGGCACATGCCCGACTCACGTTTCGAACACCCCGACAATGCTTTTTTCTATCTCTTTTAAAAGGCCCTGCAAAAGACCTCCAAAATCTCCTAATGTTCGTCGAGGGCTGGCCAGGGTGACATGAGGATACCCAGAGCCCAAATCTTTCAAAATCAACGGAGTGGGAATGGAGGGGAGTCGTGAACTGATATATAGGCTGGGTTCACACTGGCGCGGCGGCAATCACACCTCAAAGATGAATTTTCCAGCCGGAATAGCTTTCGAATGCCTTCTTCCTCCGCCCATCTGTTCACACAGAAGTGGAAGTACCGAGCCCGCTAATTTTCATCTGCCGCCTGTTGTGAACACCGGAGGCCGGCGGAAGCAACACTAAAAAGCTTTTGTTTTGAAGGTTTGCAGGTTAATCAAATAATAAAAAAAGAAAAAGTAGTGACAGCGTGGCGATTTCAGCAGACGTGGAGGGTGGACTGCCTCCACGCGATGTGAACACCGCCTCCGCGCGATGTGAACACCGCAGGTGACATGGCGCAAGCTGATTGGTTGCAAGCGTGCGTGCTTTGCCTTCCGCCGCCTGCTGTGAACCCAGCCGATGCTATCAGTATGAACTTCAAGGTTGAGGACCTCTTGAAATCGCTCAACAACTGCACCGCCGTGCGCTAGCTGTATAAGAGGCATTGACCTCTTGACCTCTTGAAATCGCTCAACAACGTCTGCACCGCCGTGCGCGGGTAGAGCCAGAGTGTGAACTTCAAGGTCAACGACCTCTTGAATTTCTCAATAACCTGCACATGCCGTCGTACTGTGTGCGCTAGTAGAGGCATTAAATTCACCGGTGTGTGATTCGTTCTCAGAACAGCCACACGCCTGGCATGCCGCACTCCTAAAAGATGCCTTATTGAATAGCGGCGGCATGCCAACATGTGATTGTAGAGACAACAATCACACATTTGCAATCTAGTGGGAGTGTGAGGCCGATTCAACCTTGCAGGGGATGAAGGAGGGCCCTGCAGGCTGCATGCCAGGACAGCTAGTGAGGATGTGCAAGCAGACTGGCCCTTCTTGCTGAAACTATACAAAATCCACGTGTTACCAACGCAATTGACACTCACGACGACAACCAGGACACTCGCGGCACACAGAACTTTTCAAGGGGATTGGGGGGCGAGGTCAATTTGTTGCAGGGGATCAAAGAGGGCTCTGCAAGCTACAGGCCGGGCTAGAGGGCCCTTTTGGGGGTGCAAGACCTATTCATTGCAGGGGATGAAAGAGGGCCCTGCTGGCTGTAGGTATGGCTAGTTGTGAGGAGGTGCAAGCAGAACGGCCCTTAGTTAGGCTCCATTTCCTCTTGGTGAAACTAATGGTAGTTGTGCAAAGAGCATCTAAAAGCCACATAGCACCGGCGCCAGCCAAGTCACTCAAGGCAATTAGAACTAAGGAAGCTGATGTGACGTCAGCACAGAGTTGGAGTGACAAAGTGTTAGCAAAATTCATGAACGACCTCAGTCAGCAGGAAATGACCTGAAAGAGAATAGGGCTGAGGTTTGAAGCTACTTCGTCGATCAAAAGTTTGCTCGCCAACTGTACTACCAACAGGTGTGTCTATATCCGGACATGCAATGCGCCCTATTTGTGGTCCCTCTCTCGTCACATAGAGTCCATCACACCTCAAAAGGTCATTTATCCTAATAGTCAATCTTTTCTACCACCAACACATGAAAATTACAAAGAACCTTCAAATGGAAAGGCCCCATATAGATGGACAATGTGAGATTGGAAAAGGGGGCATGGGATAGGCATTGCTCAATGGACCCCCTTCACCGACAGCCATCCAAAGGTATGAGACGATGTTTTGTGTTTTTTGAGTTGCCTTAATGGACCGATTTGAAGGTCCAACATTTGCTAGATCCAATGCACATATTGAAAAACGTAGGCCAAATGATCTGGGACCACATCATAGGCAAGAGCGATAGTGTTGGCATTAGGGAGGACATGAAACATCAACGCAGATTGTCAGCATTAGCAATGCTAGTGATGGAAGACAATGGGAAGTATCGCCTTCCAAAGGCACCATGGATCCTATCAAACACTGAACAAATCAAAGTGAAAGAAGTTGTATTGCTTCCATCAAAACACCTACAAGTTACAGGATGTCTTTAAAGGGAGCATTCTCAAAGACAAAGCAAGGTGATGGACCCCTATTAGATGGGTTGAAATCCCACAATTGACACAAGATGCTCCAGGTGATTATCCACCCTTTACATTTTATCTTACTTGGATGCTACTCTAATGTTATTACTTTTGAAAACACTATGCAGTTCATCTTACCATTGAGCATTAGTGGATGTGGAAGCAAGAAAGTACATGATGCTATATATAAGATGGGAGAGCTTGTCAGGTGGGTGAGCTCTAAGGAGATTAAAGTCGCATCCATACCAGCTGCAAGGTTGTTAGCCAAAGAAGTAGTTGTTCTCATTGAAGAGAGATTTCCGAAGTCCATACTAGTGAGCAAACTCCATCTTATATTGCATCTTGTGAATGAGGTAGAGATTTGTGGAGTGGTCTATTCCTGTTGGATGTTATTCCTTGAGCATTTTCTTAAGACACTCAAGGATTTCATGAGGCTACGTTCAGAGCCAGAGGCTAGGATGGCCGAAGGATGGATTGTTCAAGAGTCGTTTGTGTACATCTCTGAGTACCTGGCTATAGTGGATGAAAAAAACCACGTTTATGGACTGATAAAGAAGATCCAAGGATGCACTCTCATATGCCGAATGAAAAGGAGAAGATAAACCTCATGGAAAGACACATACGTGATGCAATAAACAACTACCGTGTCCTTAATGCACCAAAGATGCAAAAGTGGGTAGATCTATATACAAAATTGAAAAGAAAGCGTGAACAAGATCGAGAAGCGTATAGGAAAATATACTCTCATAGAATAAATCGCAATGTGGTTTACCCACCGTACCTTGCCATGTTTTGCCAACATAAAGACTCTCATGAGTTTCCTTATCATTCACAACTCTCAATGTCATCCCATTTTTTTTGTTTTGGATGATTCCACAAGTATCCATCTTTCAAAATGTATCCATAGGCTTTTATTATTATTTTGAAGTCTTGATAAGTCCACCCTTCTGGCCTTATCAAAGTGCTCAAATAGCGTCGAATGAGCAACCAATCACATTGATATAGGTCCTCTATAAAATGACTCAAGTGCATTTGATAGGCAAACGTGATCACCCTTGGCATGAGAGCTAGTATAAAACCTTGTGAATACATCATGACCCTTGACAACCATTTCTTCTTTATCTTCATACCTTGCTCTAGAAAGCATATCACAACTAGGTTATCTTTACTTGCAATATGATTAAATTATAGGTTCAAGGACTTTATGTAGGCAATCAATCTCAGTACAACAATGTCAAGAGTTGAGAAGCTTGTGATCATTCCAAGAAGGGGTAGACAATCAGTCTACACTATTACAACTACTCCTATCAAATACTCTTTGTTACATGTCAATGTTTTGATTACTCACATAGTTCTCTTTTTAGGTATGGATGATTGCATTGATGAGACTTAGGACCTTTTTTGCAAATCTCACCACATATCACTTGCCATCTTCATCATCTTTCCCAATCTCCTATTTAATTCCTGTGGGGCTAGTATCCACTATCACATACACATGTCTTGCACATTCATACTTTAATTTTTGCAAAGCTCCATACATAAGTAATAACTTCTTTAATTTCCTCATGGCATGTCATAATAATGAATATCTAATTCTCCTAAATGATTTTCTCATGTTAATTTGATCATCTAATATGGAGAAGTGACAGGGGAGAAAAAGCAAGAATATTGGTTAAGTTAGCAAACCGGCCACAATAGGGATCCAAAGGGGGGGCCATCTGCAAAAGAGCTATGTATACCAATGGACTTAAAAGACCCTAAGGTTTAGCCCATTAAGACTTCCAAAATGCTAAGGTTCCGAAATTCAAAGGTTGTGTCCAAAGGTCAAACATTAGGGAAATTGGATGCTTTGCGTGTGCCCCAAAAGTCTTCATCCATCCCTACATAGGAGGGGGCGAACCTTGCAAGTAGGGGATGAGAGAGAAAATCATACACACACACACACACACACACAAGCTCCCTTTACACAAAGGGAATGAGGGACACATGTCAGCTCCCTAGTCCAGATGCCCACAAGGTGTATTCAAATCCTATTGGATGGCCTTGGAGGTGGACCAATGAGAATTAGGCTAGAGTAACACTACAAGAGGTTATGTGCTCTTGTGACGCTCTTAGCGACGGAAATACACTGGGTTTTTATAACCCCCGGCGTCGCTATAAGCGTCGCTAAAAGCGTCGCTACGAGAGCGTCGCTATATGCGTCGCTATAGGCGTCGCTATAAGCGTCGCTATAGGCGTCGCTATATAGCGACGCTTATAGCGACGTCTATAGCGACGCTTATAGCGACGGTCTCACAGAAGAGTATAGCGACGCATATAGCGACGCTACAGAGCCATAAATAGCGACGCTTATAGCGACGCCTGAGAGAATATTTTTTTGGTGGCAGGGCATTGAATGCCCTGCCACCCATCAACCATATTGTACTTGATTCACTTTTTAAAAAAAGTGCAAAGGTAAATAATAGACCCAAAATAGTCACCCACAAGACGCATTGTTTGCAAAATTGACAATTGTACACATCATAGACAAACTGAATTGATTGGCAAATGTAATAATGACAATTGTACAACATCATAGGCATAAAGAATTGATTGGCAAAAGGAATTGCGGTGACAAATGTAATAATATACATGGTTCAAAAAGACGTATAAAATCCGTCTCATGATACATAAGCTATGAGAAACCCTAAACTAATGCTATCTAGCTACGGCTAAACTGACGTCGTCTAATCAGACGTCTCATCGCGTCCAAGCGGCGTATCTGTCGGATTCTGCAAAAAAAGACAATAAGACAGTTTTCAGTAAGTATAAACATATAACGACATTTATAAAACAATACAAAAAATAAAAAAGAGTAAACCGTAATACTAACCATGCCGCTGCGAGAACTGAGAATGTCCATCAGGGCGTTTAAGCCCTTCCTGCCTGCGTACTCGCGCTCGTACGGTGTGGGATCACGTCCTGTCATCGACCACTGTCAAAACATACAAAGATTTCATTATGTTAGAACTAAAAAACTCATAAACCCTAAACTATCGAACATGCATAAAGAGCAATGTGAAAAGACTTACAAAATCGGCCTCAAATGATGCCCATCCACCGCTCCCCAAGTGGTGCGAGCTCCCTGCCTCTACTCGCGCTCTGGCTGCATCTTTTTGTTGCTTCCACTTGTCGGGATTCTCGCGCGCTGCTTTCTTCGCATTCTTCCAATCTTCTTTGGCCAGCCAATCTGGCCTATTCCACCCATTCTTGATTGCTTTTTGCACTTCGGAACGCTTGTGTTTGCAGTATTCGCGCATTCGAATCTTCATCAGGTCTTCATTGAAGCGCTGATCCCGTGTTGGAACGGGAAACTCATCATGAAGTATGCTGATGACTCTGTTTTTTAAATCACTTGGTACTTCACTCCATTTGTTTAGTATATAGTGTCTAAACAGCTGAGAGCAAAGACCACGCATGCGCGAGATCACCTTCTTGCCGTCATCATCCATGATGATGCCGCCGCTGATGTCGACGGAGTAAGGCAAGCCCTCTGGCCGGTGACGCGTGAACCTGGGTGTCCCGGCAGGGGTCTCTAGCGGCGTGTCGATGGGGGTACGGACGTCAGGTGTCTCCACCGGCGTCTGGGCCCCGAAGCGAGGAGTGTCGAGTGGGGTGGCTCCTGGCGGAGTAGGTAGAGGTGTGTAGCTTCTAGGAACAGTCAGCCGTGCAAAACCTGGCGTAGACGGCGATGCTGTGGCTGGTGTGGGGGCGGGCAAAGAAGGGGAGGGTAAAGAGCCTCGTCGAACACGAGGCGGTGTGGAGGCATCGGTGGCGGAATCCCCACAACAACCGCCACCGCCACCACTAGAGCGCCGGTGTCTAGAAGAGTGTGACGCTCGTCTCGTCGACGCCGAAGCTTCGGAGCGCGCCGAATGCTCCGAAAGAGAGGGAGATGCGGATGGTGTAGGAACGCGCGATGATGCGCCAGAGCGATGACGCTCCACGTACCACTGTCTCTGCTGCGGTGACAAAGAAGAAAGAAACTCCTCATCATCCATACCTGCATTAAACACACGAATATTTAAACTTAATATTGAATGAATAGAGTAGACAATGACGCAAATACCATTAAATACAATGACGTAATGACGCATATAAATACAATGACGCAATGAATCGAGTGGTAGAAGAGGCAAGTCGAAAACTCAGAATTTTCAATCAAAAGAGCAAAATTGTTCAAATACAATATTTGTGGCTTTAAGAGATCTCTCTCTCATCCTCGCATAACTCAGCATAACTTCCTATATCTATATAGAGCTCTCCGTTTAAACACATATCCTCTGTTTCATTTTGTAGCTCCTCTGCATGCACCCCATATAGAGCAGTAGCATCTTGATGCTCGTCTGGCACCACCGCAGCGGCTTCTGATTGAGCATCTTCTTTGATCTCCTCCATTGATGTCGTTGTGATTGGCACATGGTAGCCTTCATACGTCCTTGCACTACGAGGGGCTACCTCTATGACGTACCACCAGTTTGATGTAGACTTTGTAGGATGAAATACTACCTGCCAGAGCCACATAACTTACATGAGAGCTTTCAAGCACATAACTTGTAAAAGGGGGATGTTAACTATTTATATACTTACTTGTTCACAATGCTCGGGTAGTACGAAAGTGTCTCTTAGGTCAGTCCATTTCTTAGTAGAATCCACCTCAAGAAAACCAGACTCTCCTCTACGCACAGTAGCGTTTCGACCCTCCATGATTATCTTGAACCATTGCACGTCGAACAAGTCGACAAAAAATCCTCTGTAATCGATCCTCAAAATCTCTTGCAGCGTGCCGAAGTAAGTGAGTTCCGCCACCACGGGATCTGCATCAGAGGAACGTCGTCGACTAGACTGTTCAAATTTTGCCATGATTCCACAATCTTGAGTAAAACGCTTTTTGTCGATTCGTTCCACCCTAAAATGTCGACCTTTACACCATGCTGCTGTGTATGACTTATACTACAACGAACAAAGATTATGAGTGGCCGTTCAAACGTTTATAAATAAAGTCACTTGCTAGTCGTACATTGCAAACTTACCTTGGTCGCGCAACCCCGAGAGTACTCCCACTCTTCTTCAGTCACTTCGTCACCGCATTGTTGTGCGCTTTTCAATTGGTTGTGCAACCATCTTAAGCTCATGAAGGTTGGTAGGCTCTCCAGAACCGCTGGATAGTGCATCGGTGGTCGTCTTCCCCGTCTCCACTCGATTCGTGCCCTTTGTCGCTCTTGCTTTGCATCCTCATATTGTGAAATCCACTTTTGCATCACTGGATTGTGAAGCATGCAAAATCGGTTGATTTTAGCCTCTAGATCTTCCGTCATCTTCTTCTCAACACCGAGATTGCACATGACAATCCCAGATATGCGCTCATCATCTATGGTTCGCCATAGCGTATCCCGGGATTTATCAAATCCGTCTAACCACTCTCCAATGTACACTAGGGACTCTGATACCAACCAACCTTCTGCCATGCTACCCTCCGGACGTGCCTTTTGACGCACATATCCCTTAAGCGTTTTCATGAAACGCTCTAAGAAGAACATCCATCTGGAATGAACTGTGCCAGCTATTTCCACCTCATCAACTATGTGAATAAGAAGATGCACCTGAATGGTTAGCATTGTAGTAGGAAAATGTTTCTCAAACATGCACACAAGCTCCGCAGCATTTAGTTTGGCGAATGGTATGGAGTCTACGTCGATCTCCTTTTGTGAGATCCATTGCACCAGCTTTGCAAGTTTGTAGATTGTGTTACGGATGTCGAGAGACAAACATCCCTCAATGGCAACCGGTAAAATAAACTGTAAAGTATGTGCAGCAATGATATTAAAGTCCACATTTTATGCAATGATATTAAAGTCCACTATGAACGTACCTGACACATTTTATGCCAATCGTGTGACTTCAAACCGGTAAGCTTTCCTTCTTTAGTAAAACACGTTCGGAGCGAGTGCATTACGCCAGTGGGGGTCCGCAAAGATCGAATGGCCTCTTTTACTTTGCGTTCTTGGGCTCCTGTGAAAATCCATGGTGCTTTAGGAAGTTTTATCGATCCATCAGACGCTGTTTGCGGCCAATATTGCTCCATACGATCCACATTTCTAAGGTCAACTCTGGCTCCCAAAGTATCTTTCTTGCCGGTCAAATGGTCCCATAGTAGATTACCCACATTCTTGAATATGTGCATTGGATCGAGCAAGTGATTGATCACGAGTCGAGGCCAGTATGGTAACTCGTACCATAGAGATAGTCTCTTCATCCCTGGAGGCAATCCGTCATCGCACATCTCCTTCTGCTCTAACCATGCTTGTGCAGACATCCTTGGTGGCTCTCTTCCCAAAAAGCCGTCGCGTAACACATGATTCTCCGGAAGATACGCTTGATGACCTTCGTAGATTTGCTTCTTCAGTGAGGGTGCCCTACGTGCATTCAGTCTAGGTCCACATGTGACACATGCTCTGTATCCGCTTGTTTGAAGCCCTGCATGTATACACATGATAATAGATCAACTATGGGGAAAAACAAGATTTACAGTGTCTGAGAGAGGAGTGTCAATAGATCACCTGAGCATTCTGTTAGCCCGGGATAGTCATGCATGGTCCACATTAGAATACCTCTGATCAAAGCATTCCGTCGTCCTGTGTGTCGGCTCATATCCACCACCTCTATGCCAATCCACAATTGTTGTAGCTCTTCCAATAGTGGACGAAGATACACATCCATATTCCCCACTTTATATCGCCCTGGCACAATCAAGCTTAGCCATAGGTGCCCCTTCTTCGTAGTCAACCACGGGGGAATGTTGTAGTTGACGATGACAACGGGCCATACACTGTAAGATGTTGATCTTTGACCAAATGGATTTACGCCATCCATAGCCAGGCCTAAGCGCAAATTTCGAGCTTCCCTGGCAAAATCCGACCATGTTCCATCTATATGTTTCCAGGCTGCGCAATCTGCAGGAATTCGTAGCACACCATCCGAAGATTTATTCTCCTCATGCCATGATGCTAGGGCGGCCATGGACTTACATTCGAAGAAATGCTTGATGCGAGGAAGCAAAGGAAAATGTCGCAAAACCTTTTGTGGAATTTTTGTCCCGTGGAGATCTACTCGATATCTTTCGGAATCACATTTCGGACACTTCTCCATGTCTGTGTATTCCCCTCTGAAAAGAATGCAGTCATTAGGACAAGCGTGGATAGAATTGTAATCCATCCCCAAGTTTCGCAAAATCTTTCTTGCTTCATCTCGGGAATCTGGCATCACATTGTCAGCTGGTAGAATGTGCTCTTTCAGCAATCTACACAACATAAAAATATGATACAGTCGTGTAAAAATCTATCAGATCATTATACACCATGAGTTCTATTAAAGTAAACTAATTGTAATAGATCACCTGAAAAGCGCTGTGACGCTAGTGTCACTCCATCCAAACTTTGCCTGCATGTTGAGAAGAACCAGGAGTGCTTTCAATCTAGACATACGTGCTCCATTATACAATGATGTATCGGCTTCACTTTTCATATCATCATAGATAAGCCTTTCTGAATCCATGATCGTCTCGATCATTTCATCAATCTCGGGCTCAAACATTGCCTCGTTGGGAATGTGCTCTGCATGATCATCCCCCGAGCTGTCAGAGGCTACATCTTGTGGCCTCACATATGCTGCTTGACCAAAGCGCCTGCGAATACGTCTATTGGGTTGCAAGATTGCTGCTTGTTGGCCAGCGTCAGAGTCCGACGAGTTATAATTGGCAACAACTCGATCTATAATAGATGGATCGAACTCGCCAAATTCACGAACGTGCTGCAAAGAAACACGTCTTGTCCGTCGCACAGCATGCTTGCATTGATTACAAGGACATAAGACCCTCGTTGAGAGATAGGTGTTTCGGTTGGACGGTCCCACATCCTCGTCGCTACTCATAATGAGGATAAAAAACTTATAACCTAGACAACAAATTTAATATTCTATTGGCATTCTTCATCTTATCTCTCTCTCTCTCTCTCTCTCTCTCTCTCTCTCTCTCTCTCTCTCTCTCTTTACCTCACATTCTCTAGTCATGTCCAATCCCCGCACACCTCGGTCTAGAGGTGCACGGAGATCAGAACCACCGGGTTATAATCTCGTCTTTATTGGTCAATACCTATATTTGTGGGTACAAGAAATCTAGACACCCACGTCTACATGATACTGCATGTAGTGGACAAAATCCCTTTGCCTCTTCTCTAGCTGTAGCACTTCACTTCATCTTAACATCTTTTCACAGTAGATCTTTTCACTGTTCGTCTAACTCTAAACCCTAAACCGTAAGTAATTCTTGCGTGGACTCGATCTAACGTAAATAAGCGTAAATCTAAATAAACGTAAATCTAACTAAAAATAAAGCTAAATCTAATTTAACGTAAGTCTAATGACTAGAGGTTGTCTAGATGGTCATTGTGTCGGGGATGTAGTGACTCTTGCCGCCCTGAAGATCCACCTTCTTCCCTATCTTCTGAAGACATTTCACCAGTACTTTTGGATCGACGGAGCCCACTATGAGTGAAGGCAGCAATACCCTATATTCCATTGAGGGCTTTCTTCACCCGCTTCATGCAGGCATCGCAGTCTATGGAGACCCGCATCTAATCTAATATAACATAAATCTAAATCTAGCTTAAATAAATGTAAATCTAGTTAAAAATAAACCTAAATCTAATTTAATGTAAGTCTACATATAACCTAATCTTTAACGTCTTTTAAAATAGTTTCCTACGACGTTATAACTCTCTTCTTCCTGTGTGTGTGCGCGTGTGTGGATGTGTGTGCCAATAAAAAGAGATAAATGGTATAACCTTTCTATCACTCATGCCAAGTATGATAGATTGATTATGCCATTTCTCTCTTGAATAATAGGTCTTCAGTTCAACTCCTCGTCGGTTAGATCTTTAGGTCTTTTAATTTTAATTAGTTTCCTACGACGCTCCCTTAGTTTCTCTTTCTTTCTCTCTCAATGTGTGTGCGTTTTTTTGGATCGTATGCATGTTTTCTTTCTCTTTTCCTCTCTCAATGTGTGCGTTTTTTGTTTATGCATGTTCTCTCTCTCTTTTCCTCTCTCAATGCGTGCGTTTTTTGTTTATGCATGCTCTCTCTCTCTTTTTCTCTCTCAATGTGTGTGTGCATTCTTTGTTTATGTATGTGTGCGTTTTTGCACTCTCTCTCTCTCTCTCTCTCTCTCTCTCTCTCTCTCTCAAAAACACTATATGTGTGTGTGTATGTGTGTGTGTGTGAGAGAGAGCGCGATGGAGAGAGAAAGAGGGGAAGGGAACATGAGAATGAGGAGAGAGAAGGAGCATACCTGGCTCTCCTTCCTCTCTTCGTGTGTGTGTGTGTGTGTGTGTGTGTAAAAGAAAAAGAGAGAGAGAGAGAGAGAGAGAGAGAGAGTGAGGGAGAGCGTTACCTGCTCTTTGCTTGAGGGCGCCGAAAAACTCAGATCTGAGATCTGAGTTTTTGGGCGCGCTCGGTTATTTTTTTTACCCCAGTGAGCGTCGCTATGAGCGTCGCTATGAGCGTCGCTATGAGCGTCGCTATGAGCGTCGCAAATTTCTTTGTAAATTTGCGACGCTCATAGCGACGCTTATAGCGACGCTCATAGCGACGCCGGGATTTTTTTTTTTGAGCGTCGCTGTGTGAGCGTCGCTAATGTGAAGAGCCTCTTGTAGTGTAAATCTAGTTTAATTAATTTAAAAACACTTAATGAAAGAACCAATGTGAATTAAGCTCTCTAGAAGACTATTCGACAGTCTCCCAAGGTGTCCAATGAGCATTCAACAGCCCAATGGCTTGCCCAATTCCTATTGGCCAGGAGGCAAAGGGGTCCAATGAGAGTTTAGTTGCATTTATTAATTACCTAAATCTCTCACAAAGGGGAAAGGGGGATACATGTCAAAAGGCTATCACTTATGCTGCTCAATTACCATTGGCTAAGCCTGGGGAGGTCCAATAGGATGCTAGCAAAAGCAAATAGCAAGAGGGGTCGACCAAGAGAGAGAGGGGCTGATTTTTCAAAGGCATTTTCACCTATAGACTCACACTAGCTCATGTGTGGAGTAAGAAGACTCTCTCTCCTTCTCAAGATTTAATGGAAAGCTTATCACCTACTCAAAGCTTGTGAGAAGGAAGACCTATGGCTTTGTGATGCAAATCCAACCAAGAGCCAAGATTCAATGCATGCTCATCTCCTCTACCATGCTAGTTACTAAGCTAAGCTATGATAATATGAGTGATTATGTGAGGAGATGTACATCTTTCTCGTAAGAATACTCCTTCTTCCTCTCAATCTACTCTCATACTCCTCTAGCTCTCACCATCTTCAAAGGTGTGTGAGGTATTGGGTCTGAGACCGTAAGGGAATTGATGTTGTGCTTGATAAGTGTTTTGCTTAGTGCATGAAGTTTCCATCTTCGTTGCCCTAGCTAGTATGGAAGGAACACAAAGAATTGTATTGTAAAATGTCTCTCGTGATGGGAGAAACCATAATACAAAGCCTTTTAGAGGGAGGACCAGCTCCATGCAAATCCGATCCTCAACTGTTGTCAATTGCTTAATTTCTCTCTCTTTTGAAGTATTGTTCATGCTATCTATCTAGGTGTTATGCTTTTTGTTGCTCTCTCCACCCAAGCACTCTTGTTATTCTCATTAGGAATCTATTCTAATGAAATGCTCACTATGTTCATGCTATTTTCTGCTACACACAAGTTACTAGACCATTAAATGTTACATTGGTATTAGAGCACAAGGTTTCTCTTTTCTTGCTCAAGAAGGGAGGTCCTCAAGCTAGCTATAAATGGTAGGTACTATTAATTGCATGTGAGTAAGTAGAATAGGGATTTTTCAGCCTTACAGTGTGCCTGTCTTTGTGTAGTTAACGGGGCATCATCGTCGAGAGCTATGGTCTTAATAGTGGAGTCCTACGAGGCTTGCCTACGCTATTGAGCTATTAGAAGCTTTACATGACCCGGTGATGTTTTAGTGTTGAATGACCCTCTCTTTGATTCCTTGCAATTAGTGGTATTCAAGCCACGGGTACAGTAGCTTGAGTGATTTTTCTAAAGGGGTAAAGAGGAGTAAAAACTAGGGCTTGAAGTGCCAAAGTACACCTAAAAATTTTACACTTAAAAATTGTTAGAATGGCTGACAATAATAAAGAGAGTGAAATTAATGTTGATAACTTTGATTTTGCTAATGAGCAAGCTACTAATGATGCCCCGATGCTTGTTAGCTATCTTGTTTCTAGGCTTCAACAAGCCATGGGCAATCCATCCCTCCAAAGTGAAGTGCAACGGTAGCTCCGTGCTCATGGGATTCTCCAAGCTCCCCACCATGACGAGAGAGCACCTAGGAAGCCTCCTTGCGAGACTTCCAAAAGAGGTCTCTCTCCGATTTGGGAAGAAGAAGAGGATCCCTATGAAGGGCTCAGAAATTTTCTCCTTGATGATGCGTCTCCTTCCCAAAGAAGAACTCAAGAGCCTCCACCAAAGGAACGAGAAAGAAGTGAGTCTCCCACCACCTTGGCAAAGATGGCTCCATGAAGATGGCGGGCTAAACTCTCTCCATAGCCTCCAAAACGGAGAAGACCATCGCATACTTCTCCACACCATACTTCAAAGATGGATGACAAAAAGCAAGAGAAGAAAAAGGCGAGAAAGAGGACACCCTCTCCTCCATCTTCTTCATCCTCTTCCTCTTATGAAAGTGAGCGTGAAGACAACAAAGATCAAGGCAAGAAAAAGGTGAGAAAGACAACACCCTCTTCTCCATCTTCTTCATCCTCTTCCTCTTATGAAAGTGATGGTGAAGACAACAAAGATCAAGGCAAGAAAAAGGTGAGAAAGAGGTTACCCTCTTTCCATCTTCCTCAAATTCTTCATCTTCTAAAGAAAGTGATGGTGCAACCTTTGAACCATCAAAAAGAAGAGGCCATAGGAAATCCTATGCCGCGTGGAAGAGGTCATCTAAGCTCAAGAAGTTCAAAGAGGGAGGGAAGAACATCTTTTTCCTTACCTATGATGGCACTTTTGGTGCTACGGACAAAGTCTTGGCCTTTATCCAACAATTCGATGCGGTGTTCGGAGATGAGGGCTTCACGGAGTCCTCTAAGCTACGCCATGTAGCTCTGCACTTTCAAAAGTCCACCAGACAATGGTGGTCTAGCGTACGGGCCAACAGTGAAGCTCCACAAACATGGAAAGCTTTAAGAGATTCCATTATGAAGCAGTTTTTGGCCACCGATGCCAAATACAAAGTACTCACTGAATGGCTCGGGGTGTTTACTATGTGTAAAACTACCATATCACGTGCGTTCAAGACATGTTTGTAAAACCCTTTATCTGTGAATTTTGTTAAGAATATAATGTACCCTTTTCTTCTAAAATCTGTAAGCTATTTTTAAATTTGAAAAAATAATGCCCTTCTATATACATATTTCTGTAAGTTTCAAGAACTTTGAATACCCTTCTGTTGAACTCATGTGATAGGTTACATTTTTATTAGGTGACCTCCCCGGGCCGAATGGTGAAGCTTGACGCTGTCTCCCTATGAATCCATCCATAAATATGTAGACAAGTTTTGGGACCTACAACTCAAAGCCACTGTCTTCAAAAAGTTGGATTTTGGAGAGCAAAAGCAGCATTTTTTTGCAGGCTTAACCAAAGAAATGGCAGGGTATGTCAACTCCCAAAGACCATGCACCATATCGACAGTAATACATCATACTATGGTGGCCTCTCGAATCACTTTCCAAACAGGGGCTAAGAGGAGTTCTAAGCCCCTTGAAAACAAGGGTTCCAATGAGCCTAAGGGGAAGGACAATGTCCAAAAGTCTCCTAAGGGAAATTCCAACAAAGCTAAGGAGAAGGGAGTTTACAAAGGCAAAAATAAACTCTCTCATGAAGAGCTTGAGCGTTATTGCAAGGATAACCGGTGTTTCAAGTGCGGTGAACAAGGGCATGCGTATCGCGCCTGTCCCCAAAAGAACAACCACCATGATCCTCCTAGAGCTACCTTGGTCGAAATCCAAGAGGAGGAAACTCACCACAAAGGATCTCCTCTATGCCATGCTTGGGGAAAGGTAAGAGAACATGATGCTTTTATTCTCTTTGACCCTGGTTCTACTCACAATTTTATATCTATAGAGTTGGCCACCAAGCTAGGCATACAAGCCTACAAGATAGGAGATGTCCTACCCGTGCAGATGGTGCTTTCAAGGGGCAAGAAGCTTCAGTCACTCCCTTAATTGGAAAATTCAGGCTCCATGTCCAAAGCTATGTGGACAAAGAGGACTTCTTTATCTCTCCTCTCAAGCACAAGGATGTAATCCTAGGGGCAATTAGAGTAATCCAATTTTCTCAAGAAGTTTCAAGATGTATTTATTGACGACATCCCTTGTGAACTATCTCCTAAACGAGGAAATGATGACCATGCAATTGAAATTCTTCCAGGAAGTTCACCGCCTACCAAACCTCCTTATAGAGTTTCTCAAGCTCAACAAGAGGAGATTATGCGACAAGTGCATAAGGTAGTTTAGAAGGGCATGGTTAGGCCTAGCTCATCTCCATTTTGTTCTCCTGTGCTACTAGTGTAGAAGAAAGATGGCACATATCGTATGTGTGTCGACTATAGAGCACTAACTAGGATCACTATCAAGAATAGGTTTCCCGTTCCACAGGTAGAAGACCTATTTGATAAGCTACAAGGGTCTACCTACTTCAGTAGGATTGACCTACAAAGTGGCTATCATCAAATAAGGATAGTTGATCAAGACATTGTAAAGACCGTGTTTCGCACTACGTTTGGTCTTTACGAATACATTGTCATGCCTTTTGGCTTGACCAATGCACCAGCCACATTCAACCGCTTGATGGAGAAGATATTCAGGCCTCACCAAACCTTTATTGGAGTGTTCTTTGATGATATCATCATCTACTCTAATTCATTAGACGAACACAAACAACATCTCCAGGTAATATTTCAAGTTCTAAGAGAGAATAAACTTAATGTTAATCAAAAGAAAAGTGAATTTTTCTTACAAGAGATTCAGTACTTAGGTCACATTATCTCTCAAGGTGGCATCCAAATGGATCCATCAAAGTTAGAGGTAATAAAAGGATGGCCTAAACCAAGGAATCTTCATGAATTAAGAAGCTTTATATATATGTGTGCAGACTATAGATGCTTCATAGAAAAGTTCTCACTAATAGCAGGACCATTACATGACCTACAAAGAAAAACGTTAGGTACACATGGTCTGCCAAGGAGAACAATTCTTTTGAAAAGCTTATCTCTCAACCTGTGATTACACTACCGGATCTCTCAAAGCCATTTGAGGTCCAATGTGATGCTTGTGGTGATTGCCTTGGAGCTGTTTTGCTTCAAGAAGGGCATGACATAGGCTATGAAAGTCAAAGGCTTGACCCCGTTGAGAAACCTCTAGGCATATATGAGAGGGAACTCCTCGCAGTTCTACATGCCTTAGACTCATGGAAGCACTATTTATTGGGGACTCCTTTCATTCTACGAACGGATCACCAAAGTCTCAAGTACTTCATGACACAAACCAAGCTCTCCCACAAACAAATGAGGTGGGCAAATTTCCTTTCGCAATTTCATTTTTATATTGCTCACATTGTTGGCAAGCATAATCAAGTAGGCGATGCACTCTCAAGACGGCCAAGAGTGAATGTGGTTTCCATAGCAACTCACAATGATCTATCTTCTATGATAGATGAGTATGCTATTGATCCCAATTTTAGAAATGTGATTTCAGCCCTTACACTAGGGAAGAAGAGGAACCGTTTACTTTACAAGATGGTTATCTTCTTTATGGCAATAGACTATGCGTTACTAGCTCACTATGTGGGAAAGTAATGTATGAATCTCATGCTCCTCCTTATGCAGGGCATAGAGGGATTCAGTCTACCCTAAAGGGGATTGAAACATATTTCTATTGGCCTACCATGAAAGAAAACATACAAGAGTATGTTTCTAAATGTGTGGTATGCCAAAAGACGAAGTTCGATAGAGGGAAGCAACTTGGATTGCTTCAACCTTTGCCAATCCCTAATTCACCATGGGAGAGCATATCCATGGATTTTATCTTTGGATTGCCTAAGTCTATCCATGGGAATAGGGGAATATGGACGATAGTAGACAGGTTAAGTAAACTAGCTCATTTTATACCTGTCGAAAAGACTATCAAAGCCCATCAAATGGCAACCCTCTTCATTTCACAAATCTTCAAGTACCATGGATTGCCAATGTCCATAGTGTCGGATAGAGATCCTAGAATGACCAATTATTTTTGGAAGGGTCTCTTTGAGAATTTAGGAACAAGGCTAAACTTCTCTTTGGCCTATCATCCGCAAACGGATGGCCAAAGTGAAATAGCTAACCTAACAATTTTCGATCTACTAAAAGCCTATGTAACGGAAGTAGATCAAAGATCCCAATGGGAGAAGTACTTACCCTTAGTGGAGTATATATGCCTACAATAATGATGTACATACTTCCATGGGAAAAGCACCTTTTGAGGTAATTGAGGGAAGATCAAAAAGTCCCTTGCTACTTAAGGTACACGGGAAGATCTTCATTGCAGATGAGTATAGCCGAGACCTACAAGAATCTTTCCAAAAGATTAAGGATGCTATCTCTATCAAACAACAAAGGCAAAAGGTTACTGCTGACAAGCACAAAAGAGCCCAGGCCTTTAAAGAAAATGATTGGGTCTTAGTCAAATTTCCCAAGGCTCGATTAAGGCACACCACGGGCAAGAATTCTACAGGACACCAAAAGTACTCCGCTAAGTTAGCAAAAAGGTATTATGGCTCCTTCCATATTCTTATGCCAATCAATGAGATGGCCTATTATTTCAAGTTGCCCATTCATTGGCTCATACACAATGCTTTCCATGTGAGCCTATTAAAGCCTTACAAAGGAGAGCCACCTCAAGGACCAACTATTGAAGACCCACCGGAGATCGAGGACCAAGAAGAGGTGCTGTAGCCAGAGTCCATTCTCCGACATGAAGACAAGGTACTAAGAGGCGGTAAGACTATCCGACGATATCTTATTAAGTTTAAGAATTATCCTTTTGAAGATGCTAGATGGATGCAAGGCATACAATAAAAGGATAACCTAAACCTTGTCAATGCTTACAATGCTTCCCTAGAGTAAGCAAATGTACAAATGTTTAAAATGAACAAAGTTTTTGTTTTATAAGACTCTTTTTTTTCTGTATTGTGCACATACATGAAGTAGTATGCATGCTTAGATCAAGTTTGCGGAGACGACGTCTCCCGAACACCAAGTAGAGCTTGTCACTCTACTATGGAAGACTAATAGAACTAATGTGCAGACATGCTTGCAGCAGCTTAGGCTCTCAAGCACCAAATGGACTAGTCATCCATTGTGGAAGATGTCGTAGGCTAACATAGGGATCCTCTACCCGCTTTCTGAAAAAGGACTAACGAATATGCTTTATCTTCTCTACCCCATAGTCGAGGACGATTATGATTTCAAGAGAGAGGTAATGTCATAATAATCAATATCTAATTCTCCTAAATGATTTTCTCATGTTAATCTGATCATTTAATATGGGGAAGTGCCAAGGGAGAAAAAGCTAGAATATTGGCTAAGTTAGCAGACCGACCACAGTAGGGATCCAAAGGAGAGAAAATAGAGATCCAAAGGGGGCCCATTTGCAAAAGAGCTATGTACACCAATGGGCTTAAAAGACCCTAAGTTTCATCCCATTAAGACTTCCAAAATGCTAAGGTTCCAAAATTCAAAGGTTGTGTCCAAAGGTCAAACATTAGGGAAATTGGATGCTTTGTGTGTGCCCCAAAAGTCTTCATCCATCCCTACATAGGAGGTGGCAAGCCTTGCAAGTAGGGGATGAGAGAGAAAATCACACACACACACACACACACACACACACACACACACACACACACACACACACAAGCTCCCTTTACACAAAGGGAATGAGGGACACATGTCAGCTCCCTAGCCCAGATGCCCACAAGGTGTATTCAAATCCTATTGGATGGCCTTGGAGGTGGACCAATGAGAATTAGGCTAGAGTAAATCTAGTTTAATTAATTTAAAAACACTTAATAAAAGAACCAATAAGAATTAAGCTCTCTAGAAGACTATTGGACAGTCTCCCAAGGGGTCCAATGAGCATTCAGCAGCCCAAAGGCTTGCCCAATTCCTATTGGCCAGGAGGCAAAGGGTTCCAATGAGAGTTTAGTTGCATTTATTAATTACCTAAAGCTCTCACAAAAGGTAAAGGGGGACACATGTCAGAAGGCTATCACTTATGCTACTTAATTACCATTTGCTAGGCCTGGGGAGGTCCAATAGGATGCTAGCAAGAGCAAATAGCAAGAGGGGTCGACCAAGAGAGAGAGGGGCTGATTTTTCAAAGGCATTATCACCTACACACTCACACTAGCTCATGTGTGGAGTAAGAAGACTCTCTCTCCTTCTCAAGCTTTAATGGAAAGCTTATCACCTACTCCAAGCTAGTGAGAAGGAATGCCTACACCAACAACTCTTGGCTTTTATGCAAATCCAATCAAGATCCAAGCTTCAATGCATGCTCATCTCCTCTACCATGCTAATTACTAAGCTAAGCTATGCTAATATGAGTGATGATGTGAGGAGATGTACATCTTTCTCGTAAAAATACTCCTTCTCTCAATTACTCTCATACCCCACTAGCTCTCACCATCTTCGAAGGTGTGTGAGGTCTTGGGTCTGAGACCGTGAGGGAATTGATGTTGTGTTTGATAAGTGTTTTTCTTAGTGCATGAAGTTTCCATCTTCATTGCACTAGCTAGTATGGAAGGAACACAAAGAATTGTATTGTAAAATTTCTCTCTTGATGGGAGAAACCATAATACAACGCCTTTTGGAGGGGGGACCGGCTCCATGCAAATGTGGTCCTCAACTATTGTCAATTGCTTAATTTCTCTCTCTTTTGAAGTATTGTTCATGCTATCTAACTAGGTGTTATGCTTTTTGTTTCTCTCTCCACCCAAGCACTCTTGTTATTCTCATTAGGAAGCTATTCTAATGAAATTCTCACTATGTTCATGCTATTTTCCGCTACACACAAGTTAGTAGACCATTAAATGTTACATGGCATGTTATGCATTTCTTCCCATTGAAAGGTTCTTCCACATGCGCATAGTGTGGAATCCAGATAACAAAAAACACACATGCACCTAAGAACCTTTGAACCTTTTTTCACATTAATGCATGTCTCTGTCATTCTTTGAATTACATCAATCTTTGCTAGACAATGTTTGCTACCATATGGCCCACACATATCTCCTACAATAAGAACTTCATTCACACCAAGTAATGACTTTTTCCTAGATAGGGTAATATTCGCTTCTTCCAACCTTGACAAGATCTTATCACAACAATTGATATGATTTTCCACATACTTGTGGTGCCCCCTCAAGTCTCGAGCCACATCTTTATCACTCCATCCATTGATAGGCACATTATCAAGAAAGGGCATCGTAATTTGAGGCATGCAGTCTTGTAAGACTTGTTCATACCATTCATCATATGAATTAGTTTCTCCCTGGGGTAAGGTGCACATCCTTAGTACCAAACCCTAAGGTGTCCTCATGGTAGTAAAGTCCATACTTTCCACAGCTAGTTGGAATTGATCTTAGGGACAAAGTAAAAATCTCCCATAGAATATATCACACTTCTTGCAAATGCCTCTACAAATTCATCTACAATTGTCCTTGTACCCACATTTTTTATTGTTACCTAATTCACGGGTTGCATATCCTAGATGAAGCATAAAGATCCATTTTTCTTTGGAACTGTGAACCGCTTGTTTGAGTATGGAGCACAAGAAGGCTCCAAAATACCCATCTTGATCTTTTTATTAAGACAGACATCTCCTTGTTTCCATACAAGTAGTAGTGATGTATGATTACCCAAGGACAAGCGGATATGAACGGCTTGTCAATTAGGATTGGAGGCACCAAGATATGCCTAGTTGCAGTTGGGAGCAATTACTTGAGAGGTAGGAGCAAATGATTTTTTTTCTGCTAGATTTCAACCCACCATCCGAGGCCTTTAAAATGTTTGAGTGCAGAGCAAGCATTGGAGCTCAAAGCCATGGATGTAGAATCTCATCTGAATTTTGCAAAGGAAGCATCGGGTTCCACGACCAAAAACTATAAGCTCCTTAAGGGGCAGTGGTAAATGAGATTTCTTTTAGATTCTGAAGATTTTGTGGGGTTTTCCAACCCTTGAGATGCAAGTGAATGTGAAGAAGTGATATAGATCCCTTTGATTTAGAGGAAAGTCATAATGAAGGCTTTGATGAAAATATTATGGATGAGGATGAACTTGCAAAGAGATTTGTGTGGCACATGCCGGAGGATGTGCAACTTTAGAGGGGGTGGATGGTGTGACATGGGACGTACATAATGTGAAACTAAAATATCTACCTCACTCTTAATGATTTTGCTATGTGGGACCAAATTCTACAATGTATATATCGTGATATTTGCAAAAATAGACTCCACCGTTGTAGTCATGTACATACCTTATCGGGGAGACGAGGCCTTGGACGTGGCACTATGGCATATTTTCTCTCAATAAAATATGCCTAAGTTTCTTTAGAAATGTACAAATGTCAAGTGTTTCAAAGTAGCATACTTGTTTTTCCTATAAATTTTAATGCAAACGATCTCGATAAAAAATAGCATGTACAAATGTCAAGTGTTTTGAAGTGTCATGCTCGTTTTGCCTAAAAAGTTTAATACAGGCAGTCTCGACCAAAAATAGCAAGCTACATACACAATGGAAAATGATGCATCTAAAGTGCTTTCAAAGTGGGAGAATGAGGTTCAACACGTAATTTGAGCCCAAGGGATTTTTTTTCACAAATTTAGGGATTTTCCCCAGCTTGTTTGGGCTTTTTACATGAAAAAAAGGCATTTTGGGCTAAAAAAGGCCAAACAATGAAAAAATTAACCCAAAATTTTTATAAAAAAACTCAAAAATGCACATCAACAGTGGTGGGAATGATTACTAAGAGGAAGAGCTTTTGTGTGTAGAGAAAATCAACACTTTGTGTCTCTCTAAGAAAGATACATAGGTTGCTTCTATGGTGTGCTAGTGCAGTTTCGCACTATACCTACCCTGTATTCGTGTGTGTAGGTGATCCTATTAGGGTTTTCTCTCCTCAAGAAAGTGTGTGGGATTTTCTATGGAAGTGTTGAAGCTCTTATGCAATGGCCTTGACAAAGAATGGAAGGTGGAAGAAACGGTTTTTGATAGGGAAAATAAGCACTGTAACTGTGCAATTGCAAGTAAGGCTACACCAAATCATCACACACACAAGAGTTTTAAGTTGATCTTGGTTCTATTTTAAGGTGAATATTTCCATGGTTGGAGTTTTGTTCATTTTAAGTGCATATTTTGCTTCAAACCTTCTACAACTCGCTTGAATTTTCTATGCAAACTCTCACAGCCAAAGGCCCGACGCTTTCCTTGCCACACACTATGCACTTCTTGATAGCACGATAGAGTGAGTACTTCTAGCCCATCAAATGTATCAAGAAAAGTGAAGTACGATGCTCATAAGCTGCCAAATTTGAGTGTTAGTCATGATGATGGTGATAGCAGTGGTTTTGTGAGCATGGTTCAAATGCACAATTTGCATACCTTTTATGAAGACTCTGGGTGCAAGAAGGATGCAAGTAGGGAATAAGGCACCTGGAAGTAATCCTAGACCACATAGGTATGAAAGAGTAAGAAATCATGTGCAAAGATTGATTTATGACACTTATGTGGCTTGTCATTGCATATATATGGTGAAGAATACACAAGAAGTGGGACCCAATTGTTTTGAAGATGTTGTTAAAGATGAGAAATGGCACTAAACTATGGATGAGGATATGGCTTCCCTTGATGAAAAGCAAACATTGAAATTGGTGCCATTACCAAAGGAAAAGAAGAAAATTGGATGCAAATGGGTATACAAGATAAACTATAATGCTGATGGTAGTCTGAGTAGGTACAAGGCAAGGCTTGTGGCCAAGGGTTATGCACAAACTATGGGATGTATTATGAGGATACATTCATCCTTGTAACCAAGATGAATATAATTTGTGTGCTAATTGCAGTGGTTGTGGCTTTAGGATGGGTGTTGAAGGAGCTCGATATGAGAGGACTGTGGCATTTCTCATCTCCTTAGGTTTTGCGATGTTTGATGCAGACCCTTGATTGCATGTGCAAAAGAATAAAGAAGGAAATGTGGTGATATGAATCTATGTGGATGACGTGATTGTTGGAGGTGATAATGTGCTTGAAGTAGAGGGTGTACAAGTTCTAATTATGCAAGAGTTAGAGATGAAAGACTTGGGAGACTTGTGGTACTTCCTGGATAATATTGAAATGTTTTACATAGAAGAGGATGAATGACTATCACAAAGACAATATGGTTTGGAAATGCTGAAAAAGTATGGTATGGATGATTGTAAGCCAATTGTGATGCCCTTAGATCATAATTTGAAGTTGGAAAATGATATAGGTCAGGTGCTTGAGAATTCTACCTCGTACACGAAGATGGTTGGTAGCTTAATCTACTTCACTATCTCACGTCCAGACTTGAGCTACACGGTTGGATTGGTGAGTCAATCTATGTAGTCCCCCTAAAACTGGAACTTGGATGTAGTGAGATGCACATTGCAATAAGTGAGTGCTACTTTGGATTATGAACTCTTTTATAGGGTTGACATTGAGCTGCAGCTCTATGCTACACATATGTGGATTGGGATGGTAGCACTATGATTCTAGGTCTACCATCGGATTCGTGTTTTCACTTGGGAGTGCTTCTATCACATGTAGCAATTAAGAAACAACCTACAACTTCTCTATTGAGTATAAAGGTAGAGGATAGGGGTGCAGCAGTGGCATCAAGTGAAGTAGCATGGTTGGGATTTCTACTTCAAGACTATAAAGTACATGTACGGAGGCCGGTTCTTATCAATTGTGACAACCTTAACAACATAAAATTGGCTCAAAACCCAATGTTTCATGTGAGGATGAAGCACATTGAGGTCCATTACCACTTCATTTGAGAGAGGGTCGGCAAGCGTTATCGACCATGAGTATGTGAGTACGGTTGAGCAGGTTGCCGATATTTTCACAAAGCCCCTTTGAGCGGAAAAGCTACGATAGTTTCCAATGATGGTCGGAGACGGTGTTGAGAAGTTAAGCTCAACATGTACTACTTGTGCGGCAATTTCGAGTGATGCTTGGCATACAAGAGATAGTGTTGAGCTTGAGGAGGAGGGGAGATGTTAAGCTCAACATGTACTACTCCTCGATGACTGTCACCAATAGTCGGAAACACATATCTTTGCCTGTGATACTACAGAAGGACTACATTGGCTTGGTCTACCTACTGGAGTGTTGGCACACTTATCCATCCAACTCACTCACTAGTCATTCACACGAGACCATTGTACTAGTTTTCCCTTATGTTGTATTTTCCCATTTATGCTTTGTAAACCACTTATCTTGATGATATCATCATCTACTCTAATTCATTAGACGAACACAAACAACATCTCCAGGTAATATTTCAAGTTCTAAGAGAGAATAAACTTTATGTTAATCGAAAGAAAAGTGAATTTTCTTACAAGAGATTTAATACTTACATCACATTATCTCTCAAGATGGCATCCAAATGGATCCATCAAAGTTAGAGGTAATAAAAGGATGGCCTAAACCAAGGAATCTTCATGAATTAAGAAGCTTTATATATATGTGTGCAGACTATAGATGCTTCATAGAAAAGTTCTCACTAATAGCAGGACCATTACATGACCTAACAAAGAAAAACGTTAGGTACACATGGTCTGCCAAGGAGAAAAATTCTTTCAAAAAGCTTACCTCTCAACCTGTGCTTACACTACCGGATCTCTCAAATCCATTTGAGGTAACATGTGATGCTTGTGGTGATTGCCTTGGAGTTGTTTTGCTTCAAGAAGGGCATGACATAGGCTATGAAAGTCAAAGGCTCGACCCCGTTGAGCAACCTCTAGGCATATATGAGAGGGAACTCCTCGCAGTTCTACATGCCTTAGACTCATGGAAGCACTATTTATTGGGGACTCCTTTCATTCTGCGAACGGATCACCAAAGTCTCAAGTACTTCATGACACAAACCAAGCTCTCCCACAAACAAATGAGGTGGGCAAATTTCCTTTCGCAATTTCATTTTTATATTGCTCACATTGCTGGCAAGCATAATCAAGTAGGCGATGCACTCTCAAGACGGCCAAGAGTGAATGTGGTTTCCATAGCAACTCACAATGATCTATCTTCTATGATAGATGAGTATGCTAGTGATCCCAATTTTAGAAATGTGATTTCAGCCCTTACACTAGGGAAGAAAGAGAAATCGTTTACTTTACAAGATGGTTATCTTCTCTATGGCAATAGACTATGCATTACTAGCTCACTATGTGGGAAAGTAATGTATGAATCTCATGCTCCTCCTTATGCAGGGCATAGAGGGATTCAGTCTACCCTAAAGGCGATTGAAACATATTTCTATTGGCCTACCATGAAAGCAAGCATACAAGAGTATGTTTCTAAATGTGTGGTATGCCAAAAGACGAAGTTTGATAGAGGGAAGCCTGATTTACACTCTTAAGTATGGAGCCTGATTTACCCCTTGTAATTTCGATGGTAAAAACGCACATTTGTAAGGCACCCATTATGAGGAGAAGCCATCGTGTGTGAAGGAAAATCACTCGCCAGAAACCAAAATTTTCATGGCCCTGGAATATTCCTTTTCGTCGGAATATTATGGCCGGCCGGCGGCTGGAAAGTGGTCGGAAAATGACCGATCGGTTGGCCAGTGGCCGGTGGTCGAAAGTCAATGGCCGATGGGCCGGTGGCCGAATTCAATGGCCGATGGCCAAATTCAAAAGTGGACTTGTCTTCTCAAGGGAGGCCACACATGGGCGAATTGGAGGGTCCGATTTGGATTTATCTATACAAGGGCGGTTACACATGGCTGCCTCTCATGAGAGAGGGCAGCCTTTTTGGCCTATAAAAAGAAGCCATTTCTACACACATTCATAGTGTGAAGTTGATGCAACAAGGTGGGTGTGAGGTGGTGAGAGTGAAGCAAGGGGGGAGCTCTATAAAGGGTATAATCCCTTTGTAAACTATTTCTTGTTTTGATGTACTAAAGCCATTGAGTGATTGCTTTCCTGTGGACGTAGCCCACATTGGGTGAACCACGTATATCGTGTGTACTCTCTCTCTCTCTCTCTCTCTCTCTCTCTCTCTACTCTATAATCTCTTATGTGTGAAATCTATCTCTCTCCATTAAGTAATCTACTCAAATATCTATTTAGCTACGTCCTATTTCCTAACAACTGGTATTAGAGCAAGGTTTTCTCGTAGCTAAATCATCTCAAGGAAAGGATTCCTTGAATTGAGTGGGAGTTATGGTGGAGGAAGGGAAGCTCAAGATTGATAAGTTCAATGGCAAAATCTACCAACATTGGAAGATACAGATTGAAGACTATCTCTACCAGAAGGACCTCTATTTGCCACTAGGCAGTCTTGCGAAGAAGCCCGCAACAATGGCAGATGAAGCATGGATTGTCCTTGATTGAAAGGCACTGGGAACAATCCGGTTAAGCTTGGCATCAGCGGTGGCCTTCAATGTTTCGGAGATGAAGACCATGGAGGACTTGATGAAGCCACTTGACGATTTCTACGAGAAACCATCGGCATCCAATAAGGTATTTCTTATGAAGCACTTTTTCAATCTAAAGATGGTAGAGAATGGTTCAGTTGTGCAGAACACCTAAATGACTTTCACACAAACATAAGTCAACTTCGATCGGTGAAAATCAATTTCAATGATGAAGTGCGAGCTCTCCTTATACTATCATCTCTACCGGATATTTGGGACAGCCTTGTGATGGCTGTAAGTAATTCTATTTCTGGCACAAATACTGTTAAGTTTGATGATATTGTGGGCGTTCTCCTAAGTGAGGAAATACGAAGGAGAAGCACAGGAGAATCATCAAGTGTTGCACTGTCAGTGGAAACAAGAGGAAGGCCTACGGAGAGGTTCAAAAACCAAAAGGGACGTGGTCGCTCAAGACGGAGCAAGTCATGCACAAAGTCAGTTCTTGAATGTTGGAACTGCGGAAAGAAGGGCCACGTCAAGAAGGATTGCTGGTCCAAGAAGAAGAAGGAGACTAAGTCTCAAGACAACAAGACAACATCGAAGGCCAATGTGGCAGGTAAAGTAGAGCAAGATGCTCTAATTCTCTCATTAGACAATGTGTCTAATTCTTGGATAGTAGATTCCGGGGCTTCATTCCATGCGATACCACACAGGCAACATTTCCAAGATTACACCAAAGGTAATCTTGGGTATGTATACTTGGGAGATGATGAAGCTTGTGAGATTGTCGGCAAACGGTACAGTTTGTGTCAAAACTACTAACAGAAATGAATGGAAGCTTAAAGATGTTAGGCATGTTCCTTCTCTTCGGAAAAATTTGATCTCTACAAGACAATTGGATGATGAAGGTCACAACATTGCATTCGAAAACAAACGGTGGAAGATCTCAAAGGGATCTTCAATGGTTGCCAAGGGAGAAAAGTTTGGTACACTTTACTTCTATACTATCAGCACGCAACCTTCAGCTTATGCAGCAATTACAGAAGTTGACAGTGCGGTGTGGCACTACTGGCTTGGGCATATGAGTGCCAAAGGAATGAAAATCCTTCAAACAAAGAAGCTTCTACGAAGTTTGAAAGAAGTGGACTTAGAGTTCTGTGAAGATTGTGTTTATGGTAAACAAGAGGGTAAATTTTAAAAATCAGGAAATGAAAGAAAAAGTAAAAAACTTGAGTTGGTTCATTTTGATGTTTGGGGTCGTGCAAGTACACCATCACTTGGTAGCTCATTGTACTATGTAACATTCATAGACGATGCGACTAGAAAAACATGGGTTTATGTCATAAAGACTAAGTCCGATGTATTTTCCATATTTCAAAGGTGGAAAGCCTTTGTGGAGAATGAAACAGGTACCAAGGTTAAATGCCTTAGATCCGACAATGGAGGCAAATATTGCAGCCAAGATTTTGAAAGCTTTTGTGCTAGCAATGGCATTCGAAGGCAAAGTACAACCCCACGGACACCTCAACAAAATGGGATTTTGGAAAGGATGAATAGGAAAATCATGGAGCTAGCACGAAACATGCAGCTACATGCAGGCCTACCACTTGATCTTTGGGCAGAAGCTGTAAGTACGTCTGTGTACTTAATCAACCGGTCACCCTCAACGGCATTGGATGGGGGAGTTCCAGAAGAGGCATGGACAGGTAAACCGGTGAATTGTGCATTTCTCAAAGTGTTTGGGTGTGAGGCTTTCATGCACATAGATAGAAGCCTAAGATCAAAGCTAGATGCAAAGTCCAAAAAGTGTTTCTTCATTGGCTATGGAGAAGGTGACTTTGGGTCTCACCTATGGAATCCTGAAGATGGTAAAATCTTAAGGAGTAGGGATGTAATTTTTAACGAACAAAATATGTACAAAGATTACTTGGAAAGAAAACAAAAAACAGAAACAAGTGATGAGTACATGGAGCTTGAGGACGGTGAAGACTCAAGGACTACAAACGGTGACAATGTGCAACAACATCAACCAAATGAGGAGCCTCAACCTATTCCCCAAAGATCTACAAGAGCAAGTAGACCTCCAGAAAGGTTTGTTCCTTCCTTCAACCATCTCTTGATCTCAGATTCTAGAGAGCTGGAATCATACAAAGAAGCTATGAAACACGCATCCAAAGAAGAATGGATGAAGAGCATTCAAGTGGAGATGGACTCACTACATCGCAACCAAACATGGGAGTTGGTTGCGTTGCCTAAAGGTAAGCGGGAACTTCAAAACAAATGGGTGTACAAGCTGAAGGAAGAAGAAGATGGGAAGAAAAGGTACAAGTCTAGGCTTGTGGTAAAAGGGTTTTCTCAAAAGAAAGGTATTGACTTCAATGAAATATTTTCTCCTATTGTAAAAATGAACTCAATTAGGCTTGTCTTAAGCCTTGTGGCTGCTCATGATCTAAATCTCAAGCAAATGGATGTAAATACGGCATTCCCTCACGATGACTTAGAGGAGGAAATTTACATGCTTCAACCAAAGGGGTATGAAGTAAAAGGTAAGGAGACAATGGTTTGCAGATTAAAGAAGATCTTGTATGGTTTAGAGCAAGCATCAAGACAATGGTACTTGAAGTTTGATTGATGGATGTTTGATCATGGATTCACAAGATGCAACTCGGATCACTGCGTCTACACGAAGAATTTGGGAGATGGGAAATTCATCATCCTAATGTTGTATGTTGATGACATGCTGATTGCAAGTGCTCACATGCAGGACATCAAAGACCTAAAAGAGGAGCTATCTAAATATTTTTCAATGAAAGATTTAGGTGTTGCAAAGAGGATACTTGGTATGAAAATATCAAGGGATAGGACGAAGAAGACAATAAAGCTATCTCAAGAGGATTACATCAAGAAGGTACTAGAAAGGTTTGCAATGCAAAATGCAAAACTAGTTTCTACACCTTTGGCTGGTCACTTTAAACTAACAAAGGATATGTTTCCAAAGACACAAGAGGAGATAGCCTATATGTCTAAAGTTCCATATGAAGTAGCGGTAGGTTCTCTAATGTATGCTATGGTCTAGACAAGGCCAGACATTGGACATGCAGTGGGAGTTGTGAGTAGGTTCATGGACAACCCACGTAAAGAGCATTGGCAAGCTGTGAAGTGGATACTTAGGTATCTAAAAGGGACAACAACAAATGCTTTGAATTTTGGAGGAACTGATATTTTTCTTCAAGGGTATGCTGATGCAGATATGGCAGGTGACAAAGATACTCGAAGGAGCACTACGGGCTATGTCTTCACGGTTGGAGGCACAACAGTAAGTTGGGCTTCAAATCTGCAGAAAGTGGTCTCACTTTCTACCACGGAAGCAGAGTATGTAGCAATGATGGAGGCAAGCAAAGAAATTCTATGGCTTCACAGATTCTTAGAAGAGCTTGGATTCAAACAAGACAATTGTGTTTTGTACAGTGATAGCCAAAGCGCTATCCATCTTGCAAAGAACTCAGCCTTTCATTCAAGGACAAAGCACATTGAGGTGAGATATCACTTCATACGCACTCTTTTGGAAGAGGGACAGCTAAAGATAGGAAAGGTGCATACAAGTGAAAATCCTGTAGACATGTTTACAAAGGTGGTCAACAAGGAGAAGTTGAGCTTTTGCTCATCTTCAATCGGCATTCAAGGATAAGTAGCCAAGATGGAAAGCAGTCACAGGTTTGGTTTGAATATCAGCCTCCAAGTGGGAGATTGTTAAGTATGGAGCCTGATTTACCCCTTGTAATTTTCGGTGGTAAAAATGCACATTTGTAAGGCCCCCATTATGAGGAGAAGCCATCGTGCGTGAAGGAAAATCACTCGCCGGAAATAAAAATCACTCGCCAAAATATTCCTTTTCACCGGAATATTACGGCCGGCCGGCGGCCGGAAAGTGGTCGGAAAATGACCGATCGGTTGGCCGGTTGGCCGGTGGCCGAATTCAAAAGCGGACTTGTCTTCTCAAGGGCGGCCACACATGGGTGGATTGGAGGGTCCGATTTGGACTTATCTACACAAGGGGCTACACATGACTACCTCTCATGAGAGAGGCAGCCCTTTTGGCCTATAAAAAGAGGCCATTTCTACACACATTCATAGTGGGAAGTTGATGCAACAAGGTGGGTGTGAGGTGGTGAGAGTGAAGCAAGGCGGGAGCTCTATTCATATAATGTGCATTCAAAGAGTATTAAGAAAACCCCCTTACATACATGCTTAAGGTAATAAAATGACCCCTTTTCCTTCAAAAACTTACAAGTTTTTCTCTAAATCAATTAAAAATTTGCTTCTGTTAATATAACCCTGTTATAATTTTACAACTTTGGCAATCAAAAACCTATTCATTTGAGCTCATGTGGTAGTTTACATGTCTAAGAGGTGAACCCCCCAAGGCAGGAATAGTGTTGGTGGGGCTCGTACATCAAGAATATGATGTGCTTATTATTTTTTAGATTAGATAAAGAATAGGTTATTTGGGTGTGTTAGTAAGCTGCGAATAAATGTCCAGCCAGAGTGGCCTTTACCCCAAGAGAAACTACAACAAAAGAGTCTCTTCTCATATGCAATCACTTTTCTTAATGTGTTGTATGGTTGATCTTTTTTAAAGCCTACATTTTTTTGGACATGCTTGGTGTGCACAATGAGGTGTCTTTGATTGCCATGATTGGAGGATATCTCGGGGGGTTCACCATTCAGTACCACCCTATATAATGTGCATTCGTGGGGTATTAAAAAAACCCCTCTTTTAACATGTCTGAATGAATAAAATGACCCCTTATTTTAGGATTTTTTTCCAAAATTGAATATAAAACCCCTTTATTTCAATGTATCTCTATTAAATTGTCTAAAATTGCTGCATTTTAAAACCCCTCCTTTCGAACTCACGTTATACATTAACATGATTACATAGTGCACCCCCCGAGGAGGATATATGCCCAATAGGAGTAGATCAATAAGCTCTAAGATAATTTTAACAAAAACATAACGAGTCTCCCTAGTTGGGGTCTTGCACTTAAAGGAGGATATGCATAGCAAGGGCTCACAAAGAAAACTTTGGGCTATTTCAACATACACAAGAGAAGGGAGTCTCTAGAGATGTAGCCACTTGGATATCCACTAGCAGGAGGATATAACCAGCAAGAGTTATTGACTAAGAAATCTTACTTGGGTTGTTTTAGTGGATAGAAGAGGAAGGCACCTTCTGAGTTATGGTCAAGAGAATATGCCCAATAAGGGCTCGCTCAGGAACCTTTGAGCTATTTTTAGCGGATGCAAGATGAGGGAGTCTTCCTTGATTGTATCACTTATCATAATAGGCTCAACGTACTTGGGGTGGGTGGTTGAGAGCCAATATTGGTATCCTTTGTTTGTGTGAATTTGTGCACATGTGTGTGTGTGTGTGTGTGTGTGGAGAGAGAGAGAGAGAGAGAGAGAGAGAGAGAGAGAGAGAGAGAGAGAGAGAAAGAATTGAAATGATATATTAATGTCTTGAAAAGGCCAAAGTTTCTATGAGACAAAAGAGTTTACAAATGGTAAATATGATACAATGTCTATGTAAAAGATTGAAAAATGAAAACTGAAAACTGAAACATTGAAACTGAACTAAGCTAAAGTGAAATGGAACAAAATCAAATGGGATGAAATGAAAGGCTTAGATATTGGAATCAAGATCCTATCCTATGATATCCACCATCGGTCTTTGGCGAAGCTCATCAATGTCCTCCTCAATGAGTGCTGTGATTGGGCATCTCCCATGTCATACCAGAACAGTCCACACCCTTTGATGCAGCTTCTACTAATGTCTCGATGACCCTTGCAGTTGTGGGCATCTGGATCTCCCAAGCTCAGTAACCCTATCAGTCAGTGTACCTCTGGTACAGGTGGACTCTGAAGTCTCTTGTGATGCTTGCTCATCTGAATGTCGCGTATGTAGTCTAAAGAAATTAGTGATCTCCCTCTGTGCGTCTCCTACTGTTTGGTCTCCTCAAGAGGATCTCCCTATGTCCATGAAGCTCTAATAATAATATCCCAAGGCATCTTCGATCCTAATATCTCATAACTTTAGCCAGTGGTCCAAAACCCTCTCTGAATAGGCAATGAAAACAACCTCATATCTTGTAGTAGACTGGTCAGTGATATATGTGATGTAGCTCTGTCTCTGGCTCTATATGGCATAATTGACAAATCCTGGCCTCTCCTTGTAATCCTCTATATCTACCAGCCTCATTCTCTAAATTATATGATGATGTGTGCATCTATCCAATATCACATCGTAATCCATGGTATGGATGAGTGTCCATGTCGGCGGGTCTGGTCACAAAACCATCCTCTGTTATAAGCTCAACGAGATGCTCTATGTAGAAACCCATCTTTGTGCCAAGCACACTCATAGGCCGTATCCATGTTCTCCTAGTGTCTAACTGAAACAAGTTATGTCTGATGAACTAAGTGATCTCGGTCCGTGTGAGAGACAAGGAGGGTGCATCCAACGAATACTGGAAAGGGGAAAATCTATCCATGTCAAAACCATGCAGCTTGAACCAAGCTGTTATCTGTGCATACCAACAAGAGGTGTCTCCCTATGAGGTAAGCTATTGAGAAGACTCCAAATCGAGACGGGAATATCTATTTCTAGGGAGATCATGTTAGGTAAAGGCGGTGTGGCTCATCATGCTTGGCCCGTGTCCGCCGGCCATAGTGTTCGACCGCCCACATTTATCTCCTTATTCTTTATACATACAAAGAATAAGGAGCTCTCACTAATTCTCACATTGTGCTCATACAGTGAGATTTGGGAGCTCCACCCACATCCTATGGACTCTCTCTCTCTCTCTCCCCCCCCCCCCCCCTTCTCACTCTCCGCACACGCACCGCATTCACGCACTCACAATTGGTATCAGAGCGCATGGTGATCACGGAGAACACGATGACTTCGAGAGCTTTGAGGCGATAGCTCGGTCACTCTCCGCATTGGAGAGATCAAGAAAGCTTGAAAGCTTTGTGACAATGCAATGGGAGCTTGTGAGCTCAGTTGAGAGCGATGTATGCTCTTGTCGAAGCTCAGAAAGGAGTGCGGAAGATTGTGTGTAAGCCAAGGTGCTGCCCTAAAAATTGTGTGCGCAGTAGCACTATTTATAGATTATTTTTTAACACTCGGTCATAAAAAATTACGACAAGGCATGAGGTGTAGTTTTGATTGCCACAAAAAAACCCAAAAATAGCCCAAAAAACTCAAAAAATGAGCATTTAAGCTCGCAAGTTTTCTTCAAAAAAAATTATGGCTAAAAAATCTTAAGATTTCTACGTCATGCTTTATTTAACAATGAATGATCTTGAAAACAATGGAGAATTGACGAATATACAACAATCACATGTTTAACTCAAAAAAATTACATTCCCATAATCACATCAATTTTTGACCAATTAATAAAACATAAACTTTGTGATTTCACTATCGTGATAAAAAATGCAAATAAAACACATGCTTATAATTTACAAACCCAAAATTTGCATCTAATTTTTCAAAAAGTTAAGTAACAAGATTTTGTCTACTTTTGCAACAAAGATTCATAAACAAAACTAAAAACTAAAATTATGAAGCAAGTTTGAAAGCATATTTCTTCTCTTTGTCATTCATAATTTGTTTTTCTTTCCCTTCTAGAAGACAATAAAAGATATTGTGCGAGGTATTTTCTTTGACATCAACAAGATAACCTACCACTTTGAAAATGCTTTCCTCATTGTTGAGACCTTTATCATCAACGACATAAAGAAATAAGAGGTTCAATAATTGTTTGATTGTGCCCAAAAACACCTACTCAAATTGACCAAGCATGACCTTCAGGCTTCTTGTGTCATGCATGCTCCCAAAGGATTTGGACATCATGAGTTGATGCTTTTTTTTGTTTATGAGAGGTAGCAAGCATACCTCTAGAGGGAACAATGACTCTCTGTAACAGCACCATCGGTAAATTCTTGTCAATACCTTGAGTTTGTTCTAGAAATTAATGAGCAGCTAACAAATGTCATCGAGGAGCACCACTTTCAAAAGCGAAAGGAGCTAGAAGCAGTTGTCTTCTAGAATCTGCTCCAACAATTGACACGACGCATCCTAAGTGCTTGAAAGTGAGGACTGATGGGAGCAAGCTTACTACGTGAGGGATCAGTGAGTAAACTTGTACGACCTAAACCAATTAGAGAAGATAAAGATTGATTAGCGAGATTAGATTGTTTACTTCTTCTTTGCTTCTTAAAAACATGAGCATCACCAGAAGGAGAAGGCTTTACAAAGAAGAAGCTGCAAGCCTGCAAACATCGACCAAAAAACCATACTAAGCATGCCAAATCCAAAATATATACTTAAAAACAACAAGAAGGATATAAAAGTTGCAAAAAAATCAAACAAAGAAGATTAAAAAATCCCTCATATTTCAAGGCTTTCTTAAGTAGAAAATTAAGAGTTTATGTGTATTTAAAGCAAGAAAATCAAAGTATGTCTTTACTTATGGCACAATAGATCTTTTAGATGTTTTAACAAAATGATGTCAAAAACAAGTGTATTATGCTAGTTACATCTCCCTTGCTCTAGTGTCTCAACAACAATAGGTGCTACAATAGTACTCACACTATCTCTTTGCGGAGTGGTTAAAGCAACACTCAACGGTTCAACCTCCAAGCCAACCACATAATCTTACAAATTTCTTACAACAAGTACTTGTTTGACCAAGGAAGACCAAAGAGAGTATTTTATAACATCCAACCTACACTCATTGAAAAGTACATCAAGAATAGAAGAATCACACTTGCTTTCTTATTGTGTCCTTATGCATATAACAATAAATCCGCACCATGTGTACAAAGATCTACAAAACCAATGCATCAAACAACCAATGGAAACTTTCTCTGCACAAGATTGACAAAACATAACTCTCTTTTTGTATCTACAATCCATCATGCATGTGTAGTTCTAACCTCCACACCAATACATGTTTTTGTAAGATACACAAGAAGTTTTTTTGTATGGCTGAAAACTATCTTCTGTTGTGATGCTCAAAACAAAATTCCGAGGGCATAAATAGCTCCAAAAGAGGGGTAAAACCTCAGGACACTTACTGCAGAATTTCTCGGAATGTTGAATATGCTTATCCAAGTTCTGGACCCGAAAAGTGCCTTTAAACTTCGCGCGCGCCCGAAAATGCAAAAACAATTTGCACATAACCATGCAAAGTACACACATGAAAATAAAGCAAACTCACACAGAGAACAAGGAGATGGAGAACATGAAGATGAAGATGGAGATGGAAAAGACATACCTAGATACGACCTTTGGAGAGAGAAAAACTTTCTTGTTGTGTTTCTGGAATACAAGATTGAAGCAAAGTTGTATTCTAGAATACACTTATGCTACAAACTTGTATTCCAGAATACACTTGTGATACAAACTTGTATTCTAGACTACAATTGTACTTCAAACTTGTATTATAGAATACACTTGTGCTACAAACTTGTATTCCAGAATACACATGGGTTACAAACTTGTATTCTAGAATACACTTGTGTTGTAATTTTGTATTCTAAAATACAAAATTGTTACAATCTTGTGTTCTAAAATAGAGAAGTGTTAAAACTTTTATCCCGGAATACAAGATTGAAGTACTCTTGACTTCTAGAATTAAAAAAACTTGAATCCTAAAATACTTATACACAACAAATGAACAAAAATCTTCATACTCGCGTATTCTACAATACAAGTGTATTGCAAATTTGTATTCAATTGATGTTCATTGATACAAAGAAATTTGAGAAGATGCAAATACAAGTAAGTACTACTTAAGGTGATCAAAGTGACTAAGAACAAGAAAACAAAAAATAGCGACCTACGTATAATAAATTAAACTTGGAGGATATGAAAATTCTTGTTAATGGTCTCACTTTGAAGAAGTTTGGTCATCTTTATCAACAAACCATAAAAATTTTGATGGAAAAATTTTAAGGATTGTAATTGAAAGCCTTGAGGCTGAAAGCATGGGTTGGTGGTGCAAAAAGAAGTGTCCTTGACACCTCTTGTGAGGCACTCTTGGATGGTGTTTTGTTGGCAGTTTTCAAAAGCCAAAAGATAAATATTTAATATTTCTAAAGGCTTTGTGCCAACAACTTTAACACTTCTTGATTTAGTCGAATGTAAGACTCTCTACCTACCCCTTTAGCAGTCTACGAGCTCCCTTTGTGTGTGTGTGTGTGTGTGTGTGTGTGTGTGTGTGTGTGTGTGTGTGTGTGTGTGTGTGTGTGTGTGTGTGTGTGTGTATGTGTGTGTCTGCATTCTACGTGCTCTCTCTCTCTCTCTCTCTCTCTCTCTCTCTCTCTCTCTCTCTCTCTCTCTCTCTCTTGCAAGAAGAAGGAAAATTGCAGCAGGAACTTGTAGAGGGACCTTGTGGAGAATTGTCATAAGGTGTCGAGACTAAAGGTTCAGGAGATCGGGATGGAGATGTTGCAACAAGAGATTGGCCAACAGGTTGTGTCCAAGCAGTAGCCTCCACTCGATTGTCACCTTTTATGGAATGTCAATTTCAGCAGTTTGGGAGAGCATGTTCCGCACCAGCAACAACCTCCACACAATTGCCATGTTGGATGGCCGGCCATTGCTTGTGGTGTCGGATGTTTTGAAGAGAGGATTGTGCACGACGAGCCACCTCCAAGTACACTGCAGGGCTCTGAGTACTTTCAGCAGCATGCGCAATACAATCCACTTCATGATGACATGACTCACAACTACCACAAGGATGACTCAATCACAATTTTCCATGAAGGTAACCATCGATGCGAGAATATTGGTCTACAATGAGAAGAGAGAGCCGTAGGAGACGACGAGAAAGTGAGGCATCAGGTTCATGGTCAACAAAAGATGTGAACCAGGTTTGCATGAAAGTCTCAAAATGCTGGCAGGAAGCAACAAAAGGCATGACTTGTGATGCTAAGAACTGCCTTTCAATGTCTTCTAGGACCGCCAGCTTTTAGACGTTTGCATCATACTTCTGAGAAGTCAATACTATCCAATATTTGAGGCACAATTACTAAATTCAAAGCATCCATGTCTGAAGAGGAGCTGAAGATTAAAAGAGTTGTCTGCATGATGTTGGTGAATAGTGAAGGAGATCCATCAAGGTCTATTAGCAACTCCAAGATGGCCAAATTTATTGGATTGCATCGGAAAAACTTTGCAGCAGCCAATTCGCGGTTAAAATAGGCTGAGGTTGGTGCATTTCCTTTGCAATTATGTAGTCGTCAAGTACCTCAAAGTTCCACCATCACACAAGCGACAAAAGACCTTGTTTTTTCCTTTTGGCATACAGAGACAAGAGTGTTGCCAAAAAAAAAAGATGTGTGTCGAAAACGATTGGGCAAAAAATCTTACATAAAGCATCCAATACATTTGCTTGATGATTCACATGTATGCTCCTAAAGTTTCATAGGTATGAACTTTGGATGTACAGAAAAGTCATAGAGTTCCTTTCAAAGGTAGTCATGGAAGTACCATGATAGTACAAAAGGCTCTTTAGGTACTCTGGATCTTTGAAAGAGTCTAGAATACCTCGCAAAGGTAGTCTTGAAAGTACCATGAGAGTCTAAATGGGTTCTCTAGGTACTTTGGAGGTAGAAAAAGTTCATAGAGTTCCTTTCAAAGGTAGTCATGGAAGTACCATGACAGTAAAGAGGCTCTTTAGGTACTCTGGACCTTTGAAAGAGTCTAGAATACCTCGCAAAGGTAGTCTTGAAAGTACCATAGAGTTCTTTTCAAGGTAGTTATCTACCATGAGAGTGAAGAGGTTCTCTAGGAACTTTGGAGGCAGAGAAAAGTCACATAGTTCCTTTCAAAGGTATTCATGGAAGTACCATGATAGTATAAAGGCTCTTTAGGTACTCTGGATCTTTGAAAGAGTCTAGAATACCTCGCAAAGGTAGTCTTGAAAGTACCGTGCAAGTTTAAATGGGTTCTCTAGGTACTTTGGAGGTAGAAAAAGTTCATAGAGTTCCTTTCAAAGGTAGTCATGGAAGTACCATGACAGTAAAGAGGCTCTTTAGGTACTCTGGATCTCTGAAAGAGTCTAGAATACCTCACAATAGTAATCTTGAAAGTACCATAGAGTTCATTTCAAAGGTAGTCATGGAAGTACCATGATAGTAAAGAGGGTGCTCTAGGTACTTTGGTGGTAGAAAAAATCATTGAATACCTCACAGAGCTTTTACTTTGATGGGTTTTACTTTGAAAAAAGTATGAGCCTCTGATGGGTTTTATTTTTTCTTGCACAAGGTGAGCTTTACAGGAGGTTCCAAATGCAATATCCACACATCAAGATCTCACTCAGATGTTTTGAGGGATTGAAACCTTGGTTTGCTCGTAAGTTGAAGGACCGTTACAAGTGTTGTTGTATTGCTCATATTCAGATGATATATCTCAAGGAAGTATTCAACCACACGAGACACAGTAAAACAGGCATGCACAACGATGGGTGTGGCTGCATGTGTGCTATACGCTTGCCAAAAGAGGCTCCAAGTAAGTGTGAAGCTGCCACATACACATACACTAGTGTAAGCACATTGACTGAAAGTGTGTCATGTGAAAAACCAATAGACTCCGCATTTCATAAGTTGCCTTGCTTGAAGGGAGAATTTCCTCAATGTGGGTCAAAGAGATTAATGCTTTGTCCAAACAAAACACTTGAAAGTGCAGCCCAAATTTCTATTAAGGTGTTTGAAGACGTTGCCTCAACCCATTCTCAAGGCAAGAAGCGCAAGGATCTTCTAGTGAGGGAAACAGGATGCAAGGATTTCACAACTTTTCTTTAAAAGCATCTGACCACTTACATCCGACACAATTTTATTGCCCGGTGGCAATCTCAGCAGTGCAAAGATTGCATTCACGTCTCCTAGAGATGTAGTGGTCTCTGTTATTGACTTTGCGGAAAATAACTCATTTAAGGAGAAAAATGAAATCCATTCAATGCATTGGTACTCTTCACAAGTCACCATCTTGGTGTACATTACATACATTCAATGCATTGGTAGTCTTCACAAGTCACCATCTTGGTGTACATTACATACATTTGAGATGAGAAATGAAATCCATTCAATGCATTGGTACTCTTCACAAGTCACCATCTTGGTGTACATTACATACATTTGAGATGAGAAAGACTAGGTGTTAAAAAATACACATTTTTACATTTCTGATGACAAAGATCATGACACGCTCTTTGTGCAACATTGCTTGCAACTGCATAGTGTTTGGCTTCAAAATCAGGGATTCAACTTCTTGAAACGGCACTGGGTGTGGTCAGATGGATGTGCTGCTCAATTCAAGTCATCTGGATTGTTCTTCTTCATGTCAAGGTACGCCAGGTTTTATTCCACCTCTGATGAAAAGTTTCCAAAAATTTGTCTCTGCCCAACGTTGAAGGTGGGTCATTGTTTTAGGTACTATGTTTTGACTGGCATTGTAATGTTGTGGAGTTTCTTTGCCTTGGACCATGGCAAAGGGGATCATGATGGGGCAGGGGCAGTTGTTAAGAGGGCTTTAACACATGAGCAGTTAAAGGCTGATGCATGACACATGAAGTGTGCCAAGGATGTTGTTGGCTTCTTGAAGCATAAATTTAATGATGAAAGTGGTCACACAGGGGTGAATTGGATTTTTTGGGAGGTCCAAGCAACTGAGGTGCCAAGGGAGAAGAAGTGGAATTGCAAGCGAGTTGAAGGCTCACGATCAATACACTGTGTCAATGGATACTCCAAGAGTGACAAGTGTGCACTCCGTTGTAGACTTCTCTCTTGTTTTTGTGAATTTTGTATGTCCCAACGTTGGAGACGATTCTTGAACAACACACATGTTGAGAGCTGGGAGTATCTAATACTTGAGGCATTGGATGGTGACAATGCAGAAAGTGAATATTTTAGCGATGACGAAGGATCAGATCTACCGATGTATGGTGGGCACCATGGCGCAACTAGTGATGCTCTATGCATCGGTGATGCCTTTGCCACCAATGCCAATGAAGATGGAGTTGACTTCTACCTTTTGAGGTGCTCACAGGAGAAATACAAAACAGAAAGAGCCTTCAGCAATTCATGGGGAAACATATTTTCTACAGGGAGCTATTTGGTTGAGGGGTACTATTGCGAGCTAGTGGAAGGTGCCGAGCATATCTATTACATGCCTGCTAGTCAACCAAAAGTGCTTCTTGCATCACACTTGGTTAGATCGATTAAGATACCCTTGGAACCCTTAGAAGGAGAGCCACATAAGTTCAAACTCACTGCAGAAGTATATGAGAATATGTACAACAGTATGCCAATAGTGATATAGGTTGTTGCCCAAGTAACTTGTAGAAGTACCAGTAATTAGCTTCAAAGTACCATGCAGGTATTCCACATGTGGTTTCTGTAGGAGCGTATCATAGGTTTCAAAACCTCTTGGAGGCCAGTCCAAACAAGCACTTGTAAAAGCTTTTGTCTACTTGAGTAATAAAAATAGCATTTCAATTCTGGAACACAAAGTACATGTCTGTCAGCCTAAAGTACCTTATAGGTAGTTCACAAGCACTTCTATTAAAATATGTAGGAAACAAGAACTTCTAAAATTTTATCTACCGACCCAAAGTACCTTTAAGGTAGTCCTCAAGTGGTTTCCGTATGTTAAAATATGTAAGTAACAAGCACTTGTAAACCCTTTTGTATGCCATCCCAAAGTACCTTATAGGTTCTTTACAGGTCTGACAACCAAAAGTACCTTACAGGTAGTCCACAGGTGGAAGCTGTATTAAACTATGTAGGAAACAAGGACTTGTAAAAGTTGTTGTATGCTAGCCCAAAGTACCTTATAGGTTCTTTACAGATCTAACAACCAAAAGTACCTTACAGGTAGTTCACATGTGGAAACTGTCTTAAACTATGTAGGAAACAAGGACTTGTAAAAGTTGTTGTATGCTAGTCTAAAGTACCTTATAGGCTCTTTACAGGTTTGACAACCAAAAGTACCTTATAGGTAGTTCACAGGTGGATACTGTATTAAACTATGTAGGAAACAAGGACTTTTAAAGTTGTTGTATGCCAGCCCAAAGTACCTTATAGGTAGTCCCTAGGTGGTTTCTGTACATAACAATCTGTTAAGTTTTTGTATGCCAACCCAAAGTACCTTACATTGTAAATGTCTTAAATAAGGAAACAATAACAGAATCAGAAAAATAACACTTCAATGCTTGGACACTTAAACAATCTTAGACTACTTGAATTAGAAAAATAGAACTTCAATGCTGGGACACAAAGACAACGCATCCAACCAGTTGGAATATATTACATCTTCAACAATTCGACATCAAGTCATTACATGAGATAAAATGGAAATCAAAATGAAGCCAAAAAATTGGTTTCCACATGGAAAGTAGCATATAAATATACAAGGTTATGGCACGGGTTTAGTTTGTTTACAAAAGGTACATAAAGGATCTGTCATCCTAAAAATCAAGGGACATCATCGTCCCTTGCACTCTATGGGCATGAGCTTTGGCCCACATAAATACGCATCATACAATGTCTTTTCAAACCCTTTTTCAATTGCTGTGAATTCATACTTGTTGTCATCAGTAGGTTTTGGTTTGCTGAATGGGTCCGCCAAGGCATGGTGATCTGTAGCATGCTACCATCCTTCTAGAGAGGCCGTTAGATCTTTTGACAAGTATTGGCTGGCGTGGTGCTCAATACCAAGCACTATGATGTAAGTACCACAGGGATTATAATGACATTTATAGGAACTGTTGTCAATTAAAAGGACATTGTTGGTATCATACCGCTGCAACTTCGCCAAAAAATTCTGCAATACCATGAAAAATGTTGGTCTTCCACCATCAAAATAGTAATTGCCCACATCATATAACTGTTGTCCAGTCCATCCACTAATATAACTGTGAACCTGGGGAGAACGTCTTCGAATTCTTGAGCCCACTCTACTGAGCATTGGACTGCTCCATATGTAGACATTTTCCCATGTCACAGCCCATGCAATAAAATCATGTGCATCTTTCGGAACAAACCGGTACCTGCCATCCGCCTCCTCATGCTTGACAAATGATGTAGCTTCAATAGGGAACAGACGAAGGGTCATACTTATTAGGTGTACATGTAAGACAAAGTACACCATTAAGATCTAATATGAGGGCTAATTGGGTTGGATCATCATATGGCAAGGAGGAGATAGCTGGGGGAATGTACTTTGGGGGATCTCTGATGATGATGATTTCCTCTACGGGCAGCTTGAGGGTTCCCTTTTCCTTTGGACACTCTGTAAAAGACAGCATTCAACATTGAAAAATAAACATGAGGCAATATTTGACATAAAAGCGACAAAAACATAGAGGCCAACAAAAACATAGACACTGCGCTTATGAAACATAAAAGCAACAAAAACATAGAGGCCGACAAAAACTTTTCTTTTGCATTCAAAATCAAGAATCACAGATTCTTGTATTACAATTGAAGAGTCACAATTTCTTGCAAACTCGAGGCTTGGGGGGGTGGGAAACACTAGAAGGATTGCGAAGGGGAGTACACTTTCTGGGAGCCTTCTTCACGGCAGGAGGTGATCTGGGTGCTTCCCTCTCTCCCATATCTCCATCTGCATGATGACCATGCTACTTTGAACGTGTGAACTCCAAAGGTCTAATCCTTTTGGAAGGTCCACCTATGTCATAAAACAACACATTAGCCCCATGCAGACATTGCATAGAAGTTGACAAGTCCAATACCATTACCACTTACCATCACCGTTTTTCTTGCGCTTCTTTGACACCTTCATCATTCACTCAAAAATATAAGAGAATCTGGATTCTCATCACCAGCTACCATGCGCTGCACTGCATCCACTCCCTCTTGCGCTATTGCCTCCGCATCGTCAACCGTTGCATCTTCCTTTGGATTGCTTTCACTTGGTTGTGGCTCAACTGCTGCTGTGCTTGAAGGGGGGTCTAGCTTTATAGCTGGAGTGCCCTCACTGGAGTACACACTATGGGCTTCAGGAGTAGCTTGTAGCACAACCTTTGGCACGTCATCCTGTATCAGTGCCACACAAGGAATATGGCCAGAACCTTCAAGCCAATCAGTGAAGTTCAGGCTTGTGCAATCAACAGATACTTGAAGGCAACCTGAATTGTTCTTGGATTTATATGAGATTGGGAGAAACAAAAACCAACCTGTATGCAGGAGCATTGATTTAAGTGAATCTGGAATACTACTCTTGCAAGAGGCGTCCCCACATACCGTCTCTGATCCAAGCCAGGCAGCAAAACACAGAGCATGGTATGCATGACCACATGCTAGCGTGTATACACAAACCACATGGGAAGCCATAAATGCAAGACCACATGCAGCACATAGTCCTCGAACAGAGAATGTAGCCTGCAAGTGGCTCAAGTGCTGGCCAACCGTTGGAAGCAGTAACATTGTGTCATTGGCCTTCACCTGCTCCAACATGCTCTCACAAAAGTTGATCTGTTGCACACACGTACTCGCTGATGCTTCCAAGTCAGTCACTTCTTTCTGCATGACAAATGAAGAATAAAAGGCCCACAGGGATTAGATATAAGAAGCACTACTACAGCCCAAAGTACCATGACAAGTACCTTTAACATAAAAAAGTACTTTGGCCACTCCAAAAAACCGCAATGGCAATTAAAAATACCATGGCAGGTAGAAAAGTACCTTGGACACTACCACCATAACAGAAAACTGCCATTCCATTAAAAACTCAAGGCAAAAGCTATTACCATAACAGGAAAGATTGTCATGATAAAAAAGCCACCATGACCAAAAACAAAGTACAATGATAGGTTTCTTGGACACTACTAATTAGCAATGACCGTACAACGACCTTAATAGAAAAAACTACCTTTACAAGTACCTTGGGCACAACCACCATAGCAAAGAAACTTCCTTAAAGAAACAATCAACCATAGCAAAAAAACCATGAAAAAGTACCTTGGGCACTGCCACCATAACTGAGATGGCTTTCCAAAAAACCTCTAAGGTAATGACATATACCATGGATAGTAGAAAAGTACCTTGAGCACTACAACAATAGCAAAAGAAAAGTACCATAGCAGGAAATACTGCCATGTAAAAAACACCACCATGATCAAAAGAAGTACCATGACAGGCATTTTGGCCAGTACATGATACTGGAAAAATAGCCATGACCCCTGCACCTGCCATGGTAGAAAAAACTATCATGACAAGTACCACAATAATAGACAAACTTCCATGGAAAAAATAAACACTCATAGCAAAGAAAACCACCATGGAAAAGTACTTGGTCAATGTCACCGTAACAAAAAGAAAGCCATGTAAAAAGAAACTACCATGCCAGTTACCTTGGGCACTATTACCATGATAGAACGCCACAATAGAAAAAACTACCATGTCAGGTAGGTTGGGCACTTAGCATCATAACAAAAATAACTGGCATGACAAAAACAACATCTTAATAGAAAAGAGTACCATGTCAAGTACCTAGGGCATTACAACATAAACAAAAATAACTGGCATGGCAAAAAAAACCACCTAAATAGAAGAGAGTACTATGTCAAGTACCTAGGGCATTACCACATAAACAAAAATCCTGCCTTGACTTGGTCGACACATACCTGGAGACGATCCACCTCATCTTTTATGTTCGAGCTGCTTGCATCGGCCTCAAGAGTTGTGAGTGCACTAGTTAGAGCATCCATCTTGCCTTCAATCACCAAAAAATCAGGGTCAGTATCGACAACTCCCTTCATGCTGGACCGCAATATCTGGAGCTCTTGAAATTGCCCCTGAAGCACTGCCGCGGCTGAAGATGTCCCTTGTATCTTCCACATATTTTAGTTCCTGTCTTGTAGCTCTACTCTCACGTTATCCAATGTTGTGTGCAAAACCTTTAATGCATCTCTTTTTGCATCCAGAATCTGCTACACCTGTGCTTTTACTTGATGGCTTATAAAGGAGGCACTAACTAGAGAAGTGTTGCCAGATAAGAGAGCATTTTGCCCACTTTTCTGACTTGACCCGACATTGTCAAAACGAAGGGGCTGAAGTGATGTCCCCTCATTATTCTCCAGCCAAATCTTTAATTTCTTGTCAATGCCACCCGAAAGCTTCTTGCAATGGTCCAAAACCTGTTCACCAAAAGCAGCCCATGCAACCTTTCGACATGCAGGATCTTGCCGAGCAGTTGGGCATCGCTCGTACACAAACAACGTTGCAAAATTGTGTGTGATCTCTTTGTTGGCTAGCATGCTGTGGTATACTTTCTGAAACAGTAACCTACATTCGTCTACAAACTCAGGTCGCATCATATGCAGAAAGATTTTAGAGCCCTTCTCCCTTTTATTCATGAAGACCGACAACCAATCCTGATCTGTGACATCAGCCTCACCGAGGTGCTAGTAGAGCTTGCCCTCCAAGCTTAAGCCATACTCCTCATGCAACTCCTCTCGTGTGTAGCAAAATCGAGTTTGCTTGGGGTATTGAATCCTCCAGGAAGATCTTGCTGCAAACCACATTTGACATAGTAAACAAACATGAACAAACATTGAAAAGAACATCTCTACAATTGAAGAGACAAAGTTGATATGTACCAATTCTTTTGTCGCCGATAGTTTCAGACTTTATGCCCAATGTTGTGGAGCTCCTAGGCTTGCTATTGGATGAAAGCATGCTAGCTGAACCACCATCACTGCTGCCATGGTGCACTTTCGTGGTGGAGTCTTCATATCACTGTACAAAATAAAAAACACAATCCATGATTCACAATGTCCTCAAACAAACACATTGCTCAACTACAACAAAAGAGAGAGAGGGAGAGGGAGAGAGAGAGAGAGAGAGAGAGAGAGAGAGAGAGAGAGAGAGAGAGAGAGAGAGAGGGGGGGGGGGGATTACAATACCCGGTGAAGATTGAGGTCGCACAGAGAGGGTAGACGTCTGCATTTCTTCCTCGCTCTGTTCACACAGGGTGCATGAAGATGGAGTAGCACGTGGGTAGCTTCTTGCTGTGTAGAATGGCATGCAACAGGAGTCACAGTCACCCTCTACCCGTAAACAATGTTCAAAAAATGATGGAATTCTTGAAGTGGCGGCATTTTCCACGTCCCCGATAAAGTATTTGAAGGGAACAAATAAAACTTGAGAAGTACTTCGAAAACCACCTAGAAAAGCCCTTAAAATTGACCACCATTTCATGCTTTCACCCTTGAGTCTTCAATTGTAAGCTTTCAAGGATGCAATTGTTTTTTAGTGGAATGTTGTGTAATTTTTAAGGAATATTTTCACTTATTCGTCTTACAAAACTTTCTATATTGACTTTAGCTCAAAAAAGTTCTCAAAAAACTAAAAAATTGATTTTTTTTTAGTTTTTTGAGAACTTCTGGCCAAATTCAAAGTGAGGTGTATTTTTCGCGATTTAGGTGTACTTTTTGATGACCAAGTGCTTTTTCTCCTTGTAGAAGACATATCTAAATATCTTGCCCGGCATGCCCATCCGTTTCGACGTGGTCTACAACTTTGCAGAAGAAACTTTTTGCAAATTTCTCATTGTTTTGGTGATATTTAGCTCAGAGTGGCTGTATACAAAAATTACAGGTTTTTCGTTTTCCCATAGTGTGCGAGTTTGATGTACTTTTGAAAGCATGGTAGGTGCTCAAAGTTAGGTGCATAAATACTGAGCTGAAGATGCAATTTCAGCTTGTGCAGAGCTTGTGGTTTGAGGTTTTTTGGTAGATTTGGGTAAAGAGTCACGAAGGTGTTTACACACCATCAAAGTAGTCTCTTGAAAGACACAATTTTTGGAGCACACAGGTGGAGCTTCTTTTACAGGTTTTCACAGGATACTTTGGCAACAATTTTGTGCTTGGATTCATGGTCTTTGCGGATGGTTTGCATATGGTGATGGCACATGGTTCATGCCCATTCACATGCATTTTGGCGAGCACTTTCAAGTGCTGGTGAGCTCTCTTGAGAGCATTGTTTTCGCATTGATCAAGTTTCCGGATTAAACTCTTTTGGCGCTTGCTTATGTGCGGTCACTTCGTTGATGTATGTTGAGTGCAGATTGCCATTGTATGTGAAAATGTGGAGCCATTTTGGCATTTCTACTCATTGGCATTGAGTAGTGTTATGGTTTATGGTAGATATTTTACTTGAGTTTTTGCTCAGTTTTAAAAGGAAACTCTGCCGGATTTTTCCCAGATTCTTGCCATGGTTTATGTGTGTTCGAAGTTTTCTCTTTAATGGTACAGATGTCGATATATTCCCACTTTGAAAGTGATCAAGTGTTTACTCTCACTTTGACAGATTTTGTCAGTTTGGACACAGTTTGGAGGAGTGAAGAGTTGTGTATGCTACAGTTTTTTGGCACATTTTATATTCATTGACACATTTTGGCAGCACTTTTTCACTCACATATGTATGTCATTTGTGGCGCCGTTGAGTGATACTTCGGCTAGAGCGGTTTGACTCTGTGTATGACTTTGTGAGGTGATTCCAGACGACTACATTCTCGGATTGGCCATTTGGGCGTTTGTTGTTCTCTCCATTGCAATTTACTGTTGAGGTTTTTGCTCCATTTACAGAAGAGACTCTGTCAAAATTTTGCCAGATATGTACGCCTATTGCAAAGCCTAGTGATCTTGACTGTTTGCTCACCTTCTTTGCTTAAGACAGTGGTTTGCTCTCGGGTGGGAGAGTCTTGTGATCTCGAGCATTGTTTGCCATAATTTTGGCATGGATATGGAAACACTGACACGATTGCAACTGACATGTTGGCACTGCGGCCATGATGGACATATTAGGTGCCGTTGCTTCAGGCGTATGAGGCAACGGAAGGTCAAATGGATGGTGCTACTAAGAGGACATATGCTAGAGAGTATGCATGTGACGGGCATGTCACTTTTGAGTCTAGCTTGCCTTCAGACTACTTTGTGTCTTGGGATAGCACATTGTCTATGCGTTTTCTACTAGACGAGCATGTAGTTTTTCATGTGACGCCATGTCGTGATCTGTTTTGTTCTTTCTCTAGTGGGAGACTTGGCTGTGTGCAGTTTGCTAATGGTTTAGCATATGACATAGAGGGTGCTCGAGGTGTATGCATGTCTTTACCTAGTAGTGCATTGCTTACGCTACGAGATGTACTTTATGTACCAGCACTTAGCCAGAGTCTCATTTCAGTGTGTCAGTTGTTGCAGAGTAGTGGACATTATATACTGCTTGGAGAGCGGTCATTTTAGATACATAGGGGATCACTGGTGATAGCCAAAGGTGCTGGGAGTGGTTTCGTATATCCTTTGCATATTTCTAACACACGAGGCGGTGTAGTCTCTGTGTATTTGTAGCCATGTTTGGAGTGAGAGATGAGGCGTATCTCTTTTGCGGATGGCTTCATTGAGAGCAGGTCGTGCATTTGTCTTGTGGTGACGTTCACAAAGACAGTGGTATCTCTGGGGATGTACAACTTGATCAGTCATCAGTTGAGGTGTCATCAATTGAGCCAGAGATCGATGCATTGTTCTATGATGTGTCTGATACATTTGAGGGGCACAATGTCCTTCAGACAGCTGTGTGTGATTGCAGTGGTGCTGCTTTTTCGATTTTGCAGTCATTCTCAATAGATATGCCTTTGCCAGACGATGCTGACATGGTGATGCATAAGTGGTTTCTGACAAGGATGCATATGGCACTGAGGTTGCTGACAGGGATAGGTTGGCACACATAGTGCATGTTTTGTCAGCTTTTGGGTCTCTCATGTCAGACCTTTTGGTCTCGAGACCTGATCTTGCTTATGCAGTTGGTGCATTGCAGTGGGAGTTGTCAGTTGTGCAATGATTGACACTGGCATTGTGCATTGTGGAACCATGCAGGTCATCACTTGATACTTGCATCGAGAGTGTCATTGTAGCTCTAGCCCTAGTGGTATGCATGTTGCATCTACTAGAGCGGTTACAGATGCCCTCACGTGTTTGGAGTGAGCCAATGGGAATAGGTTGAGAGCCATCTTCTCTCACCTCTTGTATATACTAGTTGTAGGCTAGTCTTCTCGCCACTTATCAGCACACAGCCTTTAGTGGGAGTATGTTAGGTAAAGGCGGTGTGCCTCACCGTGGTTTTCCCGTGTCCGCCAGCCAGTGTCCGATCGCTCACATTTATCTCCTTATTTCTTTATACATACAAAGGATAAGAATCTCTCACTCATTCTCACAGTGTGCTCATACAGTGAAAGTCTGGGAACTCCACCCACATCCTGTGTACTCTCTCTCTCTCTCTCTCTCTCTCTCTCTCTCTCTCTCTCTCTCTCTCTCTCTCTCTCTCTCTCTCTCTCTCCCCTACCTACTCACTCTCCGCAAACGCACCGCATTCGTGCACTCACAGATCTCAGATATTGTGTAGGAAAGAAACGGATATAGTAAGTGCATCGATGACCAACGGGGGAGCAGCGAGCTCTGCACGGATAATCTCATGCACTACAAAGGCCTTGGCCCTAATCATCTGAGAAATCATAGAGACCAGAGGCCTCTCCATGCACTTCCATCCATCAGTATTGCCAACCCGACTATGGTGGTCCACTGATGTACCATCTATGTGAGAGAGAGAGAGAGAGAGAGAGAGAGAGAGAGAGACTTTGTGGTATAGGTTAGCTAAAGCGTTCATCACAGTGCAAAGATTTGTTCTACTTTGAATGTAGGCATGCTCCAAGACCCCATCGTACTCTTGCACCCTAATATGCATACACATTACGGTTAGTTGAGCATAATAGTTGTACTTTATGATAGAGCAGGGTTTTTAGGAACAAAATAAAAATGATTGAAGGTGGTTAAAACCAATGTTCTAGACAGATTTTGGCCTAGAGGCGATTGAAAATTGAGATTTGCTAGTAAAGGGAATAAGAACTAGAAAAATATACAAAAGAAAGTTCAATATTTTTGCAAACTTTACTAGTGTTTGTGATTTGTAAAAAGCGTGGTCATTTAAGAAAAATGTGTGCTTGAACATTTTTCACCATGAGAAGTGGGTGGTCATTTAAGAAAAATGTGTGCTTGAACATTGGTAATTGCAACATCATTTCACCATGAGAAGTGGATGCCGGGTAAGCTTATAACATTCAAGAAGGTTTCAAGAAATATGGCTACAATACAATAATTTATCCATGTCCATTTGAGTTATCTTATGTTGAAATGAATAAAGAGTCTATATGTATATGTATTCTATAATGGGAGAGAGAGAGAGAGTACACTTTACACGTGTCAATGTCTACGGGCTAAAGGCTAAATGCCAAAAGTGAGAGAAGCTCACGTGCATGGGAAAAGAGGGGGAGTGAAAGAGAGAGAGAGAGAGAGACCGCCGAAGGCAGCCCGCCGTACTCGTCATTACTAAGAGACCCGAGGATCCACATCGACATGGAAAAATTTTAAGTTAGGCTATGACCTTGTTTATCTAATTTTATTGTGACATTTTTCATGGTGTCGTTGTTGTTGGTCGGCTCGCCGAGAGATACTTCATTAAAAGCAGCGGGCAGCGAGCAGCATGAACGTACGCAGGACTTGTCAGAAGCAATGAAGATGAAAATGTCTCGGTGGAGTGTGCTTTTGATTGTGCTGTGTTTGGGAGCAGCCTGCCAGGCCGCAGACGTTGATGAAGGCGGCGACGTTGAAAACCCCGACAGTACCGCCTCCGCAGGCGCGGCAGCGGCCGCAAATCCCCCTGATCGTATTGAGGAGGGCCATGTTGTAGTCCTGGATGCCTCCAACTTCTCAAACGCCATAACGCAGCATGATTTCTTGGTGGTGGAGTTCTTTGCCCCCTCGTGTATCCACTGCCAACAACTTTCCCCCATCTATGACAAAGCTGCCGCCCTCCTCCAGGACCACCATCCCGCCATCTTCCTCGCCAAAGTTGATGCCACCAATGCCGCCAATCAGGCCCTTGCCATCGAGCACCATGTCGGTGTCATCCCCACCTTGAAGATCATCCAGAATGGCTCCGAGCGCGACTACAAGGGCCCTCACACTGATGCAGAAAGTATTGCCTCTTACCTCAAGAAGCAAGCTGGGCCCCCTTCTGCACAGATCACCTCTGCTGAGGAAGGGGCTAAGCTCCTGGATGACTCTGAACTTGTCGTCGTAGGCGTCTTTCCCTCTTCTGATTCTGAGGAGCTTGAGAAGTTCATCTCAATTGCCAATGAGCTGCGGTCTAGTTATGAATTTAAGTACACTTTGGATGCCAATTTTTTGCCCAAGAATCCCTCTGAGCAGAATACTATCAGCGGGCCTATCGTCCGCATCTTGAAGAACTTCGATGAGGGCTTTCATGACTTTGATCAGTTTGACGTAGATGCTTTGAAGATATTCCTTGACAGAGCGAGCATTCCTTATGTGGTCTTGTTCAACTCTGCTCATTCAGAGTACCTGTCCAAATTATTCGAAGATTTTGTGAATGATGGCAAGGTCTTCTTGTTTGTGGATGCGAAGAATGAAGGGGTAGAAGATGTGAAAACTGTGTATGGGGAGCTTGCAAAGGAGTACAGGGGCAATGGGCTGTGGTTTCTCATGGCCGACAACGAGAGTGGACAGAAAGCCATGGATTTCTTTGGAGCTAAGGAGGAGAATCTGCCATCCATCGCTATTGCAGGAGGCGATGACAAGAAATATATGCTGGAGAAGGTAGACGCTTCAAACATGGCGGCATGGCTGCAAGACTATCTCAATGGCAAGGTTCCAGAGTTCTTGATTTCGGAGGCAGTGCCCGAAGAGAACGACGAACCTGTCAAGGTCGTGGTTGCTGATACTCTAGACTCTCTGGTTTTGAGGTCTGAAAAGAATGTCCTGTTGGAATTCTATGCCCCTTGGTGTGGGCATTGCAAGAAACTGGCCCCGATTTTAGAAGAGGTAGCTGTTATGCTACAATCTGATCCTGATGTTGTCATTGCAAAAATGGACGCGACTGCCAATGACATCCGACGCGATCTGTTTGAGGTGCAACGTTATCCAACTATCTACCTGCATACTGCTTTAGGGAAGGTGATTGCATTCGACGGTGATCTCACCAAGGATGGCATCATTGATTTCATTAACAGTCACAGGGATGCTGGTAATGAGCAAAGCACTGCCACCACTACTACTGAGCAATTGGAAGTAGAGGAGGACCAACTCAAAGATGAGTTGTAGGACTCTTTGTGTTTTTGGGTTTTTGGCAATGCTAAAACATGCCTTGGAGAAGAAGAGAGATAGGCCTACATTCTTTTGTATGAGTATTTTGAGCTTGCAAAGGGTCCCTCTAGTATTCAATGGGCCATGCAAGCTTCTCTTGTTTTAGAATGTCTTCACCTTCTTTTTCTTATTTGAGAAAGTCCCAATGAATTTTGGCTTTGAATTGAACTCGAGTATATTCTCACACAAAACACCTAGTTTAAGTCTATTGAAGACCATGCGGATTGTTGAGGATGTGATTCTTTTGGGACCTTTTTTTGGTGTGAGAAAAAACAAGTGCACGTGAGGTGGCATTGCTAGAAGGATAGTCTTCAACACACTTAGAAAATACACTCTTCCAAAAGGAAGGACTCGGAAGGTACGCATGCTGACACACGTGGATGGACTTTCTTGACTGGGCTCAACGAGCAATCGAATGCCCTTTGAACAATGCCAACAAATACCACAGATGTGACGATGAGATCTCCAAATTTTGGCCCCGCAAAACTGGTCTCTTCTAGGTTGAATCAAACCATTGGATGCACTAATAGAAAATTCTTCAAACTGGTAGTGAGCCCAATTTAACTTTTACCTCGGCAAAGAAAGCATTCCCTTCACAAATTTCATTTGTGAGGCATTGGATATCATCTTCCGTCCCTCTTTCCCAATCCTAGAGATAAGCTTGATTGTTGAGTGGACATGTCCTATACCCAACCTACGTTGTTAGTGTGCAACATCTCCTAGTTGTAGAAGCTTGTGTGGCAGATAAGTGCATGTGCATCTTATCGATGATGTCATCGTATATGTGTAAGCTTTTTAGTAAGCAAAATGGGAGAGATATCATCTCCATATCTACTCTAGCTATATATATGAGTAAAGCCTAAAATGTATATATCTTATGCTAATGTGTTTCTTGCACTTTCTAACTTGAGCCTACTTTATTAAAATCCATGTATCTAGACTCTCTCTCTCTCTCTCTCTCACACACACACACACACACACACACACACACACACACATTGTAGCAGCTATGGTTCCTTATCTGCCACACAAGTTTCTACAACTACAAGATGTTGCACACTAACAACCTAAACCGGGCATAGGATATGTCCACTTAACAAGCCTCCCCTTGGGCATGGACTATAGTGAAGTAAGCTAGATCGAGACTCAATGCCACGGAAGCTAGTAGTCGCACAGATTGACGCCACACAGAATAGAGTAGTCTAATAGACTATAATAGGTCTCAATTGATATGGTGTCACACATACTAAAATTTCTCTCCTCAAACAAAGAAGATGGAAGACCATCCATAACTAAAGTAAATTAGTAAACGTGCAATGGTAATCAAGAGCGGTATAAACATGAAGATAGTTCTCCTCCTCTTGATCTTCCCCCTCGTCATATTTGGTGAACCCATGTGAAATGAGTTGACCTTAGCCAATAGAGCGACAAATTACGAAACTCATTAAAGGTCACCCCGAACAAAATGCCACAATAGTGACACGACAACAAAGACAAAGGCAAAGGAAAAGTCAACCTTGCAGAGGAAGAAGATGAAGGCGAAGATAAAACGTAAGAGAATTGTCTTCATATTTGTACCACCCCTGATTAGTATTGCGAGTTTAGTGATATACTGTAGGTATGGATGGTCTTCCACCTTCTTTGTTTAAGGGGAGGAGTCTTTAGTTTGTATGACACGGCCATATCAGTTGATACATTAAGAAGTGAATGGGGTATAGGAGGGCCTCTTTATTTGGCAGTTTAAAGGAATGCTTAAAGATTAAGTCAAGTTTGACCAAACTTAAAAGACTAGAGGGCAAAAAGGCCTATGCTGAGATTTTAAAAAAAAAAGCAATTTTCATATTTTGAATTTGAAAATAGTTTATTTAGTAATTCAAAAGAGAGGGGGGTTAAATGAATTTTTAAATATCCTTTTCCCACCCCTCTTCTCTCTCTAACATATAAAACACTCTCTCTCACTTAGAACTCATTAAAAGAGGCACTTTTTAGCCTCCCCCACCAAAAAAACAGATTTTTTACATTCTCTCACTGCATTCGCTCTCTAAAATGTGAGCCAGCTCTCTCTCTCTCTCTCTCTCTCTCTCTCTCTCTCTCTTCCCCCTTTTCTCTCATGTCACTTCCTCTTCCAATCATTAAGGAACATTCTTGGATGTCTCTTTCTGAAAAAGTGCAGATCCTCCAAGCTTGCAGATCTGTCCTCTCTTCGACTCTCTCTTCCTTTATTCTCTCTCTCTCTCTCTCTCTCTCTCTCTCCCCCCCCCCCCCCCCCCCCCCCCCTTATGCTTCTCCTATTCCAGTTCCAGCTGAGTGCAATGGAAAACTCCATTACCTCTGTGTGCTACAACATTTCTCTCTCTACAGTCATGATCAACAATTCGAATTCAAAGGAGATTGAGTTGCACTCCCTCTCTTTCTTCCCTCCACAACATAATCTTTTTCTCTTAACTCTGAGTACTCTCCATTTCTTTCCACACACATTCTCACATTATTGTTTCATTAACTAACACAATGTCATTAAATCCCTTACCAGTGCAATTTACTAACAAATCAAAATGATATCGATTAAACACTGATTTAGAGCGGGAGTATGCAACTGTGCGACTTGACCATCTAATCCTAATGCTGGAGACCAGCTACGGAAGCATGGATGAAAGGCAATCAATTTATGGGTTGATGGCCATATTTACCCTGGCGATCCAATGACCAATGCATCACCGCCTTTTTGTAATATCACTGAGCTACTGCAATTTATTAGAGATGGGAGAGACAGACTATTTGGCTACCGCTGGAGATTACATTCAGCTTTTTTCAATGAAAGGGAAGGAAGAAAACATCTCTGTGCTGCCTATTCATCATTGCAAGAGAAGTACGTGAAAGACATTCAGCAAGTCAGAGAGGAAGCCAATGAGAAGATGAAGTAGCTTAATGAGGAGATGTCAAAGCTTATTACAAAGGTAGATCATCAAAAAATGGAGCAAGAGCGTCGTTTAGACAATTATGTTCAGCTACAACACACTGCATGTGATATGCACTGGCGAATCGATCATCTCACACACATTCCATCGGGAAATGGGTTGTGGTTTCTCATGGCCGACAATGAGAGTGGACAGAAAGCCATGGATTTCTTTGGAGCTAAGGAGGAGAATCTGCCATCCATCGCTATTGCAGGAGGCGATGACAAGAAATATATGCTAGAGAAGGTAGACGCTTCAAACATGGTGGCATGGCTGCAAGACTATCCCAATGGCAAGGTTACGGAGTTCTTGATTTCGGAGGCAGTGCCCGAAGAGAACCACGAACCTGTCAAGTTAAGGTCGTGGTTGCTGATACTCTAGACTCTCTGGTTTTGAGATCTGAAAAGAATGTCATGTTAGAATTCTATGCCCCTTGGTGTGGGCATTGCAAGAAACTGGCCCCAATTTTAGAAGAGATAGCTATTATGCTACAATCTGATCCTGATGTTGTCATTGCAAAAATGGACGCGACTGCCACATTAGGAAAAATGTGGACTCTCTTTGGGCCATATAGGATTAAGGTTAATTAGGCTCCAGCCAATAGGAAGAGAGCAATGTATATAAGTTTAGAACCTAAGAAAGTAGAGAGAATAATAGGGTTGTCCACTCATTTATTGCTTTGTATCCTAGAGGGAGGTGGATGGGTAAAAGAGGGAGGGGGGAGTGGTGGGTCCACAGTTACGTTTTTGCAAAAACCCTAAAATTTTAAAATTTTCAACAAAAAATAAAATCAAAATATTCCATCCAAAACTCCCCCCCAAACCTACCCTATGATCAAAAAGTCATTTTCTCACTCTAGAACCTTTTTTCCAAGACTCCCTTCCTCCATAGCCCCTTTCCATAACACAAAGCTCTCACTCTCTCTCTAAACTTTTACACCTTCCTCCTTCTTCAAGCTCTCCATTGCAACTTTAAGCTCCCACTCTCTCTCTAAATTGTCTCCCTCCTCCTTCCTCAAACTCTCCATTGCAACTTTAAGCTCCCACTCTCTCTCTAAACTCTATTTCCCTCCTCCTTCCTCAAGCTCTCCATTGCAACTGTAAGCTCCCACTCTCTCTCTAAACTTTGTCTCCCTCCTCCTTCCCCAAGCTCTCCATTGCAATTTCAAGCTCCCACTTAAGCATCCATGGCAAACAATGGTCAAAATAGACGCCCCAAACCCATCATTCAAAGTATGCTTCTCCACAACTCGAAGAATGAGGAGCCGCAATGGGAACCTCATCTTTTTCAAGAAGGTGCATGGGTCTACATGCAACCTTCCGCAATCGGTCCCCATCGTGTTCGTGAAAGAACAAACGTTGATCTCCATTGGAAGGGAAGCCTACTAGGCTTCAAGCAAGTAAGAGACAAGGGTACAGTGGCAATCGTTCAACATGTTTTCATGTTTGGACACATGCGTCTACGAGGGATCACCAACCCAAGGGATTTTCCTTGTAATTGTATGTCCCTTGCACTTCAATGGTTTTGGTGGTAACAAAAAAATGGACTTTTTACATCTCACGGACTGTTTTGTTTCTATGTAGATGTTTTTCCTTCTAGCCTTATGGAGGAGCAACCACTCTCGTGCCTTTCAGGCACATTTACGGCCATGCATGCAAGTCTTGGGGATATGCTCTTCTCCAACACAACTTCATCAAACCTTGCACGACAGAGGGTGTTCTTCTACACCCACAAGTACATTGTACCTACAGATGAGGAAGGCTACGGAGAGCTACAACCTTTGGAGGCTAAAACCTTACGTAGCATGGAGTGGCCAAAGCCAGATACATTCACTGTAATGTCTTTGAAAGCCAAGATTGTAGCTGATGTGAGAGCATCATTAAAATTTAGAAAAGCCTCGCGTTCCGTTGGGCTTGGATGGTGTTGTCCTGCTCATGTCTTCGCTAGCATCTTTGGATCTTTGCCTTTCCATCATACAAATACTATGTATGTTTGCAAAGATCTACAATACGATACATTGGAAGCCATCCTTGGGGAGAAGTAGGGGTATCTTGAAGAACTTCACAACGGAGATCGCTTTCGGTGTCAGGTTGGAAGTTTCGGCATTGCTATCCCTTTCATCAAGGTGCGCTCCACTCTTTACGTGCGGTACTTCTATGAAAGGTGGATGTGCAAGCTTGGTGAATGGATTCCATTGCAATCCACCGATGCTACAATTGAGGTATTTGATATTGCAATCAAATTGTCAAGTGGTGCCGTTGAAACCGTCCAAGTGAACAAGCATTGGACATTGGCCAATGTGCGGGAGCACTTAATGATAATGGGTTTAGAGCATAGAGAAGATACAAAATTTTGCATCGGACGACGTAAGGTGAATGATTTTTCTCTCTTAATTATGTTATATTTATGTTCTTTTGATTATTCCCTGCTCTAAGTTGGGTATGCTAATTTATTTTGTTTTTGCTAGATTGGTAGCCGCATGGAGAGCACGATTCAAATTGAAAAGGCGTGGACGACAGAAGAGAATTTGATTTTATCATTAGAGTAGTTATGTTTTGTACTTAAATTTTTTATAATATCACAATTGTAAGTTCAAGCAGATGGTTGTATCAAATTTTGGCAATGCACATTATCTTAAAGTTGTAGTGATGTGTTTTTTGAGTTAAATGATTGTAATTTAGTTTGTAAGTTTTTTATAACTTCTTGTTATTTGTGTTACTTTATGAAAATTGTTTAATATTTTAATTATTGTTTTTTTTTTTGGGGGGGAGGGGGACGCGTGCTATATAAAGCCTCCTAAACCCTACCATTTTCACACTCTTTGCCTGTTCACAATCTCATTTGAGCTCCAACACTCTTTGCATTCCTACTTTAAGAGCTAGCATTATGGCATCCTCTTCCACCCCTCCCGAAGCCACGACGTTACAACGCTTCCAAGCGTTTTTACAAACAACCGATCGAGTGGCAAGATCGTGACGATCTTCACAATTTCTTCACCCAATTCCCTGATGTGAATGCAACTATTCACCTAAACAGCCAATCTTTTCAGCCTATCTTAGAATTTTTTGAATTTTACATCGACAAGTATGCTGTACCAATTGTCGGACAAGGGGAATTGTGGATTCCATGCGATTTGCTTCGCTACATACACAAAGGCGATCGGCCTTTCACCCAGCAACTTCAACGATTTTGTGTAATTGCCGGTGAGGCAGGTCAGTACATTGAAGATTCACGTTTGAAAAAGAAGAAGGTCGGCACCCAGTTTCTAAGTCGCTTGGCGACTTTTGTGTTTCTTCTTATGGAGGAGCCTGAAAGATCTGAGGTGAATTTGCCTCATTTGCGCCTTAGGGGTGTCGTCAAGGACACAAAGGAGCCCATTATCGCGCCCTGGGATGCAAGCAAAGAGGGAAATATTCTTGCCCTAACCTACCCAGGAGGTGTCATGGATGCCGCCAAATCCATGGGTGATGAGGGTGCAGAAGCATCCTTTAAGCCCGCTGCAGATGCGCCGGAGGAGACATTAACTCCGGAGGTTTTTTTTTGAACACCTCTCCCCAATTGTGATAGATGGGGAGGAATATTTGTTTTTACATGATCTTGAAAAGACTTTTGACATCCGCATGGATGAGTGTCTATCCATCCTCTGTGCCACTGTAGAGTCCTCTGCCATTGACCCCTCTTCCGATCCTTTGGATCGAAGCCTCCTTCCCCTTGGAGAGAGTGTGGTAGATACATTGGAGTTGGCAACGGTGGCGGTGACAGATGCACCGCACTCATCTGTGTCGGAGGATGAGTTTGTAGCTACACGCGCATTGCTTGAAGCCCAACGCACTCCTATGCCTGTTCATATAGATGAACTTGAGAGTGTCGCTATGGCTCCCAATTCATCTATTTCTCTTGACAGGAAAGGCATAAACGATGAAGACGACGAAAAACAAGAGGTATTAATTGATTTTTGTTTTGTGATTACGTTAATTTTCATTGTTGCATTCTGAAATCTTATTTACCTATTGATTTCTTTGTAGAATGTTGTGGAGCTGGATGAGCATGCAGGTCGGGGAGGAGATGGTAGGCGCCAAGCTTTTGGATGGCAGTCGTCTCTTGCGCATTACCTTGGCAAGCTCCCCCAGGACGGCTTTGCGATAATCCACAAGGAGTACACTCCTTGTGGTCAATTTTGGGTGTCAATGATGAAAGCAATGAGCCGCATCCTATGCCTGTCAACCATATCTCAAGCCTCCCAAGTTATATATCTTGTAAATAAATCTCTGGCCAGTGCTGCATTTGCAACACACATTCGTGGTCGTGTGCTTTGTAACGTGGCCTTAAGCCAAGCTGTAGGTCTAAGCAATGTGGAACAAATTGCTTGGGATGTGCTGCACAAACACCTTCCTTGCGCCCAAGAGCGCCGAGAAAACATTGCTCGCCATATCTTAGATGGCTCAAGCAGTCAATAGATGCATAAATCTTGTAATTAACTCCTTCAAGTATGTAATGAGATATCACATCTTTGTACTTTGTTATTTCAAAATTCGAATGGAAATTGATTTTAACTGGTACTTTTCAACTTCTATATTGAGTTTATTGTACGATAGATAGTATATGATTGGTTCTATCTTGTGATACACTTGTGTAATTCTCTGAATCAAAATATAGAGTTTTTTTCAGTCCAATCTCCATCAATAAAAACATAATAACATTGTATTCTTATAATTTTGGCATAAAAAAGCTTTAATTAGGCTGTCTAAAGGCCTGTCGCAGAGGCGCGCGAGAAGTCAGAAGTAACATTTACTTTTGGCTTCTCACGCACCTCTGCGGCAAGCCTCTAGACAGCCTAATTAAAGGTTTTTTAAGCAAAAATTATAAGAATACAATGTTTTTTTGGTTATTCAATCAACCAAACTTGGTTGACAGTTCTTTTATCCACATCTCTCTCTCTCTCTCTCTCTCTCTCTCTCTCTCTCTCTCTCTCTCTCTCTCTCTCTCTCTCTCTTTTCCTCTCTCTACTTAGCTTTACTTATCACTTAAAACAAATGTACACGACTCGTTATATTTGAAAAATCCACGACTCGTTATATTTCAAAAATATATCTTTACATTGGCAAAATTGCCTAAAAGTCAAATTCAATCTCTTTGTCCTCTGATTCGATGCGCAAGAGCTAAATCTTTGGGCATTATTGTCACCCGTTTTGCATGAATAGCACACAAGTTGGTGTCTTCAAAAATAGAAATTAGATGATATTTTGCCGCTTCTTGCAGAGCTTCTACGGCGATACCTTGAACTCGAAACGCCATTTGATAACTTTGCATGATCTCTTTTACCAAACGTGCGAATGGTGCCTTGCGTATGAGAAGGTCTAAAGTTTTTTGATAGTGACGAATCTCTTGCAACGCCTTTGGAATGCGTCGCTTCACAGTAGGAGCCCGTTGTTGAGAGATGGTAGGATCTGGGACATGGGCCTTGCGAGGGCGAACCTTGAAAAACTTTTTCTTTTTACGAGAGGGCTTGCGAGGGGGAGCTTGCGCATCTTCAAGGCCACCATGTGCTCCGACTGGCTCTTCAACTCCACCCTGCGCTCCAACTGGCTCGTCTGCTACATCCTCAAAATCCTCTTCATTTAGTAACCCATGATCACCTCTAGGCTGATCTGACGGCAGAGCGCCGAAGCCACGTGGCAATGTCTTCCCGGCCGGAACTCGATGATTGCTTGGGATCTCCTGTCCGCTCCATGGTGGGCTTTGTGCTTCGTTGTCCGTTTCGGTTTCTGTGTCTGATGTCACTACCTGTTTCTTCTTGCGTGACGGTTGTCCATCTTGTTGCTCTTCACCTGACCATTCTCTCTCCATCTCTTCTAAGAGCTCTTGTTCGTGTATCCAAGGTGGTTTTTGAGCACCTTGGACGGTTGAGTGAGGGTGAGCAAAAAAAGGTTGATCTTTTCTTGCTGTTTGCTTTGTGCGTGCCATGGTGTAAGAAGGGGCAAGATTGAAAATGAGACTCCTTCTTCTCTAAAAGCCCTCTATTTTAAAAAAAAAAGGTCTCTTCACACTTGACCAGGCCACTTAAAAAAACTCTTAATATCATCAAAATATAAAAAACAAAAAATAGATAAATGGAGAAGTATTATATACAACTCAACAAAGACATCTACAAATATAAACATTACATTGCATAGCGTCATTTGTTTTACATGTTGGGTAACCAACGTTTGCCCACTCTATGGCGATTTTCACGCCACCTAGCATGATTAAGGGGTCCAGTGGAGTTTCTCCATTTCTCTTTAGCAGTAAGTTGAGATTGTCTCCTAACCTCCTTGGCAAGACTTGACTTTCGCGCTCGCTCTATGGCATGACATCTCCCCAAAGAACAACGAAAGAACCAATCAAACATTTCCTTCATGTAGTTGGATCTTGTAGTTCCACCACCGTGACGTGTATTTTTAAAGTAAACACCTTTGGCTCGATAATGTGATTTTTCCATTCCTTGAGTGCTCCACATGTCTAATGAACCATATTTTGACATAAAGAATTCTCCATGCGCATACAAAATATGCTGCATCAAGAAAAAATGCTTAGATCAAATAAATATTTATGTATAGCATCAAAATTTGAACTGAACAAAGTAACTTACCATGTAGTGTGTGATATTGCTCTCTCCCCACGCTTGCACAAATGCTTTAGTGAAATTCGAAATGTGATCTTTGAACAAATTTTGTTGCTCGCTCGTGGTTTGGGGTTTCCACATGATTTGAAGCACTAACTCCAAGTGGTGCCACACTTGCCTACGCAGATTTACAAGCACGGGATTTGAATCTTGATCGGTCGTACACTTGCAAAGCGCTTTCCATAGCTCCCATGGAGCATCCTCTTCACCCCTCTCCTTTCGCATCTCTGGTTTCTTGAAAAACCTACATGCTTTCACACCATTCATAGATACTTTTTGTGGCACTTCATGCATATTATCCACCTCACCGATGATAGAAACATTGCCACCATGACATCCAATCGAATTTAGAATTGTTTCAACTATTCCAATGGCTTCCACGGATCTGGAAAGTGGTTTCATTGTGAAAGCGTACTCTATGTGAAGCTTTAACAAGCGATCAAATATACGCATAAAGGCATGCAAAGTGCAAAAGTGTACATTTGTAAGTGGAAAATTGATAATGGGATGCCATGTTTTATCTTTTTTCGACCGATTGGGGACCTCCATTATAGGACACTTCAACACCGAGCACACCCAATCCCTTGCATCATCATCCATTGACCCTGTTGCCTGACTTCCCTTGACATTTTTCTTTGAAGACATGGAGCCATGAGTACTCTCCTTGTATCCTCGTACACAATATGGACAAGAAAGAAGTGATGAAGCACCTTGTTTACACCCAAGTATACATTTGATTATTTTTAGATCACCTCCTAAGTGCCACTCAACATCAAATGTACCTACTCCACCTACTTCTAGATTTTCTCCCTCTAGTTGTGCCTTAATAACCTTTGTGATCCACGGGATCATAGAGAAGACCCATGCCAACACCTCATGAGTCTCCTTCGGAACTTCAAAAGCTCCTAACCACCATATTTCTTTTTCCGATTGTACTCTAAATGATGGTTTCTAAGAATGATCACCGTTTGCATCGACTTTTACAAAAAACATTGCCTCATTCATGAGTGTCACACTCATACGTTCCAATCTCCGTCCTTTAACAATTTGACATTCATCTAGCTTAAGAATAAATATGAGCTTCTCTCCAAAGTACTGAAACAACACAAGAATTGAATTGTTATACTAAATGATATTCAATACAAATAAAAAACGACATTACAATTTGTATTACCTTGTGGAGACAAAGCATACAATTTAACCATAGCTCGTTGTAGTCGTTTCAAGTCAACAAAAATATTGTTGAATTGATGATAACTAAAAGACTTTGTCCCATTAGAAATAGTATTGCCTCCCTTTATATTACCGCGTGACTTGGCACTCGTGGAAGAGTACACCATGGATCCTTCAATGTGTTTGTATTCGCCAAGGGATTCCCGAACGAGATCATTGTTTGCTTTTTTTGCAAGTCGGACCCTATGTGAAATAGGAAATAAATTCTCGGTGATGCCTTGCTCTCGTAATGCATCTTTCATCAATCCATGAAGTGCATGGTATGCATTTGTGCTGATCCCAACCTCATCACAAGCTCTATGGACATCATCCTCAGACACAAGGTTAGAGATCTTTTTTAGTATCTCCTTTGTGATGGCATCTTTCATGTGTTTGGCCTTTTCACAACCTATGATGTAAAGTATATCTTCCTTTGAGATGCATCCTAGGAGAAGGTTGCAACGGTCCTCTTGTCGAAAACTTCCACACACATCTTGTATATATGTTCTATTTCAAAAGATGAACCGAGTTACAAATTGATGAAAATTATTTGAGAGTTATAAACACTCTGAATTTAAAAAAATACCTGGTTACCGTGATCCGCTTCTTACGTGCCCCTCCATTAGATGCTAAGTTTTCAATGGAAGAGAACTCCCTCTTACGCTCATGCATGCCAAATGGAGTGGCTTTTAGGTGCATCATTGCAATCTGTAGCTTAGTTACCTCTGTTTCTGTAGCTTTCATCTCCTCTTTAAGATCTTTGAGTTGTTTCTCTATGGAATGTAGTTGTTGTTGGAGATTTGTGGAATGATTGTGTAACACTTGACATTGTTGTCGGAAATATGCCGACGCACCTGCGTGATTGGAGTCCAATCTCTTACAATACCCAGGAAGACCACGTTCTCCTTCTCCCACATATTTGATTAAGCTTGGGAGTGTACGGAATGTCGGATGACAGCCCACGAGCGGATCTTTTGGATACAACCCTCCATCAAGCCACAAGTCAACATTGGTTTCTCCTCGAAACCATCGTACGGATGCCGGTTGAGATGCTTTCTCATCAATTTTTTTTGTGGGAGCAAATTTGATCGGTAGACGCAGACTGACATTAGTTGACCTAGTAGATGACGGCGCAGGTGATTCATTGGTTATGTCGCGAAGAGACATGGTGAAAAGTTATGATGGGAAAAAAAATTGATAAGATATACTTTTTGGGATAAACAGACAATTTTTGGGATAAAAAGACTTAAAAATATATTTTTTCATATATAGGTTCAATTTTTGAGCTCAAAGGAGGGAAATTTTTAAAATTTAAAAATTTCAATTTTTAGGCTTTATTAGATGGACGTTTTGATGATGTGGCATTGTCTATTTATTTTTGGAGTTAATGTAGAGAGGGACCCAAGGAATTTTAGATTTGGAGCTTATAAAAGCTAGATTCTTTTAAAAAAATACTGTTTTATATATATACATATATATAGGGACCTTTTGAAAGCTTAAAAGATCCATTTTGAAGATTTTATAAAAAATTCATTTTTTGGGGGTAAATTGATGCACGAACTGAAAAGTGGCTTTTGTCATAACTACTTACTCTCTTTGTTTGGTGATAGGTAGAGAGAGAATGGTTTTTCTCTCTACCTTTACTCCCCTCTCTCTCCTACTTTATCCCCCCTATTCCTCCTACTTTACCACCCTCATTCCCTACTTCCCCCCCCTCTCCTATCTAGAGAGAAGTTAGAGAGAGAGCTACAAAAGTAGCCCTATTGATTGTCTTTGTTCCTTCCATCCCCTACAAAATTAGCTTTAATCCCTTAAAATTAGGGATCCTTACATGGCCCCAAGGGGGTCCAATTTTTTCCTAATGAATGACATCCAACGCGATCTGTTTGAGGTTCAACGTTATCCAACTATCTACCTGCATACTGCATTAGGGAAGGTGATTGCATTCGACGGTGATCTCACCAAGGATGGCATCATTGATTTCATTAACAATCATAGGGATGTTGGTAATGAGCAAAGCATTGCCACCACTAATTACTGAGCAATTGGAAGTAGAGGAGGACCAACTCAAAGATGAGTTGTAGGACTCTCGTGTTTTTGGGTTTTTGGCAATGCTAAAACATACCTTGGAGAAGAAGAGATATAGGCCTACATTCTTTTGTATGAGTATTTTGAGCTTGCAAAGGGTCCCTCTAGTATTCAATGGGCCATGCAAGCTTCTCTTGTGTTAAAATTTCTTCATCTTCTTTTTCTTATTTGAGAAAGTCCCAATGAATTTTGCTTTGAATTTAACTCGTGTATATTCTCACAAAGACACCTAGTTTAACTCTATTGAAGGGTTTTAATAAAAAGACCATGCCGATTATTGAGGGTGTGATTCTTTTGGGACCTTTTTTTGGTGTGGATTCTATTGGGAGAAAAAACAAGTGTGTTGAAGGATACACTTAGAAAATACACTCTTCCAAAAGGAAGGACTTGGAAGGTACGCATGCTGACACACGTAGATGGACTTTCTTGACTGGGCTCGATGAGCAATGGAATAATGCCAACAAATTACCACCAACGTCCCCACGGATGTGAAGATGAGATCTCCAAAAAAATTTCCCACCAAAACTGGTCTCTCCTAGGTTGAATCAAACCACTGGATGTACTAATAAAAAAATCTTCAAACGGGTAGTGAGCCCAATTTAACTTTCACCTCGGCACAGAAAGCATTCTCTTCACAAATTTCATTTGTGAGGCATTGGATATCATCTTCCGTCCCTCTTTCTCAATCCTAGAGATAAGCTTGATTGTTGGGTGGACATGTCCTATACCCAACGTAGGTTGTTAGTGTGCAACATCTCCTAGTTGTAGAAGCTTGTGTGGCAGATAAGTGCATGTGCATCTTATCGATGATGTCATCGTATACGTGTAAGATTTTTAGTAAGCAAAATGGGAGAGATATCATGTGGATATCTACTCTAGCTATATATATGAGTAAAGCCCAAGGTGTATATATCTTATGCTAATGTATTTCTTGCACTTTCTAACTTGAACCTACTTTATTAAAATCCGTGTATCTAGACTCTCTCTCTCTCTCTCTCTCTCTCTCTCTCTCTCTCACACACACACACACACACACACACACACACACACACACACACACATTGTAGCAGCTTGATTGCCTTCACTTATTTTCCACACAAGTTTCTACAACTACAAGATGTTGCACACTAAAAACCTACACCGGGCATAGGATATGTCCACTTAACAATCCTCCCCTTGGGCATGGACTATAGTGAAGTAAGCTAGATCGAGACTCAATGCCATGCAAGCTAGTAGTCGCACAGATTGACGTCACATAGGATAGTGTAGTCTAATAGACTATAGTAGGCCTCAATTGATATGGTGTCACACAGACTAAAATTTCTCCCCTCAAACCAAGAAGATGGAAGACCATCCATAACTAAAGTAATTTAGTAAATGTGCAATGGTAATCAAGAGCGGTATAAACATGAAGATAGTTCTCCTCCTCTTGATCTTCCTCATCATATTTGGTGAACCCATGTGAAATGAGTTGACTTTATCCAATAGAGGGGCTTTCAATGCATCATCATCTAGGACCGTGTCTTCATCACTTAGGACAAACAACAAAGAGTACTATGAGTGCGACAAATTACGAAACTCATTAAGGTAATCCACGAACAAAATGCCACAATAGTAACACGACAACAAAGACAAAGGCAAAGGAAAAGTCAACCTTGCAGAGAGGAAGAAGATGAAGACGAAGATCAAGCGTAAGAGAATTGTCTCCATATTTGTAGCACCCGTGATTAGTATTGCGATTTTAATGATAAACTGTAGGGATGGTCTTCCACCTTCTTTGTTTAAGGGGAGGAGTGTTTAGTTTGTATGACACGGCCATATCAATTGAGACCTACATGCTTGACTACCCGAGTCTTAAAACGAAATCAAATCCATCTAAAGCATCATCCAAAATAGCAATACACTCTAAATTTTCCTCCACTAGCCAAGAATCCTATAAATTTCGTAAGCATTGGTACAAAGAGGATGCTTAACCTATATATTTATAAAAAGAAACATCATTAAATATAATATGCACATGAATATTATGTTTTGTAAAGAAATCCTCAGTATTCTAGCGCTCCATTAGATATCTTCAGTACAAGATTTAACATGCATTTCAAAAGTATTATTAGCCGGGGCAATAGCATCATTATTATGGATTGGCTGAACAAGAGCATTACATAGTTACACAGCATTTTGCACCCCCTCTACATTGATAACACTAGGTTGTGAATGGTTTCCATACCTTAGTTCTTTGCGATAACTTTACCAACAATTGAAATTCAACACCACTAAAGGAATTTGTATCAAGTGAGAAAGATAGCCCCTCATAAAGAAAAGACTCTAAATCCATATCTGCATCTTGTAGAGCACATCTAGAGTTTGATTCATCATCTACAACGTTCCTGAAACATCAGAGTTAATTGTAACCCTCATGCACATGGCATGGTTATCTCATTAGATATAGCTAGTATGTTTAAGAATAGTGCTAAAATGTAATCATGCTCCTCTGCTACATAATCATCCTTTTGTGGAGCCTAATTAGCTTCTTGATCTTCCTTTGCGTAACGGCATCTTGAAGCGTAGCTTTTTGACCCTCTTTTTCTTTATAGTGACATCCAATATTCCATGTACTCCAAATCCCCCAACTTCAGCAAGCTCCTTGGGCCACCCTTGCACCTCTCATGCATATGTGCTACCATCTACCCCTACTCATGGACCTTGAACTTGTACTCGAGCGAACTCATTAACTTTCTCTCTTCTAAATGTTCATGGTCAAACTCCTTTTTCTACGTCATCTACATACCCTCAGCTGTAGCGTCTCCCCCTTCTCAAAATAGCATCACTTTTCCTTTACCCGACCTACTACATGCCATCCTGAGCCTACAATGGAAACAATCCATCTTAGCTCCATTTCAAACCTCCTTCTGTATGCCTTTGATTACCAATGCTTAGAAAAACTCCAACTTAGCATCCCTTCACAAATCCTTCCTTGCATGCCTTCAATACTCCACCACTCGAGGAAATTTCTTTTAATCTCTTTTTCCTCCTTTCATGCCTTCATGCAATGTCAACCGCTTTCGTTGAGTTAAGAAAATGGCCATGAGAGATATTGCATTCACATAGCCAGCCAACCGTCCGCTTGCTACATCACATGACACTTCATTAAAAGCATTTCTTGTGCCGATGGCTCATAGCCACAAATAGATGCAATCCATGCCACACAATAGATTTCGGGTGAAAAGTACCTCGTCGGGGATAGCACAACCACCTTGATCGCCACTGATTCTAAACTGCAATTTCCTGCCATAGCTCCCAATTGGAGATCTTCTTGAGACTCAACTTCAAGCACATACAAACTTTGAAAGGGCCAATCTAGATCAACCATTTGACATACCATGATATCATCGCCACATGCAATGATCAAGCATCTACTTCAAGCTGCTTCTCTCTAGAATAGCCTCCCAATATTTTAAAATGCAAAGCCGTAAAAACTTAGCTATAGAGAGCATTGAGAGCTACAAAAAGCATTGGTAAGTTGTGCACTTCATGCATTTTTAAGCTTCTCAACAAGTAGAGATTGAGATTCATGATTAAACTGCTAAATTTCATATTTTGCATACACATCTCAATTGTCCCTACTACAATGTGCACTTAGCACAGACTCAAACACTCTACCATCCACCTGCTAGATTCCATGCACCTGCTTTAGGCTTCTCCATGGGTACACCATCTTTGGTTGCACGGACATTTATTTTTGTGCATATCTTGCTATCTATGATTTTCTCACGATTTATGTATGTTGAGTTGCAGATACTACCTTATACACCATTGTGCAGCCTTATTTGCATTTCTAGCAGTTTGATCATTGATGAGTTTTGATTAGACTCATTCATGTTGCTAAACCTTTTGTAGGGTCTTATGTGAGGTTTTCTTTGAGCCAATATCTTCTTTGAGTTGGGAGATTCGCAAATGTTACTAAATCTTTAGTGATATAGGTGGTTGAAGTTACCCCTTTACAAGGCCTAACCATAGGCCATGTATAGAGGGAACATCTAGGTGCTTTCTATGCCATATTGGTGGATCAAACTCAATTATTTTGGGCTGAATTTAGTGTATCTAGTTAGTGAGGTCTATATGCACGATATCAACATTTTGAAAGCTTTATACAATTGTTTTCTTAGTTACTATTCTGTTGTATTTACTAGGAAAACTGTGCTCAAATTTTTCCTAGATTCTTGCCATAGAAACCACTCTTGGTAGCTATGGCCTTGCCTTCTGAAAAAGATATCTACAATATTTGAAACTTAGTTGGCACAAACTGTGCATGCTCATGCATTGATTACATTATCTATGAAGCGCTCTATTACTCCTCATGTTTTCTCAACAAAAGTAGCAAAATAGGCTTGGGGTACTTTGCTTGGTCTTTATACGAGTGGCAATGAGGCTAATGCTACATTGTTTCTTAAAGACCTACAGTTGAAGGTTATACAAGAGGAAGATGAGATGGACACTTTTCTTGTTAGTATCAAGGATATCAATAAGCCACTCATTTCTCTAGGTGAAGTTATTTTTGACAGGTCAATTATGCAGACCGTTCTCGATGGGTTGCGATATTCTTACAAGACTCTCTCTACTACCTGGAGGCTTATTATAGGAGTGACTTTCAGAAAGCATAGAAAACATGCAATTGAATAGGAATTTGTTGTTTCTCAAAGAAGAGATGGTAATAGAAAGGCATCCACTTCTCATGTTTCTTTAGTGAGTAGAAGATCACATGTTTCCAGTTCTACTATTGGTAGCAACTCGCGAGAATTTTAGTGAAAAAAGCAAGAAGAAGTTGTGTTGCCATTACTGCAAGGTTAATGATCACTTGATAAAGCAATATCCTATGTTGAAGGCAAAAGAGCCCAAGAAGAAAAAGGTCCAATGCATCTATTGTAGAATTGTTGGAAATGCAGACATGTTTCTTCAGTGAGTAGAAGATCACATGTTTCCAGTTCTACTATTGGTAGCAACTCGCGAGAATTTTAGTGAAAAAAGCAAGAAGAAGTTGTGTTGCCATTACTGCAAGGTTAATGATCACTTGATAAAGCAATATCCTATGTTGAAGGCAAAAGAGCCCAAGAAGAAAAAGGTCCAATGCAGCTATTGTAGAATTGTTGGAAATGCAGACATGTTTCTTCAGTGAGTAGAAGATCACATGTTTCCAGTTCTACTATTGGTAGCAACTCGCGAGAATTTTAGTGAAAAAAGCAAGAAGAAGTTGTGTTGCCATTACTGCAAGGTTAATGATCACTTGATAAAGCAATATCCTATGTTGAAGGCAAAAGAGCCCAAGAAGAAAAAGGTCCAATGCAGCTATTGTAGAATTGTTGGAAATGGAGTTTGTGTTGTTGATGTAGATGCAGACATGGCATTTAGTATAGAGTGCACATATTATCCGTATATCCATGATGCATGTATGTCAATTTTTTGGTACCTTGATAGTGGTGATAGAAAGCAACTTACTTCACAAGGCGCAACTTGTTTGCCTCTCTCAAGGCTTTCACTAATGGAAATACAACTGCTTGTGGCAACAATGCCTCTTATCCAGCCAAGGGAGTTGGAACGATTGTGCTAACTAATGCAAATGAAAGTTCTTTCATACTTTTTAATGTGCTTTATGTACCAAGGATAAAAAAGAACCTTTTGTCTATATCTACACTTGTAAGACTTGGTCTTGTTGTCAAGTTCGTGGATGACTTATTTACAATTCATGATCTCAATTTTGATGATGAAATTGTTGCCTCTAGCATTTTGTGTTGTGGTTTGTATAATAATCTCATTTTGTATAGGCCTGCGTGGGAATTTTTTTGGAAATGAAATTGTGTATTTAAAGGTTGTTTTAGCTGCAAAACTTTGGCATGCACGTTTTGGCCATTTAAATTTTGTCAGTTTGTTGTGTTTGCAAAAAATTGATATGGTCATTTCTTTGCCGCCTCTTGAAGCACCTTCTAAGAATGTTTGTGAAGGATGAATTTTTGGTAAGATATTGTTAGCGAGTTGCCGTGATGGAAATCTGTAGCAGAGCTATCTAGCACTAACGTAATATTTAATACTCAAGGAAATGACTCGGATGCGGCACTACAGAGACTCTTTGAGGTTTTCAGTCCTCTAGAAGTGAAACCTAACAAGAAAATACATCAACTCAATAAGAAAACCACGAGTCAATGATCAGAAAGTCTTCATATGTCCTTTCTCACTGCTCTAGGTCATTACGCCATTTTGACACTCTAACGAACTCTTTTTTGCATGAACTTGAGTTGCATCTAGGACTCTTACCATTGTTGTTGAATCTTTTGATTGTTGTTTGGGAAGAAGATATTCATTCAGTGTTTTCTTAGGACCAAACTCTCTTTGATGTGATGGGAATCGACTATGTAGAAAATATCCTTAAAGTCCTCAACACTCAACTTGAGTACGGCTTCTGTCATTCTAAAGATAGGAATCAACATTTTTGAGCTTATGTATATTGTTTCTTCGTATTATACAATATTATGCATTGTATTCTTGAATAATACCATAAGATGTATAATCAGCCGTATAATCCTATAATCTAAATTTGAGTAAATAAAAACCATAAACACTAATGTATATCCCGTGTATGTGCATACACGAGTAGAGTTTCTAGTCTCTCAAGAAAAAACTCTAAGCCTATAATTTTTACATTAAAAGTATTAGCTTTGCCTTTTGCAATACCATTCGAAATAAATGTAAAACAAACAATTATTGCCAATACGAGTAAAGGCATTTACTCCTACACAAATCTACATAATGTCTATTTATGATATGTATCTATCTTCAAGTGTGAGTATATACTCCAACACATTGATAGATGACTTAAAATCCTAATCTTCTCCTCTTTAAGTGTGAGAAAACTCGAACACAAAAAGAGCGAAATTCTAATTTTTATAATTATTCAAAAAATATTTAATTTAAAATAAAAAACAAAAAACAAATTTTAAGTAATGAATTTTAAACATAAAATTTCTATTAAATTTTATAATCAACTTACATCTTTTTTTTTTTCAAATTTCTAATTGAAAGAGAGAGGATCACTCTTTCAAAACAAAATATACTAGGAATCCTTCGCCTGAAGTTTTCTTTGATCAAAGAATACTTCGATCGAAGTGTAGATAAATAATACGGGAGGCCGATTTCAATGACGTATCACCGTATTATATGGCCATTTTTTTGGGCCAAACGTACTATAGGATCATTGAACGCGTATAATACATTGAACCATTTTCATATAATACAACTTGGGTTTCTTCTAGATCTTTGACTGGCGGCTTCCACATGCCATAAGTCATTAGATTCCTTGTTGCATAAGGATCAATCAGAGTTGAACACGTGATTTTGAGTCTTGTTTCTCCACAAACATTGAATTTGATCACTGTTGGAGACAATGGAGTTTTGGTCGTGTCCTTGTCCTTTTCTCGATCTTGAGTTTGTTGAACATTTGATGTAGAACTTGGTTCTTCATCTATTTTCAATTGTGCACTTTCTAGAGCCATCTTCTTTGAAGCAACTTCTGTCGATTCTTCACGTATGTCAATGATGATATATTCTTGTGGTTGCTTTTTGTCTTTTGTTTGTGCTCTTGAATCACAATTCATGACATTGCTATCTATCTCACCTGTTTTGCTTTCATACAGGTTATATTAGCTTCCTTCAATGTTACCTTTATCGTAAAACACAGATTTATGTCATAGACATGCTCATCACAAAACTTTGTAGGTGCTATTTTGTTTACACACACATCTAGAGTAGAGAATATCTTCTCCCATCAAAAGGGTTCAAAAAAATATTCTAAGAACAATTCTCGAATGTAAGATTTATCCTCTACTGATCTCTCTAGGATGCAATTCTCTTTCCTCAGGCTCGCACATTTGGACCTCCGTACATCAAAACATGCTCTTTTTCATGCAATTGTGAAAGTATTTCATTGTCATCTACTGTAGTCAAGTTAAATTCATCTGTAGGAATTCGACTAACATCTGTATAGCTATGTGCTTTAGTGTTGATCCTCATTGTATTACACCATTGTGTTGCAAGTAGAGATATTCATAGCCCCAATCTTGAACCATTTTGAGTTGACGCATGAATGGTTGTCCCAAAATAACCTCAAAGTTGTTGCTTTTTCCAAAGTCCACCCCACTGCAAAAGTGCGCTCATACTCAATTCAACAAGAATATACAATTATTTGTTCAAGCATCCCCAAGGATCTCTCTACAGATCTGTTTGCTAGTTGCAACATCATCTGCGTTTTCTTGAGATTTGATCTATCCCAATTTTCCCAAATTTCTCTTGTAGCAATGGCTATCCCTGCCCCCCTATCAAGTATGGCTATCATTTTCATTTCCTTGTACATGAGTGGTAAGGTGGTGTCACCTTTATAGTAGTCACCCACCTTATTCATTGGTACTTGCTTTGCCTTTGGTTTCCTGGATTGAGTCGTACTCATTTCTCATCTGTGAGTTTCTCATGTGAAGGGACTTTCAACCCTATCATTTCTAGGTTTTTGTTCATTTGTCTCCAAAGGAGCAATCTGATCTTTAGAAGTTGTACAAGAGTAACGGTGTATCTTATAGGAAATGACATAAAATCATGCAGTCTTTTTGTGTTCGCGTCATCGATGGAACTAGATTCAATTGAGATGACACAAGGCTCACCTCGGATTTCTTCTCGTGGTCCCTTTTGAAAGAAGGTAAAGTCCTCAAAGTTTCCAATTTACTCTCTACGGATACTTCCATCCCTGCATCCTCATACAATGACTATATATCCCCATGATAAATGTCATGGTCCATGTTGATCTCTAGGATTGGTGCTGACTACAACATGAAACTAACATCTTTTTGGTTTTTGATCGTCTCCCATAAGGCTCGTCCACTTCAAGAATTGGCTGAATCTCTTGAGATTTGTCCTCATTCGTTGTGTTTGAAACAAACATTGTATCCAATGGATTTTCATTTCTTGATTTTGTTGGTTCGCCTATGTTGTTTTATTTTAACGCGCTTGCGTTCTCCTTTTCTAGTACAATTACTATTTTCTCAAGGATTTTCAATTTTTCTGGCTACATTCGAGCTTGAGTTGTCTATACAAGTCTTTTGCACATTTCCATTTGTTTTGTTTGGACCTCCGGGTACAAATATGTCAGTAACCTCTGTTCCAATATTTGATTGGGTTTTAGTCTTACCTCGTAGGCTTGCAATAGAGCATTCAAATGCTCATTCACCTGTTCTACTAAGATGAACCTACCAATGATATTTTGATATTATTTCTTTGTTTGTTTCCTGTTTTCCTTTTCTTGTTTTAGCTACCCTTTGGTTTGTTGTAGCTCGATCTCTAAGGCGGTGTTGTGCATCTCCGCTCCATGATGAGAAAAAGAGCAGAGGGCTAAGAATTAAGCCTACTTGAAGGCTATATGTTTATTAAGCAGTGATAAGCGCTTGGTAACAAGAAAGTTTAATGCTAAATGTATGTCAGATGCATCTTTCAAGGGCCAAAAACTATGCTTTTGATGCTAAAAGTGAGTATATTTGTGGTGAGCATATATAAAAGTTTATGGATTAGAACTACAATAATAAAAAATCTCTACGGGCCTATCTTTATGGCTCGAAAATTGGAGCTAGGGTGAGGAAGTTATGTCAGTTTAAAGTTTGAGAGGTTTGCAGTTCTGTACCAGTTTGGGCACCTCAATCAGTGTGCCATCTGGGAGTTTTTGAGCTTCAACCAAGTACTGGATTAAGGTGCACTTAATAGAGCAATAAGTGCTCATGAAGCTTTTTTGGAATGTCGTTCTTGGCAGTGCTTTAGTTGAGTTGTATGAAGGAGGGACCTCCAGTGTTAGAATTAGAAGGGTATGAGGAGTTAATAGATGTTAAAGCATTGAAACGCATCCCCACTGATAACCCAAGACTTGGAGTTTACTGCTGAGAAGAAAACAATGTTAAGGATTTGATATGGACTACCCATGCCACATCAGGACAACTAACACTCTGTGTATGACTTTGTGAGGTGATTCCGGACGAGTACATTCTCGGATTGGCCATTTGGGCATTTGTTGTTGTCTCCATGGCAATTTACTGTTGAGTTTTTTGCTCCATTTACAGAAGAGACTCTGTCAAAATTTTGCCAGATATGTATGCCTATTGCAGAGGCTAGTAAGCTTGTCTGTTTGCTCACCTTCTTTGCTAAGACAATGGTTTTCTCTTGGGTGGGAGAGTCTTGTGATCTCGAGAATTGTTTGCCATAATTTTGGCATGGATATGGAGACACTTCAGGTTAGAGGCGGTTCTCGCTCACGATCGCAACTGACATGTTGGCACTGCGGCCATGATGGACATATTAGGCACCGTTGCTTCACGGGTATGAGGCAACAGAAGAGGAAAATGCATGGTGCTATTATGAGGACATATGCTAGAGAGTATGCATGTGACGGGCATGCCAATTTTGAGTTTAGCTTGCCTTCAGACTAGTTTGTGTCTTGGGATAGCACATTGTCTATGCATTTTCTACTAGACAAGCATGTAGTTTTTCACGTGATGCCACGTCGTGATTTGTTTTTCTCTTTCTCTAGTGGGAGACTTGGTTGTGTGCAGTTTGCTAATGGTTTAGCATATGACATAGAGGGTGCTCGAGATGTATGCATGTGTTTACCTAGCAGTGCATTGCTTACGCTACGAGATGTACGTTATGTACCAGGACTCAGCCAGAGTCTCATTTCAATGTGTTAGTTGTTGCAGAGTAGTGGACATTGTGTACTGCTTGGAGAGAAGTCATTTTAGATGCATAGGGGATCACTGGTGATAGCTAGAGGTGCTGGGATTGGTCTGGTATATCCTTTGCATATTTTGACACACGAGGCGGTGTAGTCTCTGTGTATTTGCAGCCATGTTTGGAGTGAGAGATGAGGGGTGTCTCTTTTGTGGATGTGCTGCATGGAGAGAAGGTTGTGCATTTGTCTTGTGGTGACATTCACATAGACAATGGTATCTCTGGGGATGCACAACTTGATCAATTGAGCCAGAGATCGATGCATTGTTCTATGATGCGTCTGATATGTTTGAGGGCGACAGTGTCCTTCAGACAGTTGTGTCGATTGCAATGGTGCTGCTTTTTTTATTTTGCAATCATTCTCAACAGATATGCCTTTTCCAGACGATGCTGGCATGGTGATGCATAAGTGGTTCCTGACAAGGATGCATATGGCACTGTGGTTGCTGACAGGGATAGGCCGTTGGCACACATAGTGCATGTTTTGTCGGCTTTTGGGTCTCTCATGTCTGACCTTTTGGTCTCAAGACCTGATCTTGCTTATGTGGTTGGTGCAATGACTGACACTGGCATTGTGCATTGTGGAACCATGCAGGTCGTCACTCGATACTTGCATCAGGAATGTCATCGTAGCTCTAGCCCTAGTCGTATGCATGTTGCATCTACTAGAGCGGTTATAGATGCACTCACGTGTTTGGAGTGAGCCAGTGGGAATATGTTGAGAGCCGTCTTCTTTCACCTCTTGTATATACTAGTTATAGTCTAGTCTTCTCGCCACTTATCGGCACACATCCTTTCGTCGGAGAATGTTAGGTAAAGGCGGTGTCCCTCACCGTGCTTTGCTTGTGTCCGTCGGTCACTGTCCGACAGTCCACATTTATCTCCTTATTCTTTATACATACAAAGGATAAGGAGTTCTCACTCAATCTCACACTGTGCTCATAGAGTGAGATTTGGGAGCTCCACCCACATCCTGTGTACTCTCTCTCTCTCTCTCTCTCTCTCTCTCTCTCTCTCTCTCTCTCTCTCTCTCTCTCTCTCCGCCTCTCCGCAAACGCACCGCATTCGTGCACTCACAGATCCCAGATATTGTGTAGGAAAGAAACGGATATGGTAAATGCATCGATGACCAGTGGGGGAGCAGCGAGCTATGCACGGATAAGCTCATGTGCTACAAAGGCCTTGGCCCTAATCATCCGAGAAATCATAGAGACAAGAGGCCTCTCCATGCACTTCCATCCATCAGTATTGCCAGCCCGGCTATGGTGGTCTGATGTCCCATCTATGAGAGAGAGAAAGAGAGAGAGAGAGAGAGAGAGAGAGAGAGAGAGAGAGAGAGAGACTTTGTGGTATAGGTTAGCTAAAGCGTTTATCACAGTGCAAGGATTTGTTCTACTGTGAATGTAGGCATGCTCCAAGACCCAATCGTACTCTTGCACCCTAATATGCATACACATTACGGTTAGTTGAGCATAATAGTTGTACTTTATGACAGATGAGGGTTTTTACGAACAAAATAAAAATGATTGAAGGTGGTTAAAACCAATGTTCTAGAAAGATTTTGGCCTAGAGGCGATTGAAAATTGAGATTTGCTAGTAAAGGGAATAAAGACTAGAAAAATATACAAAAGAAAGTTCAATATTTTTGCAAATTTTACTAGTATTTGTGATTTGTGAAAAACGTGGTCATTTAAGAAAAATGTGTGCTTGAACATTGGTAATTGCAACATCATTTCACCATGAGAAGTGGATGCCGGGTAAGCTTATAACATTCAAGAAGGTTTCAAGAAATATGGCTACAATACAATAATTTATCCATGTCCGTTTGAGTTATCTTATGTTGAAATGAATAAGGAATCTATATGTATTCTATAATGGCAAAGAGAGTACACTTTACACGTGTCAACATCTATGAGCTAAAGGCTAAATGCCAAAAGTGAGAGAAGTTCACGTGCATGGGATAAAGAGGGGGAGCGAAAGAGAGAGAGACCTGAGGATCCACATCGACACGGAAACAAATTTTCACAATATTTGCCACATTGTGACTTACCTCAACATCATGAGCTTCTGTGAGGGAGGCGCCGCATACTTGGTTAGGTACGATTGAGGGCAGGGGACTGCCGGCCCGGTGGGGGGGCCGGGGGTCCCCTGCCCCCAATCGTACCTTGCCCACAACGCCGACGGTCCCCTGCCCCTAATTGTACCTAGCTAGGTATGCGGTGCCTCTCCAGCAGAAGCTCATGATGTTATGCATTGTATGAAAAACACTGAGAAAGACTCCATTTTCCTACATGAGAAAATTTCTAAATCTTCTTGTGACGTTGCTGGTCGGCTCGCCGAGAGATACTTCATCAAAAGCAGCGGGCAGCGAGCAGCATGAACGTACGCAGAACTTGTCAGAAGCAATGAAGATGAAAATGTCTCGGTGGAGTGTGCTTTTGATTGTGCTGTGTTTGGGAGCAGCCTGCCAGGCCGCAGACGTTGATGAAGGCACTAGCGACGTTGAAAACCCCGACAGTACCGGCGCGGCAGCGGCCATGTTTTAGTCCTGGATGCCTCCAACTTCTCAAACGCCATAACGCAGCACGATTTCTTGGTGGTGGAGTTCTTTGCCCCCTCGTGTATCCACTGCCAACAACTTGCCCCCACCTATGACAAAGCTGCCGCCCTCCTCCAGGACCACCATCCCGCCATCGTCCTCGCCAAAGTTGATGCCACCAATGCCGCCAATCAGGCCCTTGCCATTGAGCACCATGTCGGTGTCATCCCCACCTTGAAGATCATCCGGAATGGCTCCGAGCGCGACTACAAGGGCCCTCGCACTGATGCAGAAAGTATTGCCTCTTACCTCAAGAAGCAAGCTGGGGCCCCTTCTGCACAGATAACCTCTGTTGAGGAAGGGGCTAAGCTCCTGGATGACTCTGAACTTGTCGTCGTAGGCGTCTTTCCCTCTTCTGATTCTGAGGAGCTTGAGAAGTTCATCTCAATTGCCAACGAGCTGCGGTTCAGTTATGAATTTAAGTACACTTTGGATGCCAATTTTTTGCCCAAGAATCCCTCTGAGCAGAATACTATCAGCGGGCCTATCGTCCGCGTCTTGAAGAACTTCGATGAGGGCTTTCATGACTTTGATCAGTTTGACGTCGATGCTTTGAAGATATTCCTTGACAGAGCGAGCATTCCTTATGTGGTCTTGTTCAACTCTGCTCATTCAGAGTACCTGTCCAAATTATTCGAAGATTTCGTGAATGATGGCAAGGTCTTCTTGTTTGTGGATGCGAAGAATGAAGGGGTAGAAGACGTGAAAACTCTGTATGGGGAGCTTGCAAAGGAGTACAGGGGCAATGGGCTGTGGTTTCTCATGGCCGACAACGAGAGTGGACAGAAAGCCATGGATTTCTTTGGAGCTAAGGAGGAGAATCTGCCATCCATCGCTATTGCAGGAGGCGATGACAAGAAATATATGCTGGAGAAGGTAGACGCTTCAAACATGGCGGCATGGCTGCAAGACTATCTCAATGGCAAGGTTCCAGAGTTCTTGATTTCAGAGGCAGTGTCCAAAGAGAACCACGAACCTGTCAAGGTCGTGGTTGTTGATACTCTAGACTCTCTGGTTTTGAGATCTGAAAAGAATGTCCTGTTGGAATTCTATGCCCCTTGGTGTGGGCATTGCAAGAAACTAGCCCCAATTTTAGAAGAGATAGCTTTTATGCTACAATCTGATCCTGATGTTGTCATTGCAAAAATGGACGCGACTGCCAATGACATCCAACGCGATCTGTTTGAGGTGCAACGTTATCCAACTATCTACCTGCATACTGCTTTAGGGAAGGTGATTGCATTCGACGGTGATCTCACCAAGGATGGCATCATTGATTTCATTAACAGTCACAGGGATGCTGGTAATGAGCAAAGCACTGCCACCACTACTACTGAGCAATTGGAAGTAGAGGAGGACCAACTCAAAGATGAGTTGTAGGACTCTCGTGTTTTTGGGTTTTTGGCAATGCTAAAACATGCCTTGGAGAAGAAGAGAGATAGGCCTACATTCTTTTGTATGAGTATTTTGAGCTTGCAAAGGATCCCTCTAGTATTCAATGGGCCATGCAAGCTTCTCTTGTTTTAGAATTTCTTCACCTTCTTTTTCTTATTTGAGAAAGTCCCAATGAATTTTGGCTTTGAATTGAACTCGAGTATATTCTCACAAAAACACCTAGTTTAAGTCTATTGTAGACCATGCCGATTGTTGAGGATGTGACTCTTTTGGGACCTTTTTTGGTGTGGATTCTACCAGGAGAAAAAACAAGTGCATGTGCGGTGGCATTGCTAGAAGGATAGTCTTCAACACACTTAGAAAATACAGAAAGGTAATCCCACCAGGTTTTAGGGCATTGCATGCAGAAGGACTGAACATGGTAGAAGAAATTGGAGAGGATGTTGAGGAAGAATTTCTTAGAACCAATTCATTAGTGGTACCTATCTTTGAAGTGGATGTGCAAAAGATAGCCACTAAGTATGTTTTACAGCATCAGGATTGACTCAGGAAGCACTTATTGCTCAGGGTAAGCAGTCAGCTACCAAAATGGGTAATGAGTTATTGAAGAATTTGCAAACCAAAGCAAAGATGGATTGGAAGCCATTGAAGTAGTAATGCAGGCAGAAAGAGTATTTGAACATCAAATGGAAAGGGTTGCAAGAGTCACTCAGGATGAATTGTAGTAACTGAACTTGATCACTCGGGTGGAACCACAAATAGTAAAGGTTTCAGCAAAACTAGATGAGTAGTTTAAGCAAAAACTGAAGCAGTTGTTGTTGGAATTCAAAGATGTTTTTGCATGGAAATATACTAATATGAAGGGAGTAGATGCTAGCTTTTGCCAACATAAAATTAACTTGAAAGCAGATGCACTTCCAATTGTACAACAATGATACAAGATGAATCCTAATTATGCCAAACAGGTTAAAGAGGAAATTGACAAACTGTTGGTTGTGGGTTTCATTTACCCACTGGATGAGGTTACTTGATTGTCGCCAATTGTTATTGTTCTAAAGAAGAATGGCAAGATCACGGTCTGTGTAGATTACAGGAAAATTAATGCTGCTACAGTAACTGATCCATTTCTTTTACCTTTTTGTGATACATTATTGGATGCAGTAGTGGGACATGAGCTTTACAGTTTCTTGGATGGTTTTAGTGGATACAACCAAATTTTAATGGCACTTGAAGACAGAGAAAACAGTCTTTGTGACTGAATGGGGAGTTTTATGTGATGACATTTGGCTTTAAAAATGCTCCACCAACATTTCAAAAAGTAGTTTAGCGTGTATTTAAATAATACCTTACAACATTTATGAGGTTTTTCTTGGATGATTTTAGTGTTTTTGGAAAGAGCATTTAGAGCACTTGAAGTTATGTTTTCAAAAATGTAGGGAATTTCGGCTATTACTGAATCCAGCCAAGTGTGCTTTTGCAGTTCAAAGAGGAGTTCTCATGGGACATGTCATTTCTAAAGAAGGAGTATCTATAGGTCCAAGTAAGGTAACAACAATCAATAAAGCACCGAAACCAAAAACCATTAAGCAATTGGGAAGACTTTTGGGTCAAGTGAAATGGCATAACCAAATTTTGAGATATTTGGCACATGTTTGTACACCACTAACCAAACTTACAAAGAAGATGCAATTTTTGAATGGGGAGAAGAGCAAGGTAGAACATTCAAGATATTGAAAAAGATGTTGATTTTTAGCACCTATTCTGATTGTTCCTGATTGGACTTTACCATTCCATATCTTTGTAGATGCATCTCATGTGGCAGTGGGTGCAACACTGATGCAGGAAACAAGTAGAGGTTGGTTTAGACCAATTTACTATGCTAGCAGGGTATTGACTCCTGCAGAGAAGAATTATTCAATGTTACTGAGAGAGAATGCTTGGGAATGGTCTATGCTAGACATTACCTTTTGGCCAATAGGGTAATTTTCCATGTAGATCATCAAGCTCTTATTTATTTGGTGAATAAACCACATTTGTCAGGAAGGTTGGCCAGATGGAGACTGCTATTGCAAGAATTTTATTATGTGGTCATACATACTCCTGGACGACTTCATGTTTTGGATGATTAACTCAGTAGGTTGGAAACAGGGGAAGCTAATTCCTCAGGAGTACCTGACCAATTACCTGATGCAGATCTTTTTTTAGTTCAAGTGATTGACCAGTCAGGGGATTGGTATGAAGATATGTTTCAGTTTTTGACTGAAGGAGTGTTACCTGAAATTTGACTGAAGGAGTGGTACCTGAATCTATGACCAAAGATCACAAGAAGAGGACGGTATTGAGAAGTAAACCATTTATAGTTATTGTAGGACTTTTATATAAGAGGGACATTGATCAGGTGATAAGGAGATGTGTGCCACAGTTTGAGCAAAAAGCATTTTTGGCAATGGCTCATGCAGGAAATGCAGGAGGCCACTTCTCAGGAGAGATTACTGCAAGGAAATTTTTTCAAGCAGGACTCTGGTGGCCAACAGTAGTTAGGGATGCTCAAGAGTTCAGTAAAAACTGTTTGCTGTGTCAAAGAGATGGCACGCCATTGGATGTGGATAGAATGCCATTGCAACCTAATTTGCCTTTGGAACCATTCCAAAAATGGGGATTGGATTTTGTTGGTCCAATCAAACCACCTGCTAGATTTACACAAAACAGGTATATCTTGGTTGCAATTGACCACAGTACAAAGTGGGTAGAGGCAATGGCTTTAAGAGACAATAAAGCAAAAAGTGTAGCAAAGTTTTTGTACAGAAACATTATGACCAAGTTTGGCTGTCCCATTGAGCTAGTTTCTAACCAGGGAGGACATTTTGTGTACTATCCACAAGCCAATGGACAAGCAGAAAGTACCAACAAGATTTTGGTCAGAATCATCAGGAAGGTGGTCAATCAACATAGGACAGATTGGGATGAAAATTTGGATTCTACACTATGGGCTTTGTTGGGGTATAGGCGCATGTGCCTTGCCCGGCCGCCCAGAGTCTAGGCGCCCACTGACTTGTATACCTTATACATAGCATAAGTGTATAGGAGGCTGCTCACTCTTTTGAGTCTCCCCACCCATATCTGTGTGTCGTGTGTCTCCTTCTCTCTCTCGCTCTCCGTCTGTGGTGCTCTCTGATCCCCTTCAACTGGTATCAGAGCGACAGGTGTGAGAGCCTAGATAGACGGCTTTGCGATTAACTCGTCGGCTATGGCGGAGAGGTCACAGATCTGAGCAAAGAAATAGAGGAGGCTTGTGGACCACCATATAGAGGCTTGCAGGAGAGCTCTCAAGAGCTTCCTAGTGCTCACAGATCAGTCCACAACTCCTCTACAAATCAGCCCACTGTATACAGCATCTTCCCTCTTCTCGACAAGCTTTGCAACGGCTCCATCGGTGACAGATTGGAGCTTGGAGCTTCCATAGACATGGAAGCATTGTGAGATTGATACATTCAACTCACACATCAAGGTGGGAAGTGAGTTTGAGCCTTTCTATGAGCTCAAAGAAGCACAGAAGAAAGTCGTTCAGTTTTTGGCAGTTTGATAGCAGTCTAGTGTTTTGCTCATAACTTGAGCTACAAAGCTTCGATTCCAAAAAAAATTGGTTCAAAACGGAGCTGGCTTCAAGCTCTACAACTTTGTAGAAGGAATCGTTTTCTGATTCGGAGTGCAGGTGGGTCTGAAATTCAAAACACAGAGACTGTTTTTCAGGACAGTTTTGGGCTCTGTTGTTTTCTTTGCTGCAGACAACTTACCCGTGCACACTGCAGGTAGCAGGCACATATGAGGTGTTACAAGATCGGGTTTGACACCCCCAGGTACAGGTTGAGTCTAGTACTCCCACAGGTATTGCCAGTTGCAGTTGAGTGGCTCTTCTGCAGTGTTGTGGCTTGCATACATGGTCTTTGAGCGGGTAATGCTCTATCTATGCTTATGTGGTGAGCAGTAGATCTTGTGAGCAAGTGCAGAGGTTGGTACCAGATTTGACAGTGAGTTTGATCTCGATTGGTCAGCTTAGAGATTGTGGATGTTAGATTTTTCTTCGAGAGTGAGATTTTGTGCTTCATTTGGGTTTGCTAGTGATGGTGAGAGGTGCCAGGAGTGGTCCACGTTACCCATTGCATGTGGATCACGGGAGAGACGATGTTATCTCTCTGATCATGCAGCCAGGTAGACAGCGAGAGAGCAGGCGAGTCTCTTTTGCTTGTGGGTTGCAGGGCGCTTTGCATGGAGTGAAGAGTAGTGAGCTCGTTGTGCACACAGTTGGGGAACGACTTGAGCAGTCACACAGAGAGGTGATAGAGTCAGACATGCATGTTTTGCTAGTGACTGAGCAAAGCAGAGAGTCAGTTGTGCGAGATACTTCTATGCAGGATAGACAGGTAGAGAGGTCTTGCTCTAGTGAGTCACGACAGGAGGACGTTGTGCAAGAGTCTATGCATAAGGAGTTAGAGCATGAGAGCTCTAGTGAGTCACAACAAATTGAGTGGTCATGTTTGCAGTGGATGATTGCAGAGGAGGCTGAGATGTGATCGATTATGCAATCATTCCTTTCTATGCTCGACAGTGAGCGTGGGGATATAGTTGTGCAGGATATGTCTTCCAGCAGACACCTAGAGCAGCTGGTTTGCTCTGAGGTTGCACGACAGGTTGATGCGTCTTTTGCGGACAGACAGGAGATGCATGTGGCTGACACTCCTTGTCAGTCAGAAATGCCTATTGCCAGGGATATATATGTTGATGCATGCTCCGTAGAGCTAGCAGGGCCTGCTAGCATTGCATCGACATTCGGTGGTCTCATGTATGAGATGCTGATCTTAAGACCGAATATTGCAGCTGTAGTGGGAGAATTTGCAGTTGGGGTTGTCAGTCATTTGTTGACTGATGATGGCATAGTGCACGAGGGAGATATGTAGGTATTGCGTACATACTTGCAATACGTGTGCGGTACGTCTGGTGGTGTATGGACTTACACGAGAGCAGGACAACTGGATGCACACGATCACAGCCAGCCAGTGGGCATCGGTTGAGAGCGGTTTTCTCTCACCTTTTGTAGTCTTTAGACTAGGTTCTCTTGCTTAAAGGCATAGTCGCCTTTAAGTGGGAGGTTGTTGGGGTATAGGCGCATGTGCCTTGCCCGGCCTCCCAGAGTCTGCGCGCCCACTGACTTTTATACCTTATACATAGCATAAGTGTAGAGGGGGCTGCTCACTCTTTTGAGTCTCCCCACCCATATCTGTGTGTCTTGTGTCTCCTTCTCTCTCTCACTCTCCGTCTGTGGTGCTCTTCGATCCCCTTCAGGCTTTTAGAACAGCATACAAAGTTACTACTAGAATGACATTCAAGTTACTATATGGGTTGGAAGTAGTGGTACCCATGGAATTTATAGTGCCAAGTCTCAAGGTTGCAGTTCATGAAAAGTTGTCTCGTGAAGAATTAGTCAGTTACAGAAAAGAGGCTTTACTGAGGTTGGAAGAGGATAAAATCCATAGCCAGTACATTGCTGACATTATCCAACAAAAGAGACAAGCTTGGATTAGCGAAAATATTAAATTCAAATTTCTTTCTCCAGGTGATTGGGTATTGGTTTACAGCAGTAAATTGGGCATGAGACCAGGTAAACTCAAAGTTAGGTATGTGGGGCCATTCCATATTGTAAAATCAGTGGGGCCCAATACTTTTTTACTGTGTGATAAGGAGGGTACAATTATTAAAGAACCTATCAACAGATTCCGACTTAAACCATTTTTTGGGCAAAGGGTCGGGAATCAAGGGGGAAGTCTTATAAATGATGATTTTTTGACAGTGACTAGTTATGCATGTGAAAAGGTAGCACGCAATCTCAACCTGAGCTACAACCCATTCTTGCGTTTTACGAAGGGGTTGAGGATGTTGACAGTTTGCAACTCCTCTGTGAGTGTTGGCCCAGATGCAAGAGTTGATAATGAAATTCTTGCTACATTAAGAAGCTATGAAAGAAAGACTCGCTTTCAAGGCCAGATGGTGCAAGACCCATGCTTTGATGATGAACCAGAGATGGTAACCCCTACCCGCATGGTACAACCCAAAGAGGAAGCTATCTCTAACTACACGTTTCTTGATTTCAAATTTTCAGGTATGACTTGGATAATAATGAAGTAAACAATGCATGGCTTAGAAATATTGGTCTCCTTGATTTTTCAAGACTCCCATGGGTGAGTTGGAGAAATAGTCACCTGGCCACAGTTTACTTGAAGCAACTATAGTCCAATGATGGACAGATTTTCAAGGAAGACTATTTGATTGAAGATTTAGTAGCTAGGGTGTTTGACCTCTCTATTGTAGAAGATAATGAGTTCAGCAAGGCTACTGAGAAAGATATGACCAGAGCTTCTGGTCCATCTCAGGGGGAAAGGCATTATTAACAACTGTCGAGAATGAAGAATGCAGTTAGGTTGCAGCAAGTCAAGTGGTTTATTAAACGGGTCTTTTTGTTGGTAACGTCTGAGTACATCAGCAGGAAGAATTATGGCATCTTGTTAGCTGCAAAAAGTGGTAGACACATGGGGTGGGTTAATATTTTGTTTGACAGGATGAAATTTGAAATTTACACAAAGCAAAGAAGGAAGGATAGGACAACTAAGGTTGGGCCTTATCTTGCTGCTGGTTTCAATATGTCAACAATAAAAGCATTTTGCAGGGGATACAGTGCCAAATTTCACCACAGTAACTGAAGATGTGGGCTTTTCAATAAGAAGAGAGAAAGATAGAAATTGTTCTTGGACCACAGATTTGTGCAGATAGATAAAGACATTGAGGATATTTTGTCTGTAGATTACTCTAAACAAGAATCTTGGAATGCAGTAAAAGATAAGATGGATAAAGAATTTGGAGATTTATTTTTAGATACTCTAGCAGGTGTGCCTAAAAAGCCTGTGATACTAGCAACTGCCAAAATAGGTTTTAAGATCACGAGACTTCATAAGTTGTCAGAGCAGCGGCATGTAGTTACATTTGAAGATTCTATTTTGGAGAGACCTGCAATTTCTAAAGCTCAATTTTCTAATGTCTCTTTTACTAAAGTGTAAACTGCATTAAATTTGGTTAAAGAGTATGTGGAGCAGCAGTCTCTAGATCTTACATTTTTGAGCAAATAAAATGACAGCCTTCAAACTGAACTTAAGCAGGTCAAGCAAGGGACTTTAAAGGACAAGAAAGCACATAATGAGATAGAGTTTTTAGCTAAAAAGTTTCAGGATTTAGCTAAAGTTTAGGAATTGATGACACAGAAATTGGACTCTTACAAGCAAGTAGTGTCAGTCAGAGAAAAGATTTTAGCAAGAATTTCTAAATGTAAGGAGGAGTGGTTCCAAGTACTATAAGATCAATTAACTGAAATGTCTACAGTTAATGCATCTTTGGAGAGTAGCAACAATGTACTGTTAAGCAAGGTTGCAGCTTGTAGAAAAGTGGAGGAAAAGATCAGACACATGTTAGAAGAAGAGCTGGATGTAGAAGGATGGTATGTCAGTTCAGGAGATATTGAGAAAATGAAGAGTGAGGTCATGGATTATCTGAAAGGAGTGTGAGAGCAGATTAAAATTAATATGTATAATGTGGTTAGTAAACCATACCAGGCTTTTGTAGAGGAGGAATCCAAGGAGGAAGTTTTTCTTTTACAGAGACAATTAGCTGATTTGAAGAAGCAAAATGCAGAATTGCAACAGAAGATGCAAGTTCAGATGGAAATGGATATTGCAGTAGCTGAGCCAGTTCAGTCTACAGTTGAAGTGGGAGCTAGAGATATAGTTCAGTTGTCAGTTCTGGAAACAGTTCAAGGATCAGTTCAGGAAGCAGGTCAAACTGCAGTTTCAGTTTTAATTATACAAGTTGATGACACAGAGGATCAAGAGAACATGGAGGAAATTTTGATGAAGAGTGTTGAAGCAATGTCTAAAGATCCAGGTATTGATGCTACATTACTTGAAGCTGCTCCAGATATGGAGGAAAAGTCAGGGGATCCTGTTGACACTAAAGATTTTGATCTTCAAGAGCAGTAGCAAGAAGAATTTTATGTTGATTTTCAGGCTTCTTTTGTCAGAGGATATTGTGGGTTCTTACAATGTTTTGCAAACATTGCCTATCGGATGTGCCAGGTGTTAGACCCTGATGCTTCAGTCGTAGTTTATTTACTTTTTATTTGTAACCAAGGTTTAGACCTTTGAACTCTAAGGGTGTTTTTACTAACCTATGATGGTTAGTTTAAGTGGGATTGCTTTTAGTCGTGCAAGTTACTTCTTGGTGCATGATGGCAGTTAGGAGTTGTTAATCATTCTCTACTTAGAGGAGTCGAACTGTATTCAGCAGAGGGCTACAGCGTGTGTTTACATGATGCAGAATTTGTAGTAATACAGTACAGTTCGTTTGTGTCTCTGATGTTCTGCAGTTTTCTGTTGTGCAGTAAAGCTATGTTGTATGCAGTTTGTTGTGTATTTTATAATGGGTTACTGTTAGGGAAGTAAGCCCTAACAATAGTGTCCAAGTGATCACCGTGATTCACACACTCTTCGATGGATACTATGCTAGTGATCTCTCCAAATATGCCTTGGTTTGCTAGTATACGACCAGATCTAAGGTTCATATAGACTTGTGAAGCCCTGGATAGAGGACTTACCGTCAAATTGACTTGTTATCAGATTCTTCCACTTGACGTGATTGCAACTCCTATCAAGCTTTCAATTCCTTGTCTGCAACCTAATTCCTATATCAGTTTTAATCAAGTTAGCTATTCTTTCACAAAGACTGTACAATTTTTGCTAACTATTATGACTGGTCTATATGTATCAGAAGTAAATAATTACGATTATTTACTTTTCTCAAATTTTTGTACTTTTTGCCTTGATTTACCAAGTATTAAACTTGTTAAGGTCTCTGTGCAAGTTTCACTGAGTTTGAACAAAATTTGTTCAAGTTATCAGCTGTTTCGTATCCGCGCAGACTCAATTTTTGAGAATCTGGCTTAAATCTCACTTTTGTGATCCAAATTTGATTTGTGTGGTCTACTTGATATGCTTGACCTTGGGGTATACTCAAATATGCAAAAATATCCAATATTGTAGCAGATGTAAATAATCCCGATTATTTACTTCTTGTATTTTTATGCAATTTTTTTGCCACCACAATGTTGACACAAAATAGTTAAGCAATTTGGCCACAATTTTCACTTTAATGATCCAAATCTTACCAAACTTGATTTGTGGTCTTAATATAACATGCCAAAACTAGTGGTATGCGGAGTTGGTCACAAAAATTGAAAAATGGGACAAAAGTAAATAATCACGATTATTTACTTCTGGTAAATTTTTGTATCTTTTTGGTAAACAAAGTATGTACACTTGTTTAACACTTCAATATAAGCCTCTAAGTCAATTTTCACTGAGTTTGAACAAGATTTTCTCAATTTACACTCAATTTACATATTTCAGTTTTTACCAAGGTTTTGGTCAGTTTCGTGATCCAAATTCTTTGGGCCTTTACAAACGTTGTTTGAAAACATACATAGAGTCTCTCGTATCAACCTTTGGCACTTTTGAGCTGAAAGTAAATAATCACGATTATTTACTTTTGGCCCAAAATGAGCACGTTTTTCAACTTTTTTTAGTGACAGTCTTTTTATGAGCTATCTGAAGCCTCTGAGTTAAGTCAAAACTTAATTTGGCCTAAAATGTCAAGAAAAAGTAAATAATCTGAGCTTTTGTGAACTCTTGAAATTTTACCTCAAATGTGTCCTTAAGCTTATCCACTGGTTCATACAACTTTTAAAGCATAATCTCCGGTTGGATTCAATGGTTGACAGCCTTTTGGTACTATTTGTAACCGTAGACCTGAAATTCTGCAACTTCACATAAACAACTCACAATTGATTCTTTTGGAGTGAGCAATGTTCTACGATCCCACCTCAGATTCTACTTACCCTACTCCTAGGTTCTACTGCAATGGGGTTGTGGAAACTATCCACAAACACTCGTTTTCTTGTTTTTTATGGTTTTTTGAGTCTTGATCTTAAGACTTGTTTCGACCATCAATCATTCTCATAATCCTAATCTAATTCTACATTCCTACAATCCTAAAGGGTACTTAGCAAGTACAACCTACTTCCAAGCTACCTCTACACAGCAAAAGATGACAATCTTAAGCTATGAGGTTTTAAAAAGAATTTTTTGACTCTAGGTGATCCTAGAGGAAGTTAAAGGACAACTACACAAGACGCTCGTGTTTTTCCCTAGTTTAGGTATCTTTGGTCCCCAATAGCAGCACCAAATGTGGGACGGGTGTCTAACCTCACTCATATCTTATTGCAGACATAGCGAGAACCACGAATATAATCGTCAAGAGTCGATGGGACAAAGCTGACTCGACTAGTGCATACAAACTACAAGAGGTCGTAAATCTCTTGGAAAACAATAGACAACTCGCATCTAACTCAAGCTACACTTGAATGACAGAAATCACCAAAATCTAGTCCCTAATCGGCAAACGAATCATAACCGTTACAGCATCAAATGACATCCACACATTATGAAACTTCTAGGACATGTTTATAAGAGCTAAGCGCATGCTTATAGTCTCAAATCTCACTTTAGATCAAGTGCAAAAATCACGATTATTAACAGCAGCGAGTTTTTGACCTAGTTGTTTTCGACCTAGAATGTGTCTAAATGCTTAGCAATGATGCCCCAATACTCCAGCTATACTTATTTTATGATTTTGAAGCTTAAATTCCTACTTATGATCGAAATTAGGCCACAAGTCGGCGACGCCAAAAGCTACGGATTGCCATGAAATGCTTACGTCAATGCGTAGAGCTCTTACTTACGGATGCAATAAAATAGACAACACTGCAATGTGTCAACCGAGAAGGGAGTAGGAAGCACGAGAAGGAGAGAAGTGAGTCCTGTTAGCTCACGCTGTGTTTCTATTATCCAAAACTTATAAAATACTTACAAAAATTGGCTTTTATACCTTAGCCAAGGTTTTTGTGGTCAAAACTAATAATCTGGGAGCTCTAACTAAAGATAGGTTGATACAATTTGGAAGCTTGTAGCCCCGGCTCATTAATTACACTGTTTATCTAGAAAGTAGGAGTTACAACATTCTCAATTCATCAAAATAATAATTTTTTTTACAATAAAGGCTCCAAAAAATGTTATTCGAGTTAGCTCGCTGCTAACAATTCTCCCACATTAAATGATCAGTTTAATATGAGAAAATCATTTGGGTTGGTTAGATATTAGATTTTATGACATTACCTCTCTCTTGAGATCATAGTCATCCTTGACTATGAGGTAGAGGAGATAAAGCCTTAGTCATTAGTCAATCTTACTTAGCGGGTAGAGGATCCCTTTTTACCCTACGACATCTTTCCAAGATGGATGACTAACCCATTTGGTGCTTGGGAGACATAGCTGCCGCAAGCATGTCTGCACTTTAGTCCATTTCATTCTCCCAAAGTAGAGTGACAAATTCTACGTTGGTGTTTGAGAGACATCGTTGTAGAAGGCAAAGACAGTCCTAGCAGGCGAAAATTGTCTCCTGGAAAGCGAAACAGTGGATCATTCACACGTCAATAATTACCACGGCAGTTACTACAGTAACTTCTAGAAGGCTATAAATAGGACCCATTACATTGTAATCGTTCTTGCTTCGTATTTCTCTTGGCTTAGCACTTATCTTTTGGCTTTAGCTTTCAAGTATTTTCGAGCTACAATCTCTTCGTCTTTAGCTCACCTTGTAATCATTACTGCTGTAATCATTTGACCTTCAACACGTTACACCTTGTACTGGTTGTTTCTGAACTATGAATCTAAAACTGCAAACACTTTTCCAGTTGTCCAGTATGTCTCTCATTTTAGTATACTTCAAATAACTATTTTAGTCCAATCTCCGTTCTCTATTCCACTTTCACTAACTAAACTAACGACTTACCAGTAGCTTTAAATTTTAACACTGGAATCAGCTATCTGAAGAGAGCAACTATAATTTCATTTTGGCAATCACGATGGTTAGAGTTGTTTGCTCTTTGACCAAAAAAAATCATATCTCCCAGTTAGAATTTTCCATTGTAGTAATGGCACCCAAAACCAGTCGTGGCCGTAAACCATCACACCGCGTTAACCATGTTCCTAAGGAATCAAAAAGAGACTCTGATCCTAAGAAAGACCCGGTGACTGAGACTGAAGCTCAGGAGGAGCACAGTCATGCTGATGAGGCCAAGGACTCTCAGCACTCCAGGCAGTCCAGAAGGAAAAGGGCTGAGCAGAACGAACGCAAGGCCAGGAGTTCTCGGACCACACATAGGGATGTTGGGAACAAAGGCAACAAGGGTAGTCGTCTCAGTTCCAGTAGAAGATCCAAAGAAGAGATAAAAACTGAGACTAACAAAGAAATTGATTGGGATGCTGATACAAACCATTACAAGAAGTCTTCAAGACGGAGTCAGGTTCCTAAGGTCAAAAGAGGCAGAGATAATGCTGACCGGCATGATTATACCTCTTCATTGAAAATTTCTTTCCCAGTGTTCAAAGGTGGGAAGAAAGATGATCCAGATGTTCATATCCAAGCTTTTGAACAGTATGTTGAGTTGAAGAATATTGATGAAGATGACTGGGGGGAATACTTTCCGCAGACTCTAAAGGGTGTAGCAAGGAAATGGTACTACCACCTCAAATCATACAACAAATTTCTCAAGGCTTTCAGACTAGAATATTCAGACAACAGAGGTGATGAGGACATCCTCTGTGAACTACATAAGATAAAGCAAGGAAAATTATTAGTCAAAAGTTATGTTGAGAAAATCAAGGAGCTAATCAGGCAGCTGCAGGAGCCACCATCAGAAAAGAGGTTGCGAGCATGGTTTTAAATGGGTTCCACAGTAAAAGGCTTAGGTAACAAGAGGTGCCTGCACCAACAAATAAATTCAATGATTTGGTGCAGTGAGCTCTGAAAGAAACTCAGATGAAAAGAGCAAAGACAAGGCCAAGAAAGGGTCTTGGTCTAGAAACATTGATGAGATGGCTCGGCAGATTGCTGAAATTAGCCAGACCAGACAACCAGTTAGAAGAATGGAAACTTGGTGTTCAACGTATAAATCTAAAGATCATGTTTCCAATGAATGTCCACAGTGTATGTATTGCAAAGCATATGGTCATTTATGGAACAATTGTGGCATTCGCATTCATCACTTCAAGAACGGAAAAGATTTGTCTGTAGTGGCATTTACCAATGCTGAACCAGCCAGAGTGGAGACAACCAGTGTACCCCAAGAGGAGAAATCAGGTACTAGTGGTACTGGTACTGGGCGCAGCAAGTACCAAGAAGGTACTGGTTGGGGTTGGGGTTGTGGTAATTTTTAGAACCAAAGCCTGAATTGTTATACTTGTGGGAAGTATGGGCATTTTGTGGCTCAGTGTCCAAAAGCACCTACCCTTGCGGCTCTGAGGTGAAGACCCCAAAGCTAGTTCCTGTACAAGCAGTTATACGCAGCAAAGGGGTGGTCATTGAGGAAATTCCAGATGAGTCGGCAAAACCAGTCAGTCGTGAAAGTAGCAAATGGGCTCAGTAGAGAGAGGTGTGGAAGTCCTAAAGAAAAGGTAGCTGATGAATGGCAAGAGCAGAGAGAACTGGCGGCTAAGATCATAGAAGATCTAGCCAAGAAGCAGTTCGAGCAGCCAGAAAGTTCTGATGCCCGGGTCATTGAAAAGATACCAACCCAGTCTTCTGAGAAAGCATAACTAGATCAGTCAGGGTCTGGGATTCCTGAGACTATGTTGGCTGCAGTTCAGGGATGGGTGGAGGAATTAGGGAACGTTAAATCAGATACAACTCTAATAGGAAACATTGAAAGAGGCACCATAGGTACCAGAATAGAGGAATGGCATTGTGTAGATAGTCCTGATTCTTCAAGTTCTGACAATAACTCTGATCGAGAGAGAGAATAAATTCATGTCAAGATTTGTGACAGAAATCAGAAACTCACAGTTGAACTAGATGACATTAGAAAAACTTTACCTGAAGCAGTGAAATTCATCAGACAGTGAAGGAAGGCTAAAGCGGAAGCCAGAGCAGTTGACTTGGCTGCTGTCAGAGATGATGAAGTGTCGATGATCCAGGTAGACTACAAGGTTAGGAAATAGTGGGAGCCACTATCTGGTGTCATACTGGATGGAGGAGTAGAAGTAAATATCTTGAGGACACACCTTCAGCAAAGAATGGGTATCACAAACCTAAAACCAGTACCCTTCAAAGTTCGAATGGCAAATCATCGAGTTGTGCAGGCAACTGGTATGATAAAGAGTATGCACATAAGGGTGGACAAAGAAAAGTTCAAGACTAGCTTCCTAGTACTAGATGTGCAAGGAGCATATGGGATGCTACTGGGGTGCCAGAGGTGGATTTTCCCAGTGAGGAACTGGAATTTCTTTGGCTGGGCACCCTTGGAATTACAACTATAGGGGTGTCAAGCACTCAACAAGCATGAAGTATGGTAAAAAGCTAGCAATACCAAAAGAGCAGCAACTCCAGAGGAGTACTGTCTGAGGAACATACGCCAACTCATGAGGAACATCGGCTAATTAAGCAAGACAAATGGGTTTGGGGTTTAGGGTTTAGGGTTTGGGCCACAACCAAAAACCCAGATGAGTTCCTTAACACCAATTCAAAATTAGGTGGTGGGTTTTTTTTCAAAATTTTTGGAGTTATAACTTATACCAAAATTCAAGAAAGGACGGAAGGATGTAGAAGGCGAAGACAGTTTCAGCAGGCGGGAACTGTCTCCTGGAAAGTCGAACAGTGGATCAATCACACATCAGTAACTACCACGGCAATTACTACAGTAACTTCTAGAAGGCTATAAATAGGACCCATTACATTGTAATTGGGCTTCTTGCTTCTTAGTTCTCTTGGCTTAGCGCTTAACTTTTGGCTTTAGCTTTCAAGTATTTCCGAGCTACAATCTCTTCGCCTTTAGCTTCACCTTGTAATCATTATTGTTGTAATCATTTGAGCTTCAACCCATTATACCTTGTATTGGTTGTCCCTAAACTATGAATCTGAAATTGCAAACACTTTTCCAGTTGTCTAGATTGTCTCTCATTTCAGTATACTATTTCAATTCAGATAACTATTTCAGTCCACTCTCCATTCTCTATTCCAGTTTCACTAACTGAATTGACGACTTACCAGTAGCTTTAAATTCTAACACTGGAATCAGCTATCTGAAGAGATCAGCTCCAATTCCAGTCTCGCCATCACAAACATGAGTCTAAGAATGCATACTATTAAAATTTGTGCACAATTAAAAAGAGAACGAGTCTTATAAGATAGAAAACATGGGTCATTTAAAAGATATTTTTACATTTGCTTACTCTAATGTAGCATTGTAAGCATTGTCAAGGTTCATACTATCCTTAAGCTGTATTCCTTGCATCCATCTAGCATCTTCAAAAGGATAATTTTTGAACTTAATAAGATACCATTGGATAATCTTACCATGTTGTAGTACCTTGTCTTCATGCCGAAGGATAGCTTTGGGTTGTAGCACCTCTTCTTGGTCTTCAACTTCGAGAGGGTCTTTCATAATTGGTTCACTTGGTGGCTCTTATTTGTAGGGCTTATGTAGGCTCACATGAAAGGCATTGTGTGAGCCAATGGTTGGGCAACTTGAGTTGGTAAGCCGTCTCATTGATGGGCTTCAAGATTTGGAAAGAACCATAGTATCTTTTTGCTAGCTTAGCATAATACTTTTGATGGCCCATAGGATTTTCGAATGTGGTTACCCTTAATCGAGCTTGAGGAAACTTAAACAAGACCCAATCATTTTTTTTGAACATTAAGTCCCTTTTGTTCTTGTCAGCACAGCAGCTTTTTGCCTTTGTTGAGAGATGGATATAGCCTCCTTAATCTTTTGAAAAGATTCTTGTATGTCATGGCTACTCATCGACGGTGAAGATCTTCCCATGTACTTTGAGTAGCAAGGGACTTTTAGGTCTTCCCTCAATGATCTCAGCAGCTGCTTTTCCCATAGAAGTATGTACATTATTATTGTAGACATACTCTACAAGACGTAAGTACTTTTCTCATTGTGAGTGTTAATCTACTTTGGTAACATAAGTCTTGAGTAGATCGAGTATCGTAAGATTGGCTATCTCACTTTGGCCATCCGTTTGTGGGTGATAGGCCAATGAGAAGTTTAATCTTGTTCCTATATTTTCAAAGAGACCTTTCCACCAAAAATTATTGGTCATTTTAGGATCTCTATTTGACACGATGGATGTTGGTAATCCATGGTGTTTGAAAATCTGTGATATGAAGAGAGTTGCCATTTGGTGTGCCTTAATAGTCTTTTTGACAGGAATAAATTATGCTTGCTTGCTAAACCTATTGACTATTGTCCATATTCCCGTATTCCCATGGATAGACTTGGGTAATCCAAAGATAAAATCCATGGATATACTCTCCCATGGTGAATTTGGGATAGGAAATGGCTAGAGTAATCCACGTTGCTTCCCTCTATCATACTTGGTATTTTGGCATACTACGCATTTTGAAACATACTCTTGTATGTCCACTTTCATGTTAGGCCAATAGAAATACATCTCTACCCCTCAAAGAGTCGGCTAAATACCTCTATGCCCCGCATAGGGAGGAGCATGGGATTCATACATAACTTTCTCATTACGAAGGGAATGGGTAACACATAGCCTATTGCCATGGAGAAGATAACCATCCTGCAAGGTGAATGGTTCCTCTTTCTTTGCCAAATCAAGGGCTGACATTATGTCTCTAAAGTGAGGGTTGTAGCTGTAAGGTCCCCAATCCCGCCGACGCCAAAAACGGGATGGTACCATTGAAATGTCTCTAGGCCTACTAAAATCAGAGTCCTAAACACAAAAAATTCCAGGGAATTCACCCTTACCATTGACAATGGTTTAGGTTTATAGCCCTAGAAAGAGACCTAGTCATATCTCGCAGTGGAAACGGGATCATTAAAAAAATCTCCGGCCCTATAACTTTATCATCCAGATTATGGTTTCCTTAGCCAACGCTTTTTTCCCCCTAACATATGTGAGGTCACAGCCATTGGTGGATTCCTCTTCCAAGTGAAGAAGTTTCTAAACGTTGTAGCACGCAGGAATGGATAGTTACCTGACTAATCAGGTCCACCCGTCCATGATTGACAACCTTAGTCCGATCGAGGGGGGGAGTATATGTCTCATGAATTTAATGCATTTCTGGCTAGTCGTGGGATAAAACACCAATTTATAGTGCCTTATACACCTCAGCAAAATGGTGTTGCTGAGAGGAAAAATAGGTCACTGACGGAAATGGAACTATGTATGGTCAAAAGTCAAGCTTTGCCGCATTCTTTTTGGCTTGAGGCCATCATGTGTGCCACTTATGTACTTAACAGGTGTCCTACGAAAGCTTTGCAGTCTATTACTCCATATGAAGCATGGCATGATAGAAAGCCTTCTATTGAGCACATGCGTGTTTTTGGCTGTTTGGCATATGCTTTGGTGCCACAAGTGCAGCGCAGAAAATTGGATGATAAGGCTGTCAAATGTATTTTTGTTGGTTATAGTGCTGAAAGAAAAGGTTACAGGTTGTATCATCCACAAACAAAACGTATTCTGGTTTCTCGGGATGTAGTGTTTGTGGAAGATTCTGTTCAGCCCTTGCTGTCTTGTACTAGAGATAGTAATGTAAGCTCACAGGACATTTATGACAATTTGTTGCCTCTTTTCAGTGGTGGAAATATGAATGTAAGTTCCAATGAGGCAAATGTAGAGCCTATGGGGGTTTTTGAAAATGTTACAGATCAGCCTATTACTGATGTAGATGTGCATCATGTACTTGATGAGGAAAGGGCTGAAAATGAGTAGGCTAGAGGTATGCCAAAATGGCTGGTGCACACTTTGCGTGACAGTAAATTGGATGCACCTTTGTCTAGTCGTACTCGTTCAGGCTCCCGCCATGCATCTTATGCATCAGATTGTTATGCTTTGGCTATGTCTAGTTTACATGATGTTGAGGAGCCTCTGTCTTTTGATGAAGCACAGAATTCAGAAAATTGGATGGCTACCATGCAATCAGAATATGATGCACTTATAGAAAATGACACATGGACATTATGTGATTTGCCTCCTGGAAAAAAGGCCATTGGTACGAAGTGGGTTTACAAGTTGAAACGCAAACTGGATGGTGAGATTGATCGCCATAAGGCACAACAAAAAGGCATAGACTATGAAGAGACTTTTGCTCCCACTTGTCGTATGACTACTGTGCGTTTTCTATGTGCATTGGCAGCTCATTTTGGTTGGGATGTACATCAATCAGACATTGTTACTGCTTTCTTGAATGGTGACATATTTGAGGAGATTTATGTAACGCAGCCTCGCAGTTTTGTCATAAAAGGACAAGAGGACAAGGTGTGCAGATGTAAGAAGGCTTTGTATGGGTTGAATCAATCTCCTCGTGCTTGGTATGAGAAAGCTGGCACTTATTCGGTTTAATGAGGCTTTCGTAACAGTCCAACAGAAAGCACATTGTATGTAAAGCGTGAGGGTGATGTACTTCTCATTGTGGTTCTTTATGTCGATGATTTGCTGATCACTGGACCAAATGAGAGAGATATTGCTGAATTTAAGGCTGATTTGAATGCTACTTTCAAGATGAAAGATTTGGGGCTGTTGCATCATTACTTGGGTATACAGTTTAAGCAGTGTGATGGTGGTATTGCCTTGTGTCAGAAAAGTTACATAGAGACATTCCTATGTAAGTTTGGACTTGAGGATTGCAAACCTATTGCCACTCCCATGGAAACAGGTTTGAAGTTGAGTCTACATGATGCTGGCGATCCTGCTGATGTCACTCTTTACCAAACTGTTGTTGGCTGCCTCATTTATGTATGCAACACAAGGCCGGATATTCAGTTTGCAGTCTCACAGGTCAGCAGATTTATGCATAGCCCAGGGTCTAAGCATTGGCAGGCTATCAAGAGGATTTTCCGCTACCTTAGTGGCACTTTACATCTTGGCTTGTCTTATCCCAAGGGGGGATCATTGCTGCCAAACTTACATGCTTTTTCGGACTCCAATTGGGCTGGTTGCTTTGACACGCGAGTGTCCACAAGTGGTTTCTGTTTCATGCTTGGCAGTTCATGTATATCATGGTTGAGCAAGAAGCAACCTACTGTGGCCACTTCGAGTCGTGAGGCTGAGTACAGGGCAATCTTCATAGCTACGATTGAGTGTGTATGGCTCAGACGCCTTATGGCTGATTTGGGTGTTGGACAGGACACTGCCAACACTATCTACACTGACAGTCAGAGCACATTGGCAGTTGCGAGGAACCAGTTTTTCATGCTCGCACAAAACACATTGAGGTGCATTACCACTATGTCAGGGAGAGGCTCTCAGCAGGAGAGATCAGCTTGGCTTATGTGCCAACACAGGACAACCTTGCAGATCTTTTCACAAAGTCATTGTCTCGTGAGAAGCTTGAAGCTTTCCGCAAAGCTTTGGGCTTACTCCCCTTTGTGGACTGATCATGTCCTCAGGGCTTGGCACTTCCCTTTACTCATGTGCAAACTCTCATTCACCGCATCACTCCAGGGGGCATTTGTTACCATATACATGTGGTAGTGATGTGTGTGCTAGGACCGCCGGGGCATTTTTTCCCTCTTTAGGAGGTTTTTTCCCCCATGCATTGTATATACGCCCATCACTCTAGGGTTATCTATCTTTCCATTGCACACTAAGTTATACACTCTCTATTGTGTGCCTTCAGATTCCTTCGTCTTCTCCAAGATGTGTGTATTTCTCTGCAACCCTAATTCCAACAGAGGAAACCGACTCATCCATGATGGTATCGCCATCATTACTCATTACCTGGAGTAAAATATTTCCAAGGAATCAAAGGTGTCTTGAGACAAGCTATCTTGAGGATGGTCAAACATTTCTTTTCTAGGTCAATCAGTCATAACCCAATCATTTCTTTCCTATTTACAATCATTGCTCGTTGGTTTCGTGGAAGTTACATTCCGTTTACAGCTAGTTTATCCTTCCTAACCTTACATTGGCAATGCTAACTTAAAAATGAACTTTTAAAGATTTTAAGTGAACAGAATAGAAATCCACCTGGGACCGCTCGTCCATGTGCTGTTGGGTGGGAGCCCGTAGACTTTCCTCTGTTCACCTATAGCTAGGCCCAGCCTCATGGTCATTAGTGGCTTTGTTTCTCTTGTTGCTAACATCCTCTTCCTCGGTAAGAGGATTTCCCCTGGTTCTCTTTGGAGCCATGTCGGCAGCTTTATAAAAAGACTTAATCGATTAAAATTTTAATTGAATAATCTTCTTTTTTTTCTTTTTTACCCTTGATAGTTAATTTGATGAGATATTCCTCCTGTAATTTTTTTATACTATAAGTAATTTCTCATAATTACCATTTAATTTGGGAAGCCCTTTAACTAGGTTTATCCTTGGTCTGTATTCCATTTTAGCCTTAGTAAATTATAAATTTCTATCGGCTAATGGATTACTCACCCTAAATTATAATTGAATATGTTCTATCTTTAGGAATTTCCATAAATTTGATTTATAACCTTTCCCTCCTATACTTATGATCTAATTTAGGTAAAATTTTACTGATAGTAATTTGTTATACCAACCATAATTTTCCCACCCTTCAATAGTGATTTTGGATCTCTGGTATTTATTTGGTAGTTAGATAAATTCATTTACTAATTTCCTTTCTCAATTTTATATGCAAAATTGGTTACTTTTAATGAAGATAAATACTTAAACTATTTATCTGAGGTTGGGGTATTGATCATGGATTCCTCAAGGTGCATTCTACCTCTCATAATTATATCAAAGGTTTTTGGATCAATTTACTATTTTTCCTTTTTATTTTCCCCTAAAGATAATGTAATTTTAATGAGATAATTAGGTAAACTAATTATATGAGCTTAACATAATTTTCATGCGTTCCCTAACATATAATTAACCTCTCATAAATAACTCAAAGCAATTTGAATTGATTTACTAATTTCCCCCTTTTAATTTGTCCTAAAAACAGAGTAATTCGGCTAAAGTAATTAGGTAAACTAATTATCTGAGCTTCATATAATTATCACAGGTTGTAATTAACCTCTGATAAATAACTCAAAGCAATTTGAATCAATTTACTAGTTTCTTCCTTTTAATTTGTCTTAAAAATAGAGTAATTATACTAAAGTAAGTAGGTAAATTAGTTATCTGAGCTTGACATAATTATCATAGGTTTCCTAACATGTAGTTAACCTCTGATAAATAACTCAAAGCAATGTGTATCCATTTGCTAATTTTCTCTATTTAATTAGTCCTAAAAACATAGTATTTCTACTAAATTAATTAGGTAAATTAATTATTTTAGCTTGACATAATTATCACGGATTTCTTAACATGTAATTAACCTTTGATAAATAACTCAAGACATTTTGAGTCAATTTGATTATTTTCCCCTTTAATTTTCTCTAAAAATAGTATAATTCTGTCTAATTAATTATGAAAATTACTCAAAAAATTATAAGATAATTTAACCAGCTTGATGACTGTCTACTGCAGCTCTGATAATTATCTCAATTTAATATAAACTTAATTAATAAATTTCCCATTAATGTATGATTAATTTAGATAATTTCAGTCCTAATATGATAGGATAATTAATTAGCTTAATATTCCCAAACTATAATTACAATAATCAGCAGAGAATATTTAATTAAGAGAGGATTTATGAGTATACATAGGCCTAATCTTTAATTTATTAAGAAAATAGATTAATCTAGCCTTGCTAATTAAGAAGGATTATGTTAATTATCGTTTAAGTTAATCGACTAGAGCTTAATCTCTAGTGATTTTTGCGTAGCTATCTCTCTAGATGAGAGAGAGTGTGTCAAGGCTCCAAGTCTAATTTTTTATAAAGGAAAGGGGGTCTTTTTATAGATTTTCTTGGCCCCGGGCACCCGGGCAGTTCGTGGCAGGTTTTGACACCCCAAGCAAGCCCCCAGCTTGAAGATGGTGCCAACTGCTGCTAAATCAGTCTCTAGCAGGTTTCCCCCAGCTCCACATTGCCCCCATACCTTCCAGAATCGATTTTGATTGAGTTTATTGATTTCTAATGATGAAAATTGGAATATCAGTTAATTCTAGAACCTTAGAATAAGAAAGTCTTTGTTAATAATTATTACTAAAACCATCCAGTTTTTATTAACTAATTGAATTCCTATTGTAACCTTCCAGGGCCTGTAACTTTTCCATTTTTTATCGGATTCTGATTCTAAAAATTACTAACCATAGTAAAACTCTTCTTATGATTCCAAAAATACCAATATTAGCCGTGTTTGAATCCTTCAACAGTGGTTTTCAAGTTAATTTTATAAGCTTGGTACAATTTTTAAGGTTTTGGAAACTGAAAATCTTACAATCACCCCAACTTAGGGAATTGAGATTTCCTCATCTCAACCAAAATTGGGAAAATCTTTGCGAAGTGATACTTCATCCTCCCAGGTGGCGTCTTCAATGGGGTAGTCCTTCCATTTTACTAAATGTTCTCTGATAACTCTGTTTCTTAGACTCCTTTCCCTAGTGTCAAGAATACAATCTGGTTGGAGTTCAAGAATTCCTTGCTTCTGCATCACAATCTGTTCGTCATCTAGAGTGTGATTTGGATTTGGGATGTAGGGTTTTAGAAGACTGATATGGAATACATTATGGACCTTGAGGTGCTCAGGCAATTTTAGTTTGTAAGCTTGATCTCACTGATTACTTTAATCACTTCATAAGGTCCACAATATCTGGGGCTTAGTTTTTTGTATTTTCCTAAGGATAAAGTGCTTCTTTTTTGCCGTACCCTTAGGAATACTTTATCCCCTTGTTTGAAAACCCGATCAGACCTTTTTTTATCAGCATATTGTTTTTGGCGGTCCTTGGCTGCCTGAATGTCTTGTCTTATGGCTTTGGTTTGGGCATGCATCTCCTCCAACATTTGCTTTGAAGATTCTACTCTTGTAGTAGGGTCAGAAAAGTTTAGGGGTGATATACATTCATGCCCATAAAGAGCATTAAATGGTGACATCCCAATGCTTTTATGAAAGGATGAGTTATAGGCGAATTCTACCAGAGGAAGAAATTGGATCCATTTCCGGGGTTCTCTACTACAATAGGCTCTAAGGATGTCTTCAATAACTTGATTCACTCTTTCTGTTTGGCCATTTGTCTGAGGGTGATAGGATGTACTGAAACATAGCTGAGTACCTAAGGATTCAAATAAAGCTTTCCAGAATTTTGAAGTGAATTTTGCATATCTACATTGACTATTCTCTTAGGAAGTCTGTGTAGTCTGAAGATCTCTTTGATAAAGAGACGGCTTATGTCTGATGCAGTGTAAGTTGTTTTTACAGGCATCAAATTGGATACTTTAGTTAGCATATCCATTACCACCATAATGGAGTCGTAACCCCCTTGAACAGTGGGAAGGCCTATTACAAAGTCCATGCTAATGAGTTCCCACTTCATTTGAGGAATGTCCAAAGGTTGAAGTTTCCCTGGCATCATTACTCGTTCAGCCTTAATCCTTTGACAGGAAAGACATTGTTTGATATAGCGAAGTATATCTCCTTTCATTCCTGGCCAAAAATAGCTTTTCCTTATGGCATTAAGGGTCTTTTCAGGATGGCTGGCAATTGGAGCGTTGTGTCCTTCATAAAGGATTAACTCCTTTAAGGTTGAATTCTTAGGAATGTAAAGCCATACTTGTAATAGAGAAGCCCATCCTCAAGTGAATAATCCTTGATTCTGTCTTTCTCTTTCTCTTTTAGGTCTTGTTGATTGATAACCTGTAGCAGTTTTTGATAATCCTTATCTTCCAGGGAAGCTTCCTTAACCTTGTTTAGGATTGGATTGTCCACTGTGGAAATAGCCCCAAGAAAAACCTTACGGCGAAGAGCGTCAGCAACCACATTCTCTTTCCCTGGTTTATATTTTATTTCAAAGTCATATTTTTTTAAGAGTAATATCCATCTTCTCTGCCTCATGTTGAGTGTTGCTTGTGAGAAAATTCATTTTAAACTCTGATGATCGGTGATTAACTGGAACTTCCCCTCTAGGAGATAGTGCCTCCAGAGTTTGACAGCTAGGAGTTCCAGATCATGAGTTGGATAATTCAGCTCGTGGATTCTTAATTTTTGAGAAGTAAAGGCGACTGGTCTGCCTTCTTGGTTTAAGACTCCTCCTATAGCAAGACCATTGGCATCTGTTACTCCTTCAAACTCTTGAGTGAAGTCAGGAAGTTTGAGTACAGGGGCTGATGTGAGATTTTGTTTTAGTTTGGGGAAACAATCCTCCTGTTCTTTTCCGCATGTAAGTTTGGCTGTCTTTTTAAGTAGCTGCGTCAAGGGTGCAACAGTAACTGCATAATCTTTGACGAAGATTCTATACCATCCTGTAATGACCAAAAATCCTCGAATCTCATTGATCGTTTTGGGTTGTGGTCACTCTATTATATCTTTAATCTTTGAGGGGTCTACTGAAATTCCTTCAAGGTTTATTATAAAACCAAGATAACTAACTTCGGGGCATGAAAAACACACATTTACTCATCTTGGCATATAACTGATGTTGGCGTAGAAGATGAAGTACTTTACGTACATGGCCTTCATGCTCTTTTTCATCCTTGGAATATACCAAGATATCATCGAAAAATACCAACACAAAATCATCCAGATATTCTCTGAATATATCCTGCATGAGATGGTTAAAAGTAGCTGGAGCATTCGTAAGACCAAAAGGCATTACGATTAACTCATAATGCCCATACCGGGTGTTGAAAGCAATTTTGTAAATATCTGCCTCCTTAATCCGGATTTGATGGTAACCTGATCTGAGATCAATTTTTGTGAATACCTTGGCTCCATGTAATCTATCAAGCAATTCATCGATGCAAGGAATAGGGTACTTATTCTTTACCGATACCTGGTTAAGTCCCCTATAATCGATGCAGAGATGTAAAGATCCATCCTTCTTCTTTTGGAATAGAATAGGCGCTCCCAAAGGTGAAATGCTTGGTCTTATGAAGACCTGTTCAATAAGTTGACGAAGCTGTTCCTTTAATTCAATAGCTTCAGGGAGGGACATTTTGTAGGGTCTTTTTGAAATTGGTTCACTACCTGGAAAGGTTTCTATTTCGTGGTCTATATCCCTTGGAGGAGGTAAATTCAAGAGATCTTCTGAAAATATATTCAAAAATTCCTTAAGCCATTCTGGAGTTGTGTTGTCCCTTGAATCATCTGCCTTATTAAGTTTTACTACAAATATCTGTTGCCCCTTCTGCAACCCCTTCAGAAGTCGATTAGCCTTAACTAAATGAGCCTTAGGCTTCCCATTTGATCCTTGTACTAATGTTTCTTCACTTAAGTGATTTTTGAAGGTTAAGTTCCCTTGAGCACAGTGAAATTGGGCTTCATTTTTAATTAACCAATCCATTCCTAGAATGCCGTCATAGATTCCTACTGGTAGAGTCCGAAAGTAAGATGAAGTCAGGATTCCCCCTAGTTCAAACTCAACTTCCCCAGCTGTAAATTGAGATAGAACCTCTTTCCCATTTGCTAGTTCTACCACTAATTTCTTGGTGGGATATTGGTTCAATTTAAGTTTCCTTAAACATTTAGGGGAGAGAAAAGAGTGTGTGCTGCCACAATCTATTAGTTCAAATTTTTCACCTTCTCTGTTTGCAGTGGTTTGGATGACAGCATACTGCTGCGAGCTCTAGGGTTATCAATGGTGGCAAAAAGAGTAGCTCTTTCATCTTCCTCATCCAGCAAGGTAGGCTCTCCTACTGCACCATAAGCTCTGGCTCCTCTACCTCTTCCTCTGCCTCATCCTCTGCCTCATCCTCTATTGCCTCTACCTCTTTGATTATTTCCTTGTCCTATCTGAGTCTGAGGAGTGGTTCCGGTAGCAACGGGGATTTTTCCCCTCAGGACATTGACTCTTGTAGTGTCCCATTCTATTGCATCCATAGCATCTGATGTTTGGAAAGGTCTGCTCTATAGTGGTTACACCTGACACTGCCCTCCGTTGATTTCCTTGGTTATAATTTCACCTTTCTCTTCCTCTAAAGTTATTGTAGTTGTAATAGCTCCTGGCAGGGGGATTTTCTTCAGCTGCAAGTGGTTTATCTCTTAGAAGAGCATCTTGAAGAGAGATGGGTCTCATAGCTTCCAAGCGGGTACTTAAAGGTTTGTTTAGTCCCTGACAGAAACGAGCAATCTGTTGTTCCATGGTCATTGGTGGTGTGTAACGTCGTAAGGCACATATTTGGTGTAGTACTCTTCCAAAGTAAGCCCTAACTGTTTGAGGGCGAAGAATTCATTCATTTTAATAGCTTGGTGAGATGGAGGAAGATATCTTTCTTTCACTATCTGCTTCATTCTTTCCCAGGAGGGACTAATGGAAGGGTTATCCCTACAGTATTGTTTCCACTAGATTTTGGCATCTCCGGTGAGTCGAAACATTCCTAACATTGCCTGATTTTCCGAAGCAGTTCCTGCTGCCAAGAAATAATCATCCATGGCGTCGAGCCAGGCTTCGGCATCACATTCTAAGTTGGTTCCTTCTCCCTTGAAAGTTGGGAGTTGAACTTGTTTTAACAGTAGTTTCTTTTCCTGGGTGGGAGTATAGAGACTTTTTTCATTTTCCTAGGTTTGTAGTTAATGAAAATCTTTTAGTGATTACACTACTTTTGTTTTGTCATGCAAGTTTTCTAATCTATATACTTTTAAAACAATGAAAACAAAAATCTGACAATCATTATCACCATCTTACTTAAACTACACAAGCATGTCATAAAACCATGGTATATACAAAGGTTAATACAAGACTGACTCATACTATGTACAAGATGGACTCATACTATATACAATGTGTAATTCAATAGGTCAACATCCTCTTTACCACTAGTGGGTCTGACAAGGGATCAAAAAATATGACATCTTTTGGTCCCCTAAACTTTGGGCCTACCCTCTGGGCCTAATCCTACCTGGGTATATTACTTTGGCTACCTGATCATATACCCACTGATTTTGTGACACTTCTACCCCATCTATAATAATGGTCTGATCTGGATCTTCAGTCCCACTGAAAAAGAAAACTTCGATGGCCAAAGTGTTTCTGCCCACTTGAGTCTTTTCAGATTGAGTGCAAACCCTTCTACCTATCCTGCATCAATCAAGAAAATTCCGCCAAACTGTGACCAATTGATTCCCCATGTAGGAGGAGGGGAAAACATTACATCTAACAATTGCATAATGCTCTTGCAAAGTACAAAGTTATTGGAGCTGCAAGCAGCCTCGAACATGATGTTGAAAATCACAAACTTTTGGTAAGCTTGGCAAATATTTTCCTATATTGATACGGAAATTCTCATTTCACAATATACCATAATTAAAAATGCAATACAACTTGTGCCTATTTCTTCAACTTTTACCCTCCTAAGGTCAGGACCTTATTAAACCATGCTCTGATACCACTTGTAAGGTCCTCAATCCCACCGACACCAAAAACGGGATGGTACCATTGACAGGTCTCTAGGCCTACTAAAGTCAGAGTCCTAAATACGAAAAAATTCCAGGGAATTCACCCTTACCATTGACAATGGTTTAGGTTTATAACCCTAGAAAGAGACCTAGTCTTGTCTCGCAGTGGAAACGGATCATTAAAAAAATTTCCGGCCCTATAACTTCATCATTCAGATTATGGTTTCCTTAGCCAATGCTTTTTTCCCCCTAATATATGTGAGGGCACAGCCGTTGGTAAATTCCTCTTCCAAGTGAAGAAGTTTCTAAACGTTTTAGCGCGCGGGAATGGATAGTTACTTGACTAATCAGGTCCACCCATCCATGATTGACAACCTTAATCAATCCCCACTTACCACCCTGCAGTCACACATGATTTTTGTGTTGTTTAATTACTACCACATTCTTTTCAGAATTAAAATAATGATTCCTTTTAACTTTCACAACTGCATTTTATTAAGACAACCTTTGAAAACAATATTGAAGACATTCTTTCAACAAACAAACATCTTTAGACTTAAGACAAGGTACTATCATTCTGAAGTATCTCTGACCAGTACTGGCTTGTTTCAAAACCACCTATACAAGGGTGAAAAAACGGCACCCATTCCTTATTTATAAAAACCGGGGTGGAAAAAGCCATCACCCAAAGTCCGGGCGCCCATACGCCAACCAGCTATCCATACAACCAGGCGGTTCCTCTAGGATAAACTTGAAAGTACTATCCACAAACACAAACAAGCACAGGGTAAAGACTCCACGCGTGCTGAGGAAACTGACTCATCCATGATGGTATCGGCATCATTACTCATTACCTGGAGTAAAATATTTCCAAGGATGGTTAAACATTTCTTTCCTAGGTCAATTAGTTCATAACCCAATCATTTCTTTCCTATTTACAATCATTGCTCGTTGGTTTTATGGAAGTTACATTCTGTTTACAGCCAGTTTATTCTTCCTAACCTTACGTATGCAATGCTAACTTAAAAATGAACTTTTAAAGATTTTAAGTGAACAGAATAGAAATCCACTTGGGACTGCTCATCCATGTGCTGTTGGGCGGGAGCCCGTAGACTTTCCTCCGTTGGCCTATGGCTAGGCCCAGTCTCATGGTCATTAGTGGCTTTGTTTCTCTTGTTGCTAACATCCTCTTCCTCGGTAAGAGGATTTTCCCTTGTTCTCTTTGGAGCCATGTCGACAGCCTTATAAAAAGATTTAATCGATTAGAAGTTTAATTGAATAATTTTCTTTTTTCCTTTTTTATCCAAAAATAAGGATTTTTGGAGTAAGTAGGTATCCTTGATACTTAATTTGATGAGATATTCCTCTTGTAATTTTTTTATATTATAAGTAATTTCCCATAATTACCATTTAATTTGGGAAGCCCTTTAACTAGGTTTATCCTTAGTCTATATTCCATTTTAGCCTTAGTAAATTATAAATTTCTATCGGCTAATGGATTACTCACCCTAAATTGTAATTGAATATGTTCTATCTTTAGGAATTTTCATAAATTTGATTTATAACCTTTCCCTCCTATACTTATGATCTAATTTAGGTAACAAATTACTAATAGTAATTTGTTATACCAACCATTTATGCTGAGGTAATTTTCTCACCCTTCAATAGTGATTTTGGACCTCTGGTATTTATTTGGTAGCTAGATAAATTCATTTACTAGTTTTCTTTTTCTATTTTATACGCAAAATTGGTTACTTTTAATGAAGATAAATATTTAAACTATTTATCTGAGCTTGGAGTATTTATCATGGATTCCTCAAGGTGCATTCCACCTTTGATAATTATATCAAAGGTTTTTGGATCAATTTACTATTTGCCCCCTTTTATTTTTCCCTAAAAATAATATAATTTTAATGACATAATTAGTTAAACTAATTATCTAATCTTGACATAATTATCACAGGTTCCCTAAAATATAATTAACCTCTGATAAATAACTCAGAGCAATTTGAATCAATTTACTAATTTCCCCCTTTTAATTTGTCCTAAAAATAGAGTAATTTTTGTGAAGTAAATAGGTAAACTAATTATCTGAGCTTGACATAATTATCACAAGTTCCCTAACATGTAGTTAACCTCTGATAAATAACTCAAAGCAATGTGAATCTATTTGCTAATTTCCCCTATTTAATTTGTCCTAAAAATAAAGTATTTATGCTAAAGTAATTATGTAAATTAATTATCTGAGGTTGACATATATATCATGGGTTCCCTAGCATGTAATTAACCTCTAATAAGTAACTCAAGACATTTTGAATCAATTTGATTAATTTTCCCTTTAATTTTCTCTTGAAAATAGTGTAATTCTGTCTAATTAATTATGAAAATTACTCAAAAAATTATAAGATAATTTTCCTAGCTTAATGACTGTCTAATACAGCTCTGATAATTACCTCAACTTAATCTAAACTTACTTAATTAATCTTTCATTAATTTATGGTTAATTTGGATAATTTTAGCCCTAATATGATAGGATAATTAATTAGCTTAATATTCCCAAGCGTTAATTACAATAATCAGCAGAGAATATTTAATTAAGAGAGGATTTATGAGTATACATAGGCCTAATCTTTAATTTATTAAGAAAATAGATTAATCTAGCCTTGCTAATTAAGAAGGAGTAGGCTAATTACCGTTTAAGTTAATCGACTAGAGTTTAATCTCTAGTGATTTCTGCGTAGCAGTCTCCCTAGATGAGAGAGAGTGTGTCAAGGCTCCGAGTCTAATTTTTTATGAAGGGAAGGGGGTCTTTTTATAGTTTTTCTGGGCCCGGGGCAGTTCCTGTCAGGTTTTGACACCCCAAGCAGGCCCCCAGCTTGAAGATGGTGCCAACTGCTGCTAAATCAGCCTCTGGGAGGTTCCCCCCAGCTCCACACTGCCCCCATACCTTCCAGAATCGATTTTGATTGATTTTACTGATTTCTAATGATGAAAATTGGAAGATCAGTTAATTTTAGAACCTTAGGATAAGAAAGTCTTTGTTAATAATTATTACTAAAACCATCCAATTTTTATTAACTAATTGAATTCCTATTGTAACCTTCCAAGGCCTGTAACTTTTCCAGTTTTTATCGGATTCTGATTCTGAAAATTACTAACCATAGTAAAGCTCTGCTTATGATTCCAAAAATACCAATATTAGCCGTGTTTGAATCCTTCAATAGTGGTTTTTAAGTTAATTTTTATAAGCTTGGTACAATTTTTAAGGTTTCGGAAACTGGAAACCGTACAGTAGCATACCCATCTATCATAGAGGATAGATCATTCTGAGTAGCTATAGACACTGCATTAACTTTTGTTCGTCGTGAAAGTGCATCGGCCACTTGATTGTGCTTATGAGCAATGTGAGCAATATGGAAATTATATTGCAAAAGAAAATTTTCCCACTTCATTTGTTTGGCGGAAAGCTTGGTTTGTGTCATGATATACATGAGACTTTGGTGGTCGGTTCATAGGATAAATGGAGTCCCCAATAGGTAGTGCTTCCATGTGTCTAGGACATGTAGAACAGCTAAAATCTCTTTCTGATAAATGCCCAAGGCTCGTTCATCCGTATTGAGCCTTCGGCTCTCATATGCTATGGCATACCCTTCTTGAAGCAAAACTGCTCCAAGGCAATCACCACAAGCATCACATTGAACCTCAAATGGCTTTTAGAGATCTAGAAGCATGAGGAATGGTTGGGAGGTAAGCTTCTCCTTGAGCTTATCAAAAGAATTTTTCTCCTTAGCAGTCCATACATACTTAACGTTCCTCTTAGTCCAGTCATGTAGTTGTCCTGCTATTTGAGAGGATTTTTCTATGAAGCATCTATAGTATGCGCACATACCAATGAAGCTTCTAGCTCATGTAGATTCCTTGGATTAGGCCATGCTTTTATTACCTCTCACTTTGATGGATCCATAATATGGATACCATCTTGAGAGATAATATGACCTAGGTATTGAATCTCTTGTAGGAAAAATTTGCTTTTCTTTTGATTGAGAAAAAGCTTGTTCTCCCTCAATGCTTTAAAAATCACTTGGAGCTGTTGTTTATGTTCCTTCAATGACTTGGAGTAGATGATGATATCATCAAGGAACACTCTAGTGAATTTGCGGTAAGGTCTAAAAAATTTCTCCATTAGACGACTGAACATAGCTAGTGCATTAGTCAAAGCCAAAAGACATGACTAGATATTCATAAAGACCAAACGCTGTGCGAAATGCGGTCTTTAGGATATCTTCATCCACTATCCTTATTTGATGATAGCCACTTATAAGGTCAATCCTACTGAAGTAGGTAGAGCCTTGTAGCTTATCAAACACATCTTCTACCCAAGGCACAAGAAATTTGTTTTTGATAGTGTTAATTATAGTTTAGTGCTCGATAGTCCACACACATATGGTATGTACCATCTTTCTTTTGCACTAAAAGGACTAGAGAACAAAAGGGAGAGGAACTAGGCCTCACCATGCCTTTGTCTACCAAATCATGTACTTGCCTCATGATATCCTCTTGTTGAGCTTGTGAGACTCAATAAGGAGTCTTGTTAGGTGGTGAGCTTCCTAGAAGGAGCTCAATGCAATGGTCATCATCCCCTCGTTTTGGAGGTAATTTCATAGGGATATCATCGATGAACACATCTTGGAATCCTTTTAAAAACTCAGACAAGTCTAACTCTTCTTGATTCCTACCATTTACATTTGATGAAACATTAGGATCTTTTAGAGACTCTTTGACAAAAAATCATGTACGCAAAAACTAAGCTCTTCATTGATTTATCAAAATCAGGAGGATTTACAAGTGGAATAGTGCGACCATGTTCACTAGCATCTATATACATGCTATATCCCATGTAGGTGAAGAAGATTCTTCTTTCAGGGAATTTCATATTGGCAGCCATGCAATCAGACCATGGCGCCCCAAGGATAGCATCCTCATGTTGGAGAGGAGAGATGAAAAAGTCTTATTTGTCGACATAGATTTGGACATGAAGCCTCAACTTCCCAATCAAGGGAGTAATAGAGGCTTGTTGTCCCTTGAAAGCTCTATCAGCCATTACCATATCTCCCATCTCAAGAGCTTGAATGCCCAACTTGGTGGCCAACTCCGTTGGTATGAAGTTGTGAGTAGAGCCAAGGTCAAGCAAGATGAATGCATCATGCTCTCTTACCTTTTCCCAAGTATAGGAAAGTGATGATCCTTTGCAATGAACATCCTCTTTGGAGCTTCGATGGTAGAAGCCCTAGGAGTCTCATTGCAAGCATTCTTCTTGGGGAAAGAACAATAGCCATGTCCTTGCTCCCCACACTTGAAACACTTATGGTCCTTGTGAAAAGCTTCAAGCTCTTCAAGAGAGAGTTTTTTTTTGCCTTTGTAAACTCCCTTCTCCTTGGACCGATTGTTGTTGTTGTTGTTGGAAGTGCCTTGGGAAGAATTTTGAGCATTGGTTTTTCCCTTTGCATCATTTTTGTCTTTGTTTTCCATGGGCTTGACATTCCGTCTAGCCCCTTGATGGAAATTGATACATGAAGCAACCATGGTGTGATAGATTACTTCGGTGATAGAACTAGGCCGTTGAGAGTTGATGTATTCGGCCATCTCTTGAGGTAATCCTGCAAAGAATTGCTGCAATCTATCTTTTGAAAGATAGTAGCCTTGAGATGTAAATTCCAAAACTTGTTTACATACTTGTGGATAGACTCATGAGAGAGAGGCTTCAAGCTACACCATTCAGTAAGCACTTTGTCCTTTGCATAGCTTGCAAGGAATTTCTTCGTGATGGAAACTCGTAGAGTTTTCCATGTCTTTGGGGCTTTGTCTTTTCCACGAAGGCTATCCCACCATTGACGAGCTGATTTTTGGAAGTGCATAGGTACATGGTGTAGCTTGGAGGACTCTTTGAAGCCCTCATCTCCAAAGGCCACATCAAATTGCTCGAAGAAGGCCAACACTTTGTCGGTAGCACCAAAGGTTCCATCATAGGTGAGAAAAGAGATACTCTTTCCTCCCTCCTTGAACTTCTTTAGATTTTGTGACATTCGCCATGTAGGGTATGACTTTTGATGTTCTTCCCTCCTGTATTCTCTAGGAGAATAGCCATAGCTTTCATTGGAAGAGGAGGAAGTGAAGAAGAAGGAGAAGAGGGTGACCTCTTTCTAGCCCTTTTACTCCTTTGTTTCCTCTCTTCCCTTTTGGAATGACGAGGAGAAGGACTATGTGTGTTGATCTTTTCCTCTTGGGAGGAGTGGGCGATCGTCTAGACCACCGTCTTCGTGGAGCCACATCTTCACAGGAACTTAAAATTTCATTGCTTTCTTGCTCTTTGGATTCCTCCTCTCATATGGGAGAGAGTCTTCTTTTGGGGGTCTCTTCAAGAGGCCTCCTAATCTCTCTCTCCTCTTGGAGAGGAAGGAAAATCCCTTAAGCACAAAGTTGCAAAGCAGGGTTACCCATAGCTTGCTGCAACCTAGTAATGAGATAATTGACAAACATGAGGGCATCATCATAAGCACCTTCATGTGTAAAATCAAAGCTATCAATGTTCATTCTACTCTCTTGGTTATTGTCATCCATGTTAACAAAATTTGTGTACGTACTTAGTGTATGCTTTGGCAATTCAAAACCTTAGTTGCCACTTCTCTTAGCCTTTGAAAATTGGCTCTTAAGTATCTACACCCACGGCTCAAAGTGGTTAATTATGGAGAGTAGTGGAGTAGGTCTAACATAGCAGAGTTGCTAAGGGCTATCTCCTTTTAGACTTCTTATGGCTCAATAATGGTAAAGCCGTAGGCAAGTCTAGAAAGACTCCATTATTAAGTCCAAAGCTCTCGAGGTGTGCACCATATCCCACATAGTGGGCTCAACAAAACCGATAATAGATCCAAGTTCCACTTACCCTAATACAATTAACAACATCAACCATTTATAGGCTACTTAAGGACCTCTCTTCTTAAGCAAGAAAACAGAAACCAAATTCTATGATATCAATGTAATGGAATTGGCCTATTAACTTGAGAGTAGCGGAAATTAATGAGAGTAAAGTTTGGGAAATTACTTTGTGAGCATAGCGGGTAAACATAAGTGATGGTAGCAACATAAATATAGCATTTAGTTGACTTGGCATGAACAACAATTTTGCAAGAGAGAAAATTTAGAGAACATGACAACAGTCAAGGACCGGATTTATGTGGAGCCGGCAGCCCCCCCTACAATAGGCATTTGTATTAAAGGTCAAAGGACTTTTACACTAACTATTGGAGTTCTTCAATGAAGCTAACCCTAAGGTCTTATGCTCAATTGGTTAGCCTTGCTCTTTGATAGACCATATCTCATTTGGGCCCCTTTACCATTGGCCTCGTGTTGAGATAGATTTATAAGCACATGTCTATATCTTAACCCTTCTTCCCGTTTATTTACCCACATTAAATGATAATTTTAATATGAGAAAATCATTGGGTTGGTTAGATATTAATTTTATGACAGAGAATGTAATATGATAGCCCATAGGTGTGTGTAAATAGTGTAAATAATAGCAAAAAAACAAGAAATATTATAATTTTCACTCTTGTGTGTTTTTTGGCCAGAAAAGTGATCAAAATGGGGTAATCCACAAAAATATGGCCGTGTATAGTGTTTATGTGTGTTGAGGTAGTTTCTTTTTTAAAAATAACTTTTAGATTGGTTTTGTACGTTTCTTTTAGCTTTTCTAATTAAAAGGCCAAAAATAATAAATAAATGCCAAACAAGCGCCGATGGAAATATGAAAGATACCCAATGATTAGGAAGAAGGGATAGACAAGCATGTCAAATCTTGTTCAATTTGGACGACGGTGATGGGAGGCCTAAATTATGCGTATGGGAGCTGATTCTGCAAAATCTTCAAAAACGTGGCCATCAGAGTCCAAATTAAAAAAAATTCTAAAGGAAAGTATACCTCATGATTTATTTGGACTAAGTGAGGGGTTTGAGAGAAAGTGAGTAGACTGTAGGGAAGTAGGCCAAAAGTAGTCTCATTCTCACTAGTGACTTTTTGGAGAGAGCTCTCAGAAGCTTCTTGCATGCACGTTCAATGCAAAAATGATTGTAACAATCATCCCGATACACCAAATCCAACCAAACTTGAAGGTATCCATAGTATAATACCAAGTTTTTGTAGAATTTGAAAAACCTAACTAAATTTTGCAGATTGAACATTCCCACAATCTTAGATTGTGATTTTGTCGAGATCCAAGGGAATGTATAGATAATAAGCTCAATTTTTCCCGGTGTCCGAATTGAATTTTGACTTCACAAGAGGCTTTCCCATCGGTGCTATAAGCAATGTACCTAGGTGGGAATGAAATAAAATACCATTCGGGGCCTATGGCATTGGCTCGGAGGACTACAAAGCATAATATTTTACCACGGTCACAAATATATTTTGAATGGGAAAAAACTTGGTAGGGAAACTCCCTACAACCTATGGGACCTGTATAAGCCTAGACTAAACAAAATGACCACTACCAAGTGTCTGGGACAAAACACTAGAGTCAAAGGACAAGGTGAAGAGAACCACTTAAGGGGATCAAAATAAGATTAAAAAGGAGCTAGAAGTTACCTACTAGGCCCATAGGACAAGTGTGTATCACTAGATGTCAATTTGGTCAAATATTTGCAGGGGTAGATAATAAGCATAGTTTTCACCCCAACTTGCACTTTTTCATCCACAAATCTCTTCCACATGGTGCATAACATCACTAAACCCACAAACATCACAAAAATCACTTTCACTTTATTCCCACCATCAAAAAATACACTTGTGCTTTCAACTTTAAAAATTTATCCCAAGGGAACACACACAAATCCAAAAAATTACAAGATCACATGCAGAGCTATGGGACATCATGGTCAACCATCCCAATGAAGAAAAAAGCAAAAAAGTTACAAAAACGGTATCATAGATAATAAGTGCAATTCTTATTGTGTGATGCTAGAATGAGCCCCAACTTTGCAAAATTTTGCTATCATCAACTTCATTATATTGTTAGAAGTCTACACATCAATTTTGGGCAAATTTGTAATCCCAAGAATTTGCACCAACACTTAGTCATTTTCAAAATATTTTCAACCAAAAAAATACTCTAATCTGACATTCATGCATCCAAATTTCTCCAAAAGAAAAATCCCACATATTTTCAATGCATATAGCCCATGTGTACCGAGACACAAAAACTATACAAAAGTCCATCCAACAAGAGATAAAATAAAAAAATATGTGCAGATAGAGCTGAAAACAATTGAACGAGACAAGGTCCCAGAGAAAATACTGAAGGAATGGATATGAGTGAAAAGAAATCAAGACAAGATCTATCATAGTAAGAAGAACAACAAGGAGAATAATAAGAAGAAGGACAACCAGAGATTGGTGAAGCAACAACCTCTCTACTAGGTGATATAAAATAAGTGGATGAGTATGCCCAGTTTTCACTACATCATAGAAAAGATGAAGAGTAACGTATACACTAGGCAGAGAAGGATAACCAAGGTGGAGGTCTTGAACCAACATCTTGTAGCTTGACTTGAAGTAGCAGAGACTTTGGTAGAAGAATTCACTACCCTATATAAGAAGTCGCAAGCTAAAATCAAAATCTTGGAAGAGACAAACACAAAACAATTTAATGAACTCAAAGAAATGGCAAAATTTGTGGAAATGTTGATGACTATAGGTGAGATTCATGAGAAAAGAATACAAAATCTAAATATCACAGTGCTTGATACAAATGCACATGCTCAATGAATATTGATGAGAGTGCACAAATGAGGTGCATGTACAGAGGCAGAGAGAGAGAGAGAGAGAGAGAGAGAGAGAGAGAGAGAACATAGGATATGGGTGGAGTAGTTCAACACACTGTGTGTGAGAGAGCCCCTTATTATTCTATTTATTACATAATAAGGTGTGTACAAGTGATGAGGGCTTGGATGCCTCTGTCATGTCCAAACGGGGTATGAGGCACACCACTTTTACCCCAAAAATTTGCCACTTAAAGGTGAATGTGCCAATAAGTGGTACTACTATAGGACCTAGTAGTATATATAATAGGTATAGGGAGGAAACTTGACTCCACCTATGCCCATTGGCTCTCTCAAAGTTGATGCATGCCATTGTATAGGCTTTAGCGGTGTGTAAAAGCATATATCCTAGCTAAAATCATCATGCATACCGTATAGGTATTCTCTAATGTCACCTGCATTTCTCCATGATGCATCATGCTAATGCCAATCATCACAGGATTGACAATAATAACTGCAAACACTCCCACTATAGCTGCTATGTTGGGTCTTGGCAGCACTAATAGGTCATACATGAGATGCCCAAACGCTAATGAAATGTGCACAAACCTAGCTTCCCTTGTGCTAGCACCACCAAAATGTAGCTCTAGGGAATCTAGAACCATAGTGTTGCTACATGCAAATGCACTCTAACTCCAAAATGGCAGGCAAAATGCACTTGCAATGGAAATCTAACTGCTCCGTGTATCGTCCAAAGAATTGGATAGAATCCTGAAATGCACAATCTCCAAAACAAGGCACCTCAATTAGAGATTGTTTGACAATGGCTCCCAAGAATCCCAACTTGGCTTCTTTTGCTACTCATGCTTGCTACTCCAAGATCCACAGACACAATGAGACTTTGATACTACATTAAGAAAAAGAGAAGGATAGAGATTGAGCTCTTACAACAAGTATGTGTGTGTGCACACACACATAGAGATAAAGGAAAAACCTTCTACTTCTTCTTCTTCACTAAGTCAAGATAAGAAGTCTACAAATCATAAAAGGGAAAGTACAACATAATGAGAAATTAGTACAATAGTCTATTGTGAACCACTAGTGAGTGAGTTGGATGGATAAGTGTACCATCACTTCGATAGGTAGACCAAGTCGATGTAGTCCAGTTGTAATATCACTAGAGAAGATATGTGTATCTACCAAGGCACGCCAGTGATGATGACTATTGGTGATAGTCATTCAGGAGAGTACATGTTGAGCTTGACATCTCAACAACTTTTTATGCTTGTATCTCCCTTTTATGAAGTGTGACTACAAATTTGTGATTTGAATTATGATCACAGGTGAAATCTCTTCTAATCAATGTAAGCTTCTTGAAAAGTTTCCATATTTTTGGCATGACCATTTACCTTGCTTTTTAAGCTCTTTGTATTCAATTTATGCATCTATATTTGACTTTTTGAGCATAGGAATGGATAGAGCTGTAGATAAAGTTGTAGAGTGTATTAGACATCAAAACTTAACTTGCTAAAGTTAGGCTATCATGATTCATCTATCACATTGTTTAGTGCATGAATCAATTTGGGAGTTTGAGACCATAGGAATGTTATATTTGCTTGTACCTACTTACTTAGTGAGATTGGTTTTGTTTCGTGCACTTTAGCTCAATGAAGCAAGAAATTGAGCTTGTAGCTAGAAGACTAGATTTTAGTGTCTAGCTCACACTTGAAACTAACACTTGATTAGGAGTGAGTTGTGACTAGCCTTTTTTCAAGAGATTGATAACCTCTTAGAGCCTACATGCACTAGTCAGATCATCTACGTCCCATGGATTGACAATTTTGGATGGTGTTTCTTATTCTACATGTGGTATAGCATGGCTGGATGGCCATGAATAGTTGGTATGGATTGATCATTTTGGATGGTGCTTTCTATTCTACATGTGGTATAGCATGATTGGCCCTGAATAGTTGATGTGATTGCCTTATTATGTTCTAAGTAATAAGTTATTGATTGTTTTAGATGTATTCATATGTTTGACTTGTCAGTTAGTAAGCGATAACTATTAATTGATACAATTGATTTATTATGTTCTAAGTTGAAAATGATGAGCTATTGATCTCTTGGATTGGTTGACATGGTTTGTGTTGTGTTGTTAAGTGTAGATGATGTCTGAGATTATTGGCTTTTAAATGTATGATATAATCATGTTGTCACTATATATGATTGGGGTTGGCACCTAGTACTAATGTTTTTTTGGTTTATGATATCGTTTCTACATGAGGTAGGTCCATGACTATTGGCTGGTGATATAGGGGTATCATGTGATTCAAGCACATGGATAATAAAGGGGAAATCCTATGGTTGATTCTATTGTTTTTTATGCCAATCACACCACCAAAGGGGGTTCTCAAAGAGATTGATGTCTAAACTTAGGTATAGATTCACTCCACTAATCATGAGTATTGGAACACTTTCAAGGCTTGAGCGCTTGAGGTAGGTAAACCAACCCATATTACCAGATTAAGATAGGTTGGGTACTACCTCACTACCAACAAAGAAAGATTCTCCTTTTTCACGAGCTTTTCCACAAGGGAGCAGATCAAATGGGTCTCTCAATTGATCCCAAAATGGTCCATGGCTTCACTAGAGTAGTAGATACACTTTTATATGCTTAAGATTTTTATGGTGCTAAAATCATTTCATTATATTCTATTTGGATATAATAAAAAGACTATCTCACTCATACAAGAGGTCATTTTCTCACCATACACATAAAACTTGCATCCACCCATAGATGAAGTCTTTGCACAACCAAATACATCAAAATGCACTAACTCTAACACATTTTTTTTTACATGCTTGACATAAAAAAGGGTGTCTTCACTTGGTGAGCCTAAGGTGCTTTTTTGATTCCTTGAGCCTATAAGCATGCACTTGGCATCATCTAGGTCATTGCCCTTGAAATCGGATGGTCAGCAATAAAAAAACAAAATTTTGCATTAGTAATTTGTGCAATAGCATTGACAAGTAGCATCTTCATAAACACAACCCTGCTAATGAGGGGACCGCCATTGTTGAAGCATTGCTGTTGTGATGCACTACAATTGAAGCATGCTAATGACTGTCAGTGTAGTCCTCTTGGTGCAGTCGAAGGTGCAAACGGTGGCGTTATAGTGCAGTTGGAGGTGCAATCAACTACAGAGATGCAGTGTTTTTCCTTGTGCTACTAATTCAGCTTGTTGGCCATACCTGCCATCTATTTTCCTGAGAAAGTGTAGCAGAGCTGATCATGGAATAGTGAGAAGTAGAAAATGTTTCTAAAAGAAGAAGAGAGAATTATGGCGCTGACTACTAAGCTTTTTGAGTACTTCATCAAAAGTTTTCTCACCAACATGGATGCCATTCTTCCTCTTAAAAGAACGACTCTACGGACAAGACCCTTGTTTTGCTACCATAAAAAACAACTTAGAGCTTTCCTACCCTGCGGAATCACCTAGAATCTAATAGTACGGGGAGGCATATCCCAGATGGGGAGTGTGTCATTGACTTTTTATGACCTTTGAGGTGCACCACAATTTTCTTTCTAGTTTTAGAACTTTCCATCAGACTCATTATATTTGGTACCATTATATTTTGTACTGGCATTGTGTATTGATCAAGTACTTCCATGTTGCATGTAGCATAATTGTCTTTTAATAGTAATGTATGTTTGGTGATGCATAATGCAGGAGTGCTAGAAGAATGCTAGAGTCTTGGAGATAGGCACCACAAAGATAGAAATAAGTGGATGGTCAAATTTAAGATTTAAAAGTGGCTATGATGTCAATGTTGATTTTGATAAGATAAGGTAGCAGATTGATCTGGATAGTGAGCACATGCAGTTCGATGGGAGTGTAGAAGCACCTAACACAGTCCCGATAAAGCTTGAAGGGACATAAAGAAACATGCAGATCAAGATGATGCAGAGGGATAGCGGCCAATTAGCACAGCTCTCGCCATTAGCAGCACAAGCGTTTCCAAACATAACAAAACATGCAAATTGAGAGTTTCTTTGCATCAATAACGTAAACTCTTTGTAATTACTAGGAGCTGAAACTCACAAAGAAGAGAATCTCTGCAGGAACAAGAGCAAGGTAGTCCAATTTGTGTTCTTTGTTTCTCAGAACATAGAGCATTTAGATAAATTCAAGGACATATTGATGATTATCGATCGCTCAATGCATGTGCATGCTACAAGAGAGGTGATGATGACAGTATGCGGGGCATCTCTCTACTAGCCGTGCTTCAATCCCATCATCCTCTCCACATGCAGCCATGTCTACTGCTGGCCCTATCTCTATCTGCTCCTCTCCACAATCGACTATTCTCTGTTCAAGTTTTGCTTCCTTTTTGTCGCAACTCTATAATAAACCATGCACCGTTCGTGACGTAGAGCATGAATTTACCTCTGATTCCTTTTAATACTATCTCCTGAATATTTGTATTTGTCATGATTCCTGTTTTGTGTCTGACATAGAGGACATATATTCACAATAGTGGATGTTTCAATTGCACAAGGACAACTCCAGCTTGATAACACTGCAAGGTCTGTTATCTGCATTCAATTTCCCTTGTCTATGTGTTTGCTTGGCACAACACATAAATGCTACTGGGTAGGGCACGGATTCCGTTTCTTATAATTTTTGGAGAGACCACAATGCCAACTCTCCACCATACTTTTGTATGGCACTCCTACATGACGTGCACTATATTTTAATCACTTTATGACACTTCATTGTTGTAAGATGAAATGTTTAACTATTCACATTGCTTTTATGTAGTTTGACTCAAACATTGTCCTCTAGCTATAACAATTGCACGACATCCGTACATGACTATCAAGTCGGTAGTTCAGTTTAATTTTTATAGTCTATCGATGCTTTTTATTTTTTTTAGTACAACTTGTGTACTGCAATACTCGATGCACTATGTACAAGTCTACTCTATTCCTAGGTGGTTGATGTCAATCTACATTTCTCCTTGTTTGGCAATGCATTTTATGTATGGTAGGCCAGCGTTCTCCTCTACATAACCATCATGTAGCACGGAGATAACCCTTTGTTCCATTGTTTTTCTCCTCAAATATGTTTTGCACCATGTTTTGTGATTGACAGCCAAGACCATCCAGTTATGACAACACATCTCTCTCTCTCTCTCTCTCTCTCTCTCTCTCTCTCTCTCTCTCTCTCTCTCTCTCTCTCTCTCTCTCTCTCTCTCTCTCTCTCTCTCTCTCTCAGGTTCTACAAAAATAAGGAAAAATTAAATATGTTTGATTTAGAGTAATAAATACACATACAATTCTTTTTAAAAGTTCACCATGTCATGAAATTGGACCATTTTACAAACAGGTATAGAGGTAATCAATCATCGTATATGCAACTCTCTTTTTTCTAAATTCTAATGCACTTTGTACTTGTTTAGTATAGTGCTAGATTCTTGATATTAATATGCACATGTTATGTTATGTTCTATAGATGTTCTATAGCAATGCCCACCAAGCAAGACTAGTTCCTTTCTTCCCAAACGAAAAAACCCCACAAGCATTATGTTTGTCAGCCACCACCTTAAATAGTGACAAAACATGTAAACAAGATCTTGAACCTACAATGTTTTTAGCCTTTGCACATTTTCATGCTATATGCTTATGCTAGATGCCAATATGTGTAACAACACTTGACCTTGTGTAAACATGACACCCTCCATCTCAAAAACATCCATATCAAGGGTGAAAATTTTCCTACCTTATTAGCTTGTGCAATGAGCCTCCCATTCTTCTTGTACTCCTCAACATTGAGACCATCATAATTGAGCCTAAGCTACAAACTATGGTCTACCATTTTCCCAAAGAAGTTAAGTTCTTTGTAATGTTGGGTACATGCAATACATCAGCCAGACATCTATCAAAGGAAAATGGCATATGCAGAGTCGGACTCCCTATATCATTTGATTCCCAATTTGATGGAATGTGTTGTATCTAGCATCAACATAACTAGGCCCATTAGGAAAAAAATGGATTGTCCATGGGCCTTGTAAGAATCCCTAATTTCAAGGGATTAGAGCTTCAATTGTTAGCACTACAGGGGACACAAAAACTACTAGTAGGCTGCAAAGGGGTTTTGAGCCTCTTGAATGCATGTAGAGACATTAGAGATATATAAAATCTTGTATTTTCATATTTGTGCACACAACCATTTTATTCTTGTATTTCCAAGAAAAGGGTTTTGGAGCCTTTTTCAATCACGAATACTCAAATTTTTGAGTGTTATCCCTTATTTTTGGAAAGGCTTCATAAGCATAATCGAATATTTTTCAAAAAGTAGGTCATCTTTTTGAGTGATAGCGAATATTTAAAAACAAATCAAGTTCACATGGGCACATAACGACGGGTGAATGCTGGCAGGAATGTACCGTTGTGACAGCCATGTCTTCATAAAGATGTACGTGGCGTCGAGCAGAAAATAATAGGTGGCATCTGCGCTAGCAGTAGGCACGTCTGAGGGCGGCATCCTTACGATGATGTGGCATCTTATAATAGGCCAAGCTCACTGCATGTATGGAGTCGCCTGGCACGCGTTAAAGCCTCACAATGAATGGCGCTACTCCCCGCGTTTTCGAGCCTAGCAAAGCGCTACTTATAACCAAGTGCGTCCAATCAGCAACATACGCCTAGCCTCGTCTCTGTTGTCCCACCCTTCGTACATTTGAATTTCAAATAATGAGTAACATAGCATTAAATTTAGATGGCCATTATTCCATTCTGTGCAGCCTTGAAAATTAACATGGGGTATCTTGAGTATGACAGCTATACAAAGATAACCAGTTTTCTACAAAAGAAAACCACCACCTGGCTACTAAAAAGTGGATTTGGCCTAGGAAAACTAGTGAAGGAGGGGACAAAGCCATGACACACCTACAATTTTGTAGGCACTAGGTGATATCCCAAGTCTCACCTCATTGGACAGTTCCTAAACACCCTTTAATCAAAGAGGCCCATGTTGAGTCCATATTTTTCCTAATGCCTTTCAAGTTTTAGGTCCCTAAACCATGCACCATGACTAGTCATGTGATTTGACGCATTTAAATGCACGTATCACATATTTTCGCCTCATTTTGATAGATTTGGCATGTCTTAATTTTGTAGCAGTGTCATAACTATTCTACTTCCTTCTTTGTGGACAACCAGGCTCAATGTGGTCTTGTCTCAACCTTTGCTACAATTATCGGTTACATTACTTTTGAGAAAGTTACCGTAACCTCTTTGACTCCTCCTTCCTTGAAATTTTACTTTCTCTACTTCTTTCTTTGTGGACAACCAAGCTCAATGTGGTCTTGTCTCAACCTTTGATGCAATTATTGGTAACATTACTTCTGGGAAAGTTACAGTAACCTCTTTGACTCCTCTTTCCTTGAAAGTTTATTCCACCACTTGCATTTTTTATTTGATTGTATACGTTTTTTTATGTCCCATCTTGGCCACCTTCTTGACTTGCAACCCATCCTCTGCGTATAACCTTTTTTATATTAGGAGATTTCTTCAATATTTGTGTACCTTGTGAAGACAATTCTTCATCAATGTCCTTCTTTTTCACAATCAACATAGATGAAAATTTTGGAAATATTTTGTCAAGTATGAATAAAGGTCAACAAATACTTGTGCAATGGTCCTAAATTATTCAAGCAAGATTTTCATCCTCATCAACTGTTATGCCAATAGGTGCAAGGGACTCAATATGTCTCATTCTTCAAGACATTTTCATCTACATACATGCCTTTTTTCTATATAGGATTGAGCTTTGTGTTCAATTGCAACTTCATTGCCTTGTTGTAGAGACCCAAACCTCCTCCGTGTTCTTGCATGTGCACACACTCTAGCTAGAAAATAGAGGCCAAATCATGCTAAAAAATGCAATCCAAAAGACTACTTAGATTCCCAAACCGTATAATTTTCCACAAAAAAATTAAAAATTGGAAACCATTGCCGATTTCTTCCTAAAGACTCTAGGTTGAATATAGTACCAACATGCTAGAGATGAGAATGGAGAAACCCTTACCCTCAACTACCTCTTTTGCTAGTTTTGCTTACCACTCATAGCCCTTAGCCATAACTAGGCTCTAATACTATTGGAATTATGGTTTCAGGAAGACACACACAGCTTGGAAAAACCAAAGGAAGCTCAAGGCACACAACAGGGAGTGTATTACTTAGTGTGCAATGGAAAGATAAGATAGCCCTAGAGTGATGGGCGTATATATAATGCACGGGGGGGAAAAACCTCCTAGCAAGGGAAACAATGCCTCGACAGTCCTACATGTGTTTACATAGATCACTACCACATGTATATGGTAACAAATTCCCCCTGGGAGTCACGCGGTGAACGCGAACTGGCACATAGAGTATAGGGAAGTGTCATGCCCTGAGGACATGATCAGTCCACAAAGTGGAGTAAGCCCAAAGCTTTGTGGAAAGCTTCAAGCTTCTCACAAGACAATGCCTTTGTGAAAATATCTACAAGGTTGTCATGTGTTGGCACATAAGCCAAGTTGATCTCTCCTGCTGAGAGCCTCTCCCTGACATAGTGGTAATACACCTCAATGTGCTTTGTGCAAGAAAGAAAATTTGGGTTCCTCGTCGCAGTTGTCAATGCTCTGTGATTGTTAGTGTAGATAGTGTTGGTAGTGTCCTATCCAACACCCAAATCAGCCATAAGGCGTTTGATCCATACACACTCAATCGTAGTTGTGAAGATTGCCATGTACTCAGCCTCACAAATTAAAGTGGCCCCAGTAGGTTGCTTCTTGCTCAACCATGATATGCATGAACTGCCGAGCATGAAAAAGCATGTAAATCTGGCAGCAATGATCCCCTCTTGGGATAAAACAAACCAAGATGTAACATTCCTCTCAAGTAGGGAAAATTTTTCTTGACAGCCTGTCAATGCTTAGACCATGGGCTATGCATCAATCTACTGACCTGTGAGACTGCAAACTGGATATCCGGCCTCGTGTTGCATACATAAATGAGGCATCCACTAGTTTGGTAAAGAGTGACACTGGCAGGATCACCAGAATCATGAAGACTCAATTTCAAACTTGTTTCCATGGGAGTGGCAATAGGTGCAATCCTCAAGTCCAAACTTACATAGAAATGTCTCTATGTAACTTGTCTGCTGACACAAGGCAATACCACCATCACACTGCTTAAATTGTATACCCAAGTAATGATGCAACAACCCCAAATCTTTCATCTTAAAAGTAGCATTCAAATCAGCCTTAAATTCAGCCATATGTCTCTCATTTGGTCCAGTGATCATCAAATCATCCACAATGAGAAGTACATCACCCTCACGCTTTACATACAATGTGCTTTCTATTGGACTGTTACAAAAGCCTTGCTTGAACAAATGAGTGTCAGCCTTTTCATACCAAGGACGAGCAGATTGCTTCAATCCATACAAAGATTTATTACATTTGCACACTGTATCCTCTTATCCTTTCTTGAGAAAACCGCAAGGCTGCATTACATTAACTTCCTCAAATATGTCACCATTCAAGAAAGCAATAACAATGTCTAATTGATGTACATCCCAACCAAAATGAGATGCCAATGCACATAGAAAACACACAGTAGTCATATGACAAGTGGGAGAAAAGTTCTCCTTGTAATCTATGCCTTTTTGTTGTGCATAACCCTTTGCAACAAGTTGAGCCTTATAGCAATGAATCTCACCATCGGGCTTGCGTTTCAACTTGTAAACCCACTTCGTACCAATGGCCTTTTTTTCATTGGCTAGGAGGCAAGTCACATAAAGTCCATGTGTCATTTTCTATAAGTGCATCATATTTAGATTGCATGGCAGCCATCCATTTTTTGAATTCCGCACTTCATCAAAAGACAGAGGTTCCTCAACATCACATTAGCTAGACACAGCCAAATCATAACAATCTCATGCATAAGATTCATGGCAAGAACCTGAACGAGTACGACTAGACAAAGGTGCATCCAATTTAGTGTCACGCAAAGTGTGCACCAGCCATTTTGGCATACCTATAGCCTGCTCATTCTCAGTCCTTTCCTCATCAAGTACATCATGTACATCTGCATCAAGAAAAGGCTGATATGTAACATTTTCAAAAAACCCCATAGGATGTACATTTGCCTCATTGGAATTTACATTCAACTTCCACCACTGAAAAGAGGCAACAAAGTGTCATAAAGGTTATGTGAGCCTACAACACTGCCTCTAGTACATGACAGCAAGGGTTGAATAGAATCTTCCACAAACACAATATCCCATGAGACCAAGATACACTTTATTTGCAGATGATACAACTTGTAACCTTTGCTTTCAGCACTATAACCAAAAAAAAAACATTTGATAGCCTTATCTCCAATTTTCTATGTTATGTTGTGGCACCAAAGCATATGCCAAACAGTCAAAAACTCGCATGTGCTCAATAGAAGGCTTTCTACCATGCCATGCTTCATATGGAGTCATATACTGCAAATCTTTTGTAGGACACATGTTAAGTACATAAGTGGCACACATGATGGCTTCAAGCCAAAACGAATGCAGCAAAGCTTGACTTTTGACCATACATCGTACCATTTTTGTAAGTGACCTGTTTTTCCTCTTAGAAACACCATTTTCTAAGGCGTATAAGGCACTCTACATTGGTGTTTTATCCCTCGACTAGCCATAAATGCATTAAATTTGTGAGACATATACTCCCCCCCTCAATCGGAATGGAGGGTGCCCATAGTACATTTTGAGACATTTTTAGCCATAGCCAAAAATTGTTTGAAGCACATAAATACTTCAAACTTTGCTTTAAGAGGATACACCCATGCATGCCTGGAGTAATCATCAATGAAATTCACAAAGTAAAGGTAATTGCCCAAGGACAGAGTTTGCATGGGCCCACAAACATCGCTATGCACAAGCTGCAACCTACATGTGGCCCTAATTGAACCATCCTTTGGAAATTTTGAACGATGCATCTTACCCAAAATAGAGCCTTCGCAAATATGTTTGACAAGTGCTTCAAGTGGCGGCAAAGAATCAATTATGTCATATTTTTGCAAACATAGCAAATTGGCAAAATTTAGATGCCCAAATCTTGCATGCCAAAGTTTTGCATCTGAAATGGCCTTTGAATCCACATTTGTATTTGAAAAATTTTGTCCACACTTGTCATACAAAGTGAGTTTATAGGGCTCACGGTATAAAACGCTTGATGCAACAATCTCATCACCAAAACTAAGATCATGAACTGTACATTTGTCATCCACAAATTTCACAATAGGACAAAGTCTAGCAAGTGCAGATGTAGATAAAAAATTCTTCTTGATCCCAGGTACATAAAATGCATCAACAAGTGTAAAAGCACTGACATTTGCAGTAGTCAGCACAATCTTTCCAACTCCCTTAACCGGATAAGAGGCATTGTTGGTGCAAGTGACTAAATTCCCATGAGGGACATCCTCGAGAGAGGTAAACAAGTCACGATGAGGGGTAATGTGCTTTGTAGCACCACTGTCAAAGTACCACACTTGAGAATCTGTAGCAACTCACAAACATGCATCAAGGACAATAGGATCATAAGTGCACTCTACACTAAAAGCCCATTCTGCATCAACATCAACATCAAAATATGATTTTAGAGAAGACTCAACAATAGTTGAATTTGTAGTGGAACCAGCATTAGTAGTGGAACCAACTTGTTTCTTCTTAGCCTCTTTGGCCTTCAACTTAGGACACTGCTTGATCAAGTGATCATTACCTTTACAATAATGGCAATGCGTCTTACTTTTTCCCTTACCACCAGAATTTCCAGAAAACTTTTTGCCAGCAAAAGCATTAGAAACAGATGATTTTCCACTCGCAGAAGAACCATGAGAAGTGGCTACATTGATGTTACCGCCTTTTCTTTGAGCAGCAAAATAAAGGCATGTTCAACTGCACATTGTCTAGGCTTGTTTTTTCTGGAAAGTGACTCTTGCAAAACAACAATGTGCACAATGCATCCAACTTGACAACTTCTGGATTTCCTTGGGTCATAAGTATCCAAGTACTAGCAAAATTCTGGTAAGAATCTGGCAAATCATCAAGAACAGTCTGCACAAGGAAACTGTCAAAAATGACTTCGCCTGCCAAAATAAGTTTCTCATTGATATCCTTGATACCATCAAGGAAAGTGTCCATATCATCTTCCTCATGCATAATCTTCGACTCCAGCTCTTTATGTAGCAATGCAATTCTTGCCTCATTGCGACTTGCATAAAGACTAGCAAGAATATCCCAAGCATGTTTTGTAAATTTTGCTGAATGAATGTGAGGAGTAATAGTACTCTTAATAGACAACACAATCAATGCATGAGCCTGTGCATCTTTTACATCCCAACGAGCTTGCTCAGTCGTAGGCATAACAACTCTGGCAGTAGCAATCCTGCCACCAAAACCTGCAACATCCTCAACATTGCCTACATCCTCAGAACCACGACATACATCAATGCCTTGCCAATGTTCCAAACACCCTTTGACACAAGGACATGTTGCATCATGTAAGCCCACATAGGCTAATTGCCCCATCCAATGTGTCCTTAGCAACAAACATCTTGAACACATCCGTGTTGTTGTTAGCCATGGCAAATGTTGCACCTGATGTAGAAATTGTTCAAAAAGAGGAGAAACAACGCGGGAACAACACGTGCTATATAAGAAAAACCGTAGAAGACTTTAAGGGACCTGTTATGCAAAAAATAGCACTGACAAAAAATTTGCACAAAATGACAAAATTGCTTGCGCCATACTGCCTATAGTGGAAAGGGAGGCCGAAATGAGCCCGAATCAGTATACTAGGCTCTATGAGCTCTCCCAAAAAAATTATCAATCTCTTGACACTTGCCAAAGCTCTCTATAATCGGAGAAAGTGAGCATGTGTGTGCTCGAGTTGTTTGCGACTAAGCTCAGGAGTACGCAACCTACTCTGATACCAATTGTTGAAATTAGGGTTGCAAGAAAACACACATAGCTGGGAGAAGAGAAAGGAAGCTTGAGGCACACAACAAAGAGTGTATTACTTAGTGTGCAATGGAAAGGTGAGATAGCCCTAGAGTGATGGCCGTATATACAATGCACGAAGGAAAAAACCTCCTAGTGAGGGAAATTATGCCCCGGTGGTTCTAAGTGTGTTCACACACATCACTACCACAAGTATATGATAACAAATACCATGTAAATAGATAGAGAAGGAGAGAGATTTAACTCTTGTAAGCACACAGACACACACAACCAAGAGTTCACGTTGTTTGCTACCTTCTTACATGACTAATAAATGTGGCAAGAAGTCATCGACACATACCATGTGTTGCATTCTTGGTTTTTTCCCTCTACACATACCATGTGTTGCATTCTTGGTTCTTTCAGTCAATCATTTCCCTCTTCCATATCACTCTCTTGCAAGCTCAACTTGCTACGGAGTTGGTAATTATCTACTTAAGTAAGACTATGGTGATGTTGCACCACATCTTACTAGGATTTGTCTCTTCTCCAACACTCTTTCTCACTACTCGTACCCAAGCTTGGCCATCACCTCAAAACCTACCTAATCAAGCAAATCAATGGGAGCTTTAAATTAGTGAGTCATGACCATAAACTTTTTAGCACTCACACACACTCCATGATTTTCCATCAATCACATGATCAAAACATACATTTTTCATAATGCAAGATAGACAAATCGTTATAGAAAATACATCATCGCCATTCCAAAGTAGTCATCTCACAAGCACGGAATAACTTGAAGACGAGGACAATGCAAGAAACAAAGAGTTGAAGCATGTGTGATGGAGCTAGTTTCATCACCTCCGAAGATCTTTCTTAGAACCTATGAGCACCATTTACAAGAAAAAAAAGGCCACATTTAAACATGCTTAGAGATTATACATAGGGTTCATGTACAATTGCCAGTATGTGTCCCTAATCTTCGCAGCACGACACATTAAGGAGAATCATGGAAGATCCTAGCAACGTGGAGGGGGAGAGAAAAGGGAGGGCCCAGAGGGGAAGGACGGGTGGCAGAGGCGATTCCCAAAGTACAAGATATTTTTTTTCGTTTTATTTTTGCACGCCAATGCGTCTCTCTCTCTCTCTCTCTCTCTCTCTCTCTCTCTCTCTCTCTCTCTCTCTCTCTCTCTCTGCCTCTGCCTCTGCATAGGTGACGCAATACAACAGGGAAGGCTACGATGACAAGGGGTTGGCCTACGAGGAGAAGGGTGCCGTGGACGAAGCGATGGAGTATCTCTTGTTGCATCTGAGCGACGGAGGATGCGAGCTATCTGCTGATGTGGAAGGCAGCCAGGGGCGAATCTAGGATGCAAACAGACAATGCGGCCATGCGGATCGCAAGGCTTCTAGGCATTGTGGAGGAGGCACAGACGGTAGGCAGAGGAAGAGGAGCACACAGGGCAACGTATTTTGCAGTGTGCGTCTGTGCCGAACCCAGAGGGGTGACAAGCAAAGAGGGAGGTTGCTCCATGATCCAACGTGTGCATCAACTCCATCTGAGAGGCTCCTGTTGGAAGTTAAAGTATTGAAGGAATCTCCTTAGCAAATTAATTAATGAAAGTCAATTTAGACCCAAAACGACTTTTTCACAAAAAATAGCATGTAATGCTTCACAATTACAAATTGGACCTTAAGGCCTAATACTCTGGTCTTACCCTTCCTAAGTTCAATTGACAAAAAACTTACAAGAGGAAAGTGATGTAATTACTTTCATACTCACATAATAATTGATTCTTCATTAATTATTGATTGATTAAACTACAAAGGTAGCATACATCTTGGGCTACTTAGCGTCTTGGCACTAAGTAGCCCCAAAGACCTCTTCTAGATCTTGTGCACCTCATGATTGATTGAGTCTATTGATTCAAGTCCACTAGTTCCACTTCTAGTTCTAGTTTTGATTGGTTTTCTTCTTCTTAATATAAGCATATTTTCCCACTTCATGTTAAAGGTGCACTTCTTGCATGGTGTCAATGGATAAAGACATTTGCTAAACAAACTATCTTATTTTTTCCATTTTAAATTGTATGTTTCTTTGCAAAGTAATCTAAAAACCTTTGTTCTAAATGGTATACAATCTTTGGGCCTGAGAAAGTCTTTTTCTCTACCTACCTAAGAAGGCTACCCCAAGTCACTCTTTTCGAAAATATAATTCCCTACCTAAGAAGGCTACTCCTAGCTACTCTTTTCAAAAGATGAAAGATGTTTGCAACAGTGAACCTCTTAGCTAAAAATCCAAGTTGTAATTCCTTTCTACACATGCGGGTGTAGAAAGGCTTTAAGTATTTGGATTCCCTTTTCTATTACCCAAAAAGTTTTACTAAAGTGTTAGGCCAATCATGGTGTCATGGTCCTCCCTTGAGATAGTGGACAAGAGTATGATGCAAAAAGGAAAGTTTGTTCTATTTAAGTGGGAACCAAATCTTCTAAAAGCTTCAAAATCCCCAACAACTTATAATGTATAGCATGCAGCTTTTACTGCCCTATTCAAATAGCCCAATCTTCATTGTTGCTAGCATAAATTAGGATGGACTATGATTGATAAGATTGTGCTTAATTACACCCCACATGCATCTTCATACTTAATTACTAGATAAGCTTGTTTAAGGGGGACTCTTTTTTATTGAAAAAATATATTTTTTATTTCATTTTTCCATACTCACAATTGTGAGTGGGATTTTATTTTTTTTTACTCTTTTTAAATTTCCCTTCTGTATCTATGTATATATCTTTTTCTGCTTTGTTTTGGAGAGACGACAAAAGGTACCCATCCCCGACTTCTAAAACAAAAACAAATCTCTATTTAAAATTTTAAAACTTGCTAGTAGCAAAGTTATATTTATTAAAACACAAAGTGTCAGAGCACTACCACAACTCTCTATGCTCTCAACTGTCAATCCCCTCCCCCTATGCCCATGTCAGATCATGTCATCATGGATGGGCTTGGGGTGGGGTGCTAATATGATCAAATAAATGTGATTAATCGGATGCAGTTAGGGATTGTTTTAGCACCTCGCAAATAATTTTTTCAAACCATTAACGGTCCGAATATGTGAGCATAGATTGTCCCAAAAGATTGCGATTCCGACTTATAGATTGATGCAATTTTATCATCCTTAATGTGATTGTGCTCTTAAGAATCTCGCAAAATTTAGAAAGCTAGGTTATGCTCTAACTATCATATTTGGTATGAAGCTCCACTTTAGGTGGATAACGTTTGAAAGATGAGCTCATTACAACCCCTTTCCTCCTTTCCAAAAGTATATGCTGCATACCTTAAAGTATATGTTGCATGCCTTACAATACATAGTATGCCACCACTAACGGATGCATAATGCCCAAATGCTCTTTTGTCTGTGTAAGAGACATTGGAAAAAGGGATCCACGGTACGCGAGTGGTACATGGATCCCTAAGTTCCCTCACCATTCTGTGTCTTGAAAGACTAAACCCTAACAAAATCTATATGGGGATAGTAAGCCAACCCAGGGTTTGCATAGTGGGTTTACCTCGTGAGAAAGCACATGCATACAAGCGTGGTGGATAGAGCAACAAGTGCCTTGGATCAGACATGGGATGGGGGCTTGACTTCACCGAGGTTTGATTTTAGTTAATATTGACCGCCCTAGGGAGTCATGCAAGCAACACTAGCAGTGGAACCCTTTATGCTAGGTACATAATTAGCCATGCCAAACAAACACACACACACACACACACACACACACACACACACCTCCCTTCCTTCCTTTTCTTCTTTCCCCTTGACCTCTTGCAAAATAGCCTTCATCCTATGCTTAAGGGTATATTCTTGAAAAGAATATACAATAATAATTATTCTTGATGTCGGAAAGCCTAGGTGATAAAAGCTTTGGTAAAAATGATTAATCTATCTCCTTCTTTTGGCTTTTTGTATAAAAGACATGGTTTAGTTTATTAGAAAACTTATTTCTCGATTAACCTTGCGTACTTATTGTCTACTCTTTGAAGCTTAAAAGGCATGTATAAATAAGAAATTTAAGTGAAGGAATTGTAGTGGCTTGGATAATCACAATCCACATCAGCTAACTTATTAGAATGTTTTAGTTGTACTTTTTGTCTACTCTTTGAAGCTTAAAAGGCATGTATAAATGAGAAATTTAGGAACGATAAGGAGAGAAAATCACAATCCACATCAACTTTCTAATTATATTCACATCAACTTTTTAGAATACACTGGACGGAGGGTTACAATAATATTCTAGCGCATGGTCTCAATGATGTATAAGGCTAGGCAAGCATTCCAAAGAAGGCCGGTGTTTTGGGACTACATACCGCCTTAGTAAAGGGTTGCATTTTGGGTGCAATTGTGGACCATTTGCTTGCTCAGTCACACTCGAAAGTATGCGACAATTTTTGTCTGATAGTACTCAGATGTGTTGGACTATTTGTATATTTGCCTTTCCTCTCATGGTAATATAAATATCTCTGCTTTGTTGGGGGGAAAAAAAATTGTCGACCATTGCATGCGCACTTCTTTTTTTTCCTTGAATGCTCATTTGAGCTTGATTTGTATTAACTCAAAATAATACATGGAAGCCTCGGCATATCCTTTGCACAGGGGCAACCAAAATTTACAAAAGAGACGGTTCAATGGGCACAAAGCCCTCTAAGGGGTTTGAGACCATGGATCCGAAACTTACCCTTAATCCAAGTTCCAAAATTTCATGCTGCTATGCTATGTTTGCGTCAAGGACATATCTTCTTCTTCTTGGCATATCCTTTGCACAGGGGCAAAATAATACATGTACGCCTCGGCATATCCTTTGCAAAGGGGCAACCAAAATTTACAAAAGAGACAGTTCAATGGGCACAAAGCCCTCTAAGGGGTTTGAGACCATGGATCCGAAACTTACCCTTAATCCAAGTTCCAAAATTTCATGTTGCTATGCTATGTTTGCGTCAAGGACATATCTTCTTCTTCTCGGCAAGCCGCTTCCTCTTGCTTAATAGAAGGCATCCGCAAGTGTCCAAGCATTGGATACACTTGTTAATTAGCGTCACATGGCAGAAAACTTTCTTTTTTACTATGTCAAGCCATGAGGGATCTCCTAATACACCAATAAGCTACCTTCCCCAGCCAGAGGCAAACCACTATCCATGTTCTTGTTAGCACATTTCGATCAATACAGTGCAAATTTCCCTATTCCACTCATTTGATTCCTTCCTTTTACCAATGGAAACGATCACTTCCTTGCTTTCTTGTAAAATATACATAAAGCAAGCTTTTAAGAGGACATTATCGAACACTTGATAGTAACATAATCTAACAATTTGTGTGCAGAGTAGCACCTAGCTTTTCATCACCTTCTCTCCTAAGAAAAGGTCGTTCTTGAAGAACCCTTTCTTCCAGGTCTTTTGAATCCATTTGCAAATCTTCCTTGCAAGGCCACATATTGTCGGGCACTCCTTGAACAAGTCAAGGAGGTCCTTGCTAGCCATTTTGCACCCTTATCATCTATCTAAACCAATACCTCTAGCTAGAATCTGTATGCCTGTTTGGCAAAGCCACCCATAGTACCTTCCACAAAAACATTTTCATCCATAGTGGCCATTGTGAACCCAGATTCTATTTGCTATCACCTCCCATCTTAACTCCGGCCATTGCTTTCCCCATTGCTTGTTAAGTGGGGATGACCAATCATTCAAGATCATTAGAGTGTGGTGGGATATCCTTGGTTTGTGGTTTGAAGAGGTGTCTTCACTTGGGGGCTTTCCACTCAAACTTGGACTTACATATAGGCAATAAGTAGTTTTCAAGCCCTTCTATAGCTCTATTAATCATAGTCTTTTAGTCCCATTGAGGTGGAGCTGGATAGCCAGTTGGTCTGTTCCTTTCCAGCTCCTACATTTTTGTCCCAAAAATGGGCCAGTTGTTTGAGCCCTTTGTTATTGATCTTTCTAGAAATTCCTCTCCAAAATGGGCTCAATAAGATGCCTTCCACTTTAGAGATCCAAGGGGATCGGTGAGTTATGGAGTTTTGGAAATACCTTGTTATCTCTCCCCACTTTAAATCCTTTGTTGCTCTAGTACACTTACATACTAGCTCGCCCGTTGTGCCTCCTAGTCTAAGGCTGGTCCATCAAGGGGGAAGCAATTTTTCAAGCACCTCTAAGTCTTTTCAGTGGCCACCTTGAGATAATAGCTTTGCCTTGTCAATCATTTCCTTTTTCATAATAAACCATGCTTGGTCTTGCTTAGTGATTGAGGTTACAAATTTGGCACATTGGGCGTCTGCATGTATAGCAGGGTTCAGGATCCCAATGCCACCTTGCTCCACTAGTCTCATGATAGACTCCTATATTTGTGGCACCAAAGCATAAGCCAAACAACCATAATGGTGCATGTGATCAATAGATTCCTTTCTATCATGCCATGCTTCATATGGAGTCATACACTACAAAGATTTTGTAGAACACATGTTGACTACATAAGTAGCATACATGATGGCCTCAAGCCAGAACAAATATGGCAAAGCTTGACTCTTGACCATACATTGTTCCATCTCCGTAAGCAACCTATTTTTCCTTTCAGCAACACCATTTTGCTCAGGTGTATATGTACATTGGATATTTATCCAACGACTACCCAGAATTGCATTAAACCCATGAGACATATACTCCCCCCTTGAGCTGAACGGAGGTGCCCATAGGACATTTAGAGACGTATTCCACCATCACAAGAAATTTCATCAAGCACACAAACACTTTGGACTTAGATTTAAGCGGATACACCCATGCATGCCTAGAGTAATAATCAATGAAAGTCACGAAGTATAGGTAATTGCCTAAGAATGGAGTTTGCATAGGCCTACAAACATCACTATGCACAAGCTGCAACTTGCATGTAGCCTTACTGAACCATCCTTTGGAAACTTTGAGCTCAGCATCTTACCCAAAATATAGCCTTCACAAACATGTTTCACAAATGCTTCAAGAAGCGGCAAAGAAGCAAAATTTATCAGATTTTTGCAAACACCCTAAACTGGCAAAAATTAGATGCCCAAAATGTGCATGCCAAAGTTTTGCATCTCAAACAACCTTTGAATCCACAGCTGCGTTTGCAAAACTTTGTCCGTACTGGTCATACAAAGTGAGCTTATACAGTCCACGACATATATCACCAAAACTGATATCATGAATTGTACATCTGTCATCCAAAAAATTCACGACAAGACCAAGTCTAGCAAGTGTGGATACAGACAAAAGGTTTTTTTTTATCCCAAGTACATAAAGTGCATCAACAAGTGTGGAAGAACTATCATTCGTAGCAGTCAGCAAAATATTTCCAACTCTTTTGACCAGATAAGAGGCATTGTTGGCACAAGTGACTACATTCCCATGGGGACAACCTTGAGAGAGGTAAACAAGTCACGATAAGAGGTAATGTGCTTTGTAGCACTGCTATCAAAGTACCACACATCTGAATCTGTAGCAACTAACATACATGCATCATGGAAAAATTTCATTTTCCTCATGCATAATATTTGACTCCATATCTTTACGCAACAATGCAATTTTAGCCTCATTGCGACGTGCATAAAGACCAATCAAAATATTCCAAGCCTATTTTGCAGATTTAGCTGCACAAATGTGAGGAGTAACATTTCATGGATAACACAATCAATGCATAAGCCTACGCATCTCTAACATACCAACGAGCTAGCTCAGTCATAGGCAAAACGACTCTGGCAGCAACAACCCTACCACCAAAACCTGTAGCATCCTCAACATTGCATGTATCCTCAGAAACCAGGACGTACATCAATGCCTTGCACAACTTTGTAAATGCACTTTGACACAATAACATGTTGCATCATGTAAGCCCTTATTGGGTAACTGTCCCCATCCAATTTATCCTTAGCAAGAAACATCTTGAACACATCTATGTTGTTCTTGTCAGCCATGACGAGTGCCTGCACCACCTGACGTGAAAACTTCCCTAAAAGAGGGGAAATGAAGCGAGACCAACACGTACTATGTAGCACAAACCATAGAATATTGTAAGGATGAGTTATGAAAAAAACGGCACTAACAAAAAAATTGCACAAAAGGATAAAATTGCCTACACAATACTGCCTGTAATGGAAAACAAGGTCAAAATGAGCCCGAATCAAAATTTTGAGCAGACCTAGCTCCATGAGCTATCCCAAAGTATTTTTCAACATGTTTATTCTCACCAAAGCTCACCCAAATTGAAGAAAGTGAGCAAGCATGTGTTGGCGATGCTAGCAACTATGATCGAGAGGATGCAACATGCTCTAATACCAATTATTGGAAATAGGGTTATAGGGAAACACACACAGCTTGGACAAGACAAAGAAGCTCAAGGCACATAACAAAGAGTAGTATTACTTAGTGTGCAATGGAAAATTGAGTTATCCCTAGAGTGAGGGGCGTATATACAATGGACAAGTGAGGGAAAAAATGCCCCCAGGGTCCTAAGTGTGTTCACACACATCACTACCACATATGTATGGTAACACTTTTTCATGCTTGCTAGAAGTTTTAGAGCTAGTGCATATTGTATGGAACAAGCTAGAAATTATAGTTTTTCAATCAGAGTTTTGGGCACTAGGTTATTGCAAGTTGATGATGGTGGGAAACCAGGTGACTTTTCTCGATTTTGGAGCCCTCGGTTCAAGGTTGAGCAAGAAATGGTTGGGATCGCAATGTTAGAGGTTTGGCACCTCAAGTGAACTACCCAATGTGATCCCATTATTTTTTTTGGCTTTTAGGTATTTATTTTACTTATTTGTCAAAGTCTGGGTAGGGCAATCAACTGAGGTTGCTATATAAGCAACCCCTTGCCTCCATTGTATACACATTCAGTGATTCATTGCCAAGGTTGATCATGAGGCTCTCTCTCTCTCTCTCTCTCTCTCTCTCTCTCTCTCTCTCTCTCTCTCTCTCTCTCTCTCTCTCTCTCTCTCTCTCTCTCTCTCTCTCTCTCCCATTGGTCTCTACGCTTTCGCATCGTTGACTTCGGCATGGTATCAAAGCTCTTGGTGAAGCTCTGTGCTTGAAGACCCTTGGAGGAGAAAGAGGGGACGTGAGGAGAATAACACCCATGAAGAGGCTTCACACCGCCTTGTCGCAACCACCCTCTACATTGGCATCTCAAAATGTAGTGTTCTTCTCAACGATTCCGGTTACCCACAGCATTAGCATTTTCAAAATGCAGTCTGGAGCCCTCGCTCCCCCTCTCCCTACCGCTAGTGTTTTGAGATGCTACGTCGACAGCACACCAACAACGTCAACCCACCTCTCCCCCCATTGCGTGCATTTTGAAATGCCATGCAAGCAACACCTTGAGCCTCCTTGTCAATGAGTGTTTTATAACAATGTTCTATGTTGACCTTGGTGATGACGGCTCCCTAGAGCTCTCTGGGCATTTCAAAACACTATTGAGCCAATAGTGACTCCCTTCTCCCAATCAAGAATTTCAAAACATTGTTTGCATTTCCTTTGGAATTGTCCTACCCTCCATATCCTCATCAATCCCCCACCCCCGCCCCCCCGCCCTTATTATCCTTGCTCTTCGAGAATTTTAACATGTTGAATACTAGGAGTTTTTGGGATTTTTGAGTTGCAAAGAGGAGTGAGATGACTAACCTATGGAAGATTGGAGCAAGGAGCTTGCGAAGTAGCTTGGATGAAGCAACGGGTGTGGAGCATTTTGGAAAAGTCAAACAGATTGGAGCTTCAGATAGGGATAGCAGATTTTGTGGAGAGGCTTGGAAATTACAGAGGTGTGCAACTGCTTGGAGATTTTGAGGCTTGGTTTGTGCAGCCATATTTTTTGGAATGTGAGAAGGTACTAGATTACCAAAGTTTGCAAATTCATCGTGGCCCCCCCTTGCTCAAGAGCCCGCGACAACATCGACCAAAACCAATAAGTGGCTATGGATAGCCCATCCACAATCCCAGTAGCAGCCCATGCACCGGCACAACTCTCAAGGAACCCAAAAATTTGTTTTGTTGGAGATTGTGAACTCAAAAGAAAATGGATGAGTTTGCTAGACGACAGTGGAAAACGCAAGTTAGACAAGGATGGCAATACCAGTACTCAATTAGCTACCTTGGTATCCACGAGGTATGACTACATTTGTTATGAATGTGACTCGACGCTTTGTTTGGATTGGGAATTTGAATCCAAAGGCAAAAGCAAGAACTCATAGGTAGACAAAGACAAAGGCAAGCTAGACAGAGATTACGGTAATAAGTATATGACTAGAGAAAATTGGCAAGGCACATGTGGCACGGCACAGTGGCCTCGATGTCAGATTCTAGTCAAAGTGCAAGTGTCACCACTACCTTCAGCTAGAGAGATTCTTGTGAGTGGTAAAGAGGGGCTCCCTATAATTAATTTGGACCCTTGTGTTGGCGTTCAATTTACCAGTGTTTGGAACCGTAGGTCAGAGTTCAAGGCACATGCATATGGGAGGGAACCAATCAGCTATCTAAAACATTATGGATGAGTGCACCAATCCATTGTTGTTGGTCAGATCATGGATAAGATGTGTTCCCTAGTTCATTATCTTGGTGTTTAATATTTTGGATGCAATTCACAGTTCATGAATGGGGATTATTGATCATAGTGTGGTCTACAGCTCAAAGTTTCTACAAAGGCAACTGATGCTCAAGATGGCCTTATTTTTAGGCACAAAGTTGAGGGGAGAAACACCGAGGTGTATCCATTTTGTGGCCACTTTTGGGGTGTCCATGGTAGCTTCTTCATTGATTTGGTCTCACTATCAATGTCCACTATGAGCTACAGAGAGGGTGTTAGAGTTTTGGCATCTCAAGGGAATTGCCTAATGTGATCCCATTATTTAGTTTGGCTTTTAGATATTTATTTTACTTGTTTGTCAAAGTTTGGGTAGGGAAACTTTTTGAGGCTGCTATATAAACAACCCCTTGCCTCCATTCTATACACATTCAATTATTCATTGCTAAGATTGATTGGTTCAAGAGACTCTCTCTCTCTCTCTCTCTCTCTCTCTCTCTCTCTCTCTCTCTCTCTCTCTCTCTCTCTCACACACACACACACACACACACACACGCACACACACATACTCACTCCCCTTGGTCTCTATGCTTTTGCATCATTGACTTTGACACCCAAAGTGCCCTGGAAGTGGATTTTGTGGTGAATTTTTGTGGGTTTTTTGCGGCTCACAAGGAGGGAATAGCCGAGAAATTCCATGTGGCAAAAATATGTCCCCCATGCAATATAGGAAACCTAAATCATGGGTATAAGACCTAAAGGGGCATCCCCTCATTGAACACCTAAAGAGAGAGAAGGAGCTTGTGGCTATGGCTCTCTCCCCTCCCCCGTGTGTGGTGATACATCGGCAACCCTTGTAGGTGGGTGTAGGAGTTGGACAACTCTATTCGGTGTTGTTGGCAGCATTGATGGTCGTATTTGGTGGCGATGATACCTATTGGTGGCTCAACTGGTTAACATCAGTTTCACAAAAGAGGGCCAAATACCCACCTATTTTCTATCCCAAGGGGGGTGTTCCATGTGAACCAGTGAGACAGACAAAAACCTTACCCAAAGGGGAGATTCTTATGTGCATGCGAGGTTAACTAAAGGAAAGTGGGACAAGTGTCTGGTTGAGAAGCTCTTGAGAAGTTGAGTGCTAAAACTAGAAACAAAAATATTTTGTAATGAGCATTTTGGGCCGATTTTTTGAAAAAATAAGAAGCTATTTTTTTGCAGAGAAGGGATTGTAGGAGCTCTCTAGAACAAAAAGAATTTACCCCGCCTACTCTCAAGTGTTGCTCCCCCCTCCGAGCTGTCTATGTTTGTGCATGCACACACACACACACACACACACACACACACAAAGGTTTTGTGTGTGGAAAATTGTTGGAAAGAGAATCACACACACACAAAGGTTTTGTGCGTGGAAAATTGTTGGAAAGAGAATGGTGTGTGTGTGTGTGTGTGTGTGTGTGTGTGTGTGTGTGTGTGTGTGTGTGTGTGTGCGTGTGTGCGTGTGTGTGTGTGTGTTCAATTGTGTTTTTGCAAGGTGTGCATGCATTGTGTTGTGTACAATCAAGAGATTGCTATTGGAAAATCATATTTTTGATGGTGTTGATGAGAGGATAGGGGTGATGTGAATGCTTATAGTGAGGCAATTGTGTGCATTCTGGGTGTGTCTCCCATTCCCCCTTTCCTATGTTAGTCTCTTGACACTAGTTCCCCCTTTCCTATGTTAGTCTCTTGACACTAGTGGGCATGGTGATGCATGTATGGCAAGTGGAAGTAGCCAGAGGAACGATCAAACGTAGAGAGGTGGTAGTCATAGTCACAGTCACGGTCATTCACAAGATTTCAAGAATGCATGTAGCAAGAGCCATGGATGTGACATGAGGAACATTTATTTCTACCATTGTCACAAGAAAGGACACATGAAGAAAGAATCCCGTTTGTTGTAAAGAGAGAAGGGTAAAGCCAATGTCATAACTTCTGCACCTCAGCAATGTGAAGATAGAGGAGCTCGATGTCATTGAGTCTCCACATGTTAACGTTTTTATTGATGTGTCATAGCCATTAGATGACTAGTCTTCACTTCTTAATGAGTCTAGATATGTTGTTAGCTCTTGAATCATGCTATGCACAACATTAGATTATTGAGTCAGGTGCCAATTTTTGTGTTACTCCTCACAACAAGTGGCTCTCCAGTTATGCTTCTACACATGGTTCAGTTAAGCTAGGTGATTCTCATCATCTTGAGATTTGTGGCATTGAAGATGTGAATTTGTGTATGCGCAATGATACTAATTTCATGATGCAATTTGTTAGACCTGTACCAAAGATAGCTAGAAGCTTGGTTTCATCACGACAGCATGATGATTTTGGAAAAACTACAATGTATGGTAATGGTTCATGGATGATCACAAAAGGTAACTTGGTCATGCTCAAAGGACAAAATTCTAGCTCATTACATTCCTTTTATGTCTCTTCTATGAAAGAGAATTCTATCTATGTAGTTGAACTGCCTTAGACTACGGAGTTGTGGCATAGCCAGCTACAACATTTTGGCTATAAGATTTAGATTTGGAAAAGATCCATTTGTGGTTGAAAAAGAGTATCAAACTATCATCAGTGGTGAGAGGGGTAGATTGGCCTAGCCAGAATGACTGAGAGAATCAATATTCAAGTTGCCAAATTGATAATTTCAAAGCTCACGTGTAAGAGAGCCTATAACCAAGGAAAGAGCCTAAAGCTTGTAGAGATCATTCTCCACCATGCACCCCTTTGGCCTCTTAGTTGCACTCACAAATGTGAATGGTAGTCGAGTCCTCTGTAAACCATGCCTAGCTTGCACACCTCATGCACCGACAATATGGAGGCTCAAATCTAGAACATAAAGTACCTTGGAGAAATGTGTCCCCCCTTTTCCATTTTTTATCAAATCCACAATGCCTTCTCCAAGAATGGGTATTACCTATTTGTTTCCAATGAAGATATTAGGACCATAGTGTCCTTGCATGGTGGATAAAATATCCTTGACAATTATGTGCCATGAAGTACTACAATCAAGGATCCAATATCCAAAGTCTCAAATTGCAAGAGTTATGTCGATGTTGTAGGAGAAGCCTTAGGTGGTATCAACTCTAGATGAGCAATGGCTAGGGCTTTACTGTAGCCAAACAAGAGGAAGACTTGCCAACCTACCTTGTACTTGTCTTCTTCTTCTTCTTCTCCTCGGGGGTCCGGGTGGGGGGTGTCACTTTATAATTATGTGACTATCACGTGAGTGCAGCAGAAGGGTTATTAAATTTCTTTTTTTTCTCACATTTTCACATACAAAAGAGTACCATAAAATGGAACTGGAAAAATATTTTACAGATTGAATAAGAAAAGGGTATATTTTATTTGTCAAAAATTCATAGATAATGAGTTTCAGAAATAGTCCTTGAACACACGCGATATATATATTTTACACCTATTGAACCCCCCGAGTTCTTCTTCTTCTTCTAGCTATCATTTTTACCCTTCTGGTTCTTCTTGTTGTTGGAAGAACCAGTCAAAGCTTTGGAGCCTACCGGCATTGATTGAATGTGATGTACTAGTACTATTGAGGGGTTACTATTAAGGATGGTGAATGACCAAATCCAAACAATGCAATGTCTCCATAGCTTTTCCTTTACAAGATACTTTGGATTTGTGAAATCATTACTAATAAAGCCTCCAGAATGTATGATTTTTTACTAGATTAGAGATATTGGTTGTTTAATCTCCAACACCTTAATAGAACTATGAACAAACTCCCCAACCCTTGTTGCTGTTTTTTCCTTCATGTGCAAACTCTTTGTGTACTTCTTCATCATGAATTGGATTCTTTATAGAGACATCACCCCCAACATGCTAGAAGAGAATTTGAGCATGTTAATAAATCAACTAGGACCAATCGAAAGGAAGAGTGTTCTCCAAATTGGCCACAAATAGCACCAAATTAATCCCAAGAGTTTCAAGAACAGGAGAAGTCAGCCATACACTCCTCTTTGTTGTGAAGAATCAATTCCAAAAGCTTGCACATATCAACAATCCTATTGGAGGGTGAAAGCATGACTGGGTGGTACACTTTTATGGGTTGATTACTAGTTTTGAATAGCTGCAGTATTAGACGTGGCGCGTGGTAAAATTTTGCAAATTAATTCTAAATTTGGTGCCAAACAGTTTTTTAGATTCTCCTCTTCAAGAGCTATCCAATGATATATCACACGCCTTGGGTTCTTCTGTCTTTGTCAAACGTATTACAGCTATTAATTTGCCAAATAGTGATTTCCCGGACACAGCTTTGGTGTCCACCCAGTCATGCTTTCACCCTAGAGCATCATGAATTGGATTCTTTATAGAGACATCACCCCCAACATGCTAGAAGAGAACCTGGGCATGTGAATGAATCAACTAGGACCAATCAAAAGGAAGAGTGTTCTCCAAATTGGTCACAAATAGCACCAAATTAATCCCAACAGGGTGAAGAACAAGAGAAACTAGCAGTACGTTCCTTTTTATTGCAAAAAATCAATACCAAAAGCTTACACAAATCAACAATCCAATTTGAGCGTGTCGTTTCTCTAATACCATATCAAAATGTGTAGTAAAAAAGGTGATTGGATGACAAAAATCAAGTCTGCAACCACAAGGACAACTCCTCTCAATCATAGTCACTTTCAAATATCCAATGTATCGCATTGAAACTCCTTGAAATCGACCTTTCTCTATGGACAACCCTTTGTATGTAGCCTAGGGCAGCCCCAAGGGGATCTCCGATTGCAAGGAAACACTATAAAGGACAAGCACCAAGAGAGAGAAGTGAGATTGCAATGAGACATAAAACATTGCTAAGACAAAACACTAGAGAGAGGAGGTTGGAAATGCTAGAAAGAGAGAGAAAGAGCTGTCGCAATCCCTAAAAGTTTGCATATGATACTACAATATAATTTCTTAAAAATTAGAGCAAACTATAAGAATAATTATTAAATCCTAAAATTTACATAGCTATCTATTAGTAGAACAAAAAATAAATTGAATAATTTCTAATTATTTAATTTAGTGTTTATTTATAGAAATTTACTCTTGAATTAGTATACTTTGCTGAGATTACGATTAATAGTTATAAAAATAAGACCTTGCATGGGTAAAACTTCATCAAGGGTTGATACTCATGTGAAATAAGGTAACATTAGGATATCACATTTTTCTATGAAGTATGATCTTTTGTTGTGATTAAATATTGGAGCTGACCTTTTTTCCTTGTAAATTTCTAACTATATGGTCTAAGGGTAGCAAATTAATGTCCTTAGTAAGATGGCACCAAAACAATTGCTTACTCAAGGAGTTAATGACCACAAAAAAGGAACAACAAGCCAAGTGAATCCAAATGTGCAAATTATAGCATCTCAAAATGCAGAGGTTAACTAAGTATTTCAAGTTATGCATTCATTTGCATATGCAACCTTAAGAGTATTAAAAATAGAATCACTAGCCCAAACCAAAGGGCTTAACCCTAAGAAACACAGCATTGCTGGGCAAGTAGAAAAGAATGTCTTGGGCAAATTGTTTGATATAGGAAAGATTGCTTGACAAATCTTTTGTAAGGTTCCTCTTAGGGCCCTTTCAGTATTGGTTAACCAAATGATTGCATAGAGAGAAATATTAGCTTGCTAAGCAAGAAATATTAGCTTAGAATGGCAAGTGTCCTTGTTGGTAGAGGGTATTTTTGGATCCAACACCTTGCATAGTTCCGCCCATAACTTGTCAATCCGCTTCGCAAATTCTTTAATATTTTGTTATTTGCCTTGCTTAATGTTTTGAAATGCATGACAAATATTGTCAAGATCTTTTGCATGATGAACTTATGCAACAATGATTGCTTAATATCATCAAGCTTCACCTTCAAAGTCCATTTGTATCCTTCTATTTAGAGTTCTATTTCTTTTACCATCCTTGAGCATTATCCTTGAAACAAATTTGAAGAAATTGCAACATTTTCTCCTCATCCACAATGTGGTTGCTTATGCATGCGACCACTAGTTTCTCTATAAATGCTTGCACATCATTGTTGGTGCCATTGTGGAACCTTGGATAAGAAAATATCATTGCATTATCTTCTTGAAGGTAACTAAAGATCAAGTTGAGGTTTGGAGCGAGCTTTAGAGTGAGCTTTTTTCAGATATGGCTCAATTGACCCAATCTTGAAAAAAAACTCTTTGTGAAAGCTTGCTCCAGAAAGAGTTTTTAGAGCAAGATTTTGGAGTGAGCTTTTCTATATATATATATATATATATATATATATATATATATATAGATAGAGAGAGAGAGAGAGAGAGAGAGAGAGACTCCTTCTCTCTCTCTCTCTCTCTCTCTCTCTCTCTCTCACACACACACACACACACACACACACACACACACACATGATCTTCACGTGGCCTGCTCGTTTAGTGCCTGCTTGCAGTAAGCAAAAGGTGTTTGTTGCAATAACCAGAAGATGCAAGCATTTTTGAAGGTTTGCAACAAGATTTACATTAAAAAGTGTTTATTGAGCTTAACCATAAGCCCTTGATCTCACCACAGAGTTGAGCTAGATAGGCATTCATCCCAACAAGGACAGCTTTTGAGAAAACTTTGGCATCAATGGCTTCCTTTGGCATTCCCGTTACCCGGAAGAGTTTTCTTGTAGTGGCAGTGGCACCAAGGAAAGATCCCGCCGTCCGCCAAGAAGTGATAATTACAGCCCTTGAAGCTCATATACATGAACTCATCGAAGAGAATGAACGACTCAAACAATGTCTATGCAAGCTTGAAGACACGCAAGAAGTAGAAGCCAAGCTCTACTTGCAAAAGCCCACGAAGTTGAAGCTTGCATCACCAAAACTGTTCTGGCAGCTTAGATGAGGCAACACACGAGAAGATTGACACCAAGCTACAGGTGATCTTACAAGAAATCCGGCTACAAGAATCTCTTAGATTGAAGGTCAAGATTGGAGGACTCCACCCGCCATGGTGCACTAGCGAGGACACCCTCGAAGAAGCAATCGACAAGCTCATTGACCTCCTTCAGCCTATTCACATCAAGTCCAAAGCGGTCTCTTGGATCAATGACACACATAAACATGTGCCACCCGAGCACTGCATCCTCACTTTCAAGGACAAAGATGAGCGGATGAAGTTGCTACGCCAATCTC